>NC_134022.1:22503172-22853172 GCF_040712315.1 Castanea sativa | reverse complement strand
AGATTCAGAAATCCATGAGCACCGAGATATTGCTGGTAATTAGCATTGTCATACTGTGACTTGTAATTAGGGATATGTTTTTGTGATTGTATACTGGTCTTTTAAGTGTTGGTTGTTAGAAGTAGATTGGACCCATATAAAATGTCTTTTACATGATTGTATGACAAGTTAATTATGGGATCTACAAGTTTCTAGACAAGAAGTTTTGGACCTCTGTGATTTATTAGGAATACTGTATAGTGTAGGAGATTCTTAAAATCAGTGTTCTAAATTTTGGTTTCTGCAAGTATGTTGAGATCCCAGATAGAGTAGTACATTGATGCTTTTAATGATGACACTGTTAGCGAAGACATTTGGATTATGGAAAGTATCTTAGGAAAGTCTTTGAGACCTTTCTGGTGCAAGCAAAGCTCACAAGGCATAACTTCCCAAAATAACTGTGCATGTAACATGCCATTTTTAAGATTGCAACAATATCATGGCAAGTTCTATGATAAATCACAACTTTTTCCTTCTCTGAAATCCTTATGTAACATTATTTTTTTTGTTAGGTAAATACATATTATTCACAAATCAAAATTTAATACATGACCTTATTCTAATGTAATGATCATGGAAGAAGCTAATCAAATAGATGAATTTAATTTCCTGCTCAACATAATATAGATAAAACATTACTATCTTTTTTAAGTATTCTTACAAAATTTTGTTTAAATCAGTGGGTTGAATTTCATTTTAATTTATTAAAATAGCTAACTATAGTATGAAATTGAAACTTTGCTTTTTTACATAATGGAAAGCTTATTGGAGAATTTCAGTCCCGTCTTGTGTACCATTAGTTACATTGTAATAAATTTACCATTGTTTGTACTAATTTGCCTTGTCAATGTTTCACAGATGAGCTCTCTGACCAGAAAATGAATGTTCAACATACTGAGGAAGGGTTTCGTGGAACACTTTTGACAGCAAATATTTCTTCCCAGGTTGTTTAGAAAGCACTTTAACATTGCGACATCCAACTTCTTTTAACATGATACTGGGAGAGGAAACTAAGCAGAGTTTCAAACCTGCATTGGGAGGTAAGTTGCTAGTCATTATTCATCTTGTTTGCATGTGGTATGTTTTCATGAATGCCATAATTTGAATTCCTTATTGTCTTGAAAGAAGCCATATTCTTTTTAGAGCCTGAATTGTGTTGAATTCCTTATTCATCTTGTTTGCTGGTTCTTAACTGATATTTATATATCTATAATACTCAATTTGTATTTACTGTTTTCACTTATATATAGGATTGTATAAATTTTCTAAATATGAAATTTAAAAGTTAAAAAGACCTATGTCTTAAAACCATGAGGCTTGCATCTTGCCTTGTGAGAGGTTAAAAAGCCTTGCCTTACATTTTCTTCTTTAAAAACTATGGCTCAGATACAGGGTTGATACTTTTTCTATGTTCTTTAGAAACTTATTAAGGGAGTACTTAATAACAATTGTATGTTAGCATTCTATTGTTCTGGCCACTGGTTAGGTTATGAACTATTCATTTGGCTAAAATATTAAACCTAAAAACAACAAAGTTTCTGGAAAGCAACTACGATTTAAAATTTACAAGTAGGCTTCCAAATAGGTTTGAAATTTGAGAGCTGCAAGAAAGATTCTGAAACCAACTATTGTTTGAAATATGTTTTTGTTAGCCACTCCTAAATCCCATTGTGGTTTTTGATTATTTATCATCTTTTTGTCTTGGGCAGAAGCTGTAGCTGTACCTAGGTCGATGAGTTTCTCCCTTCAGAAAAAAAAGCTGGTTTGCTATGTAAAAAATGTTAGGGCTTGTCAACATTTTGCCTTGGAGAAGAGAATTGCCTCATTCTCCATTGATTGCAGTCTTTGCAGACTCCTCAGAAAGGATATGAATCAAAGTATTGTTGCATATCTCCTGCTGTGTCAAACATGTGGGTTTTGGGTATAAATATATTGGGTTCAGTTTGATGCTCACATAGATTTTGCTCTTCCTTCAGCCTGCCTGAAGTCAATATCATCCACAATGGTCCACTGTACACGTTTACGGCGGATTGGCTAATTGGTTACATGGTTCATTAATGTATATCTAAATGTCAAATATAACCAGGCATGCATATCTCCCTCTTGGGTTGAGACTCTCTCTCTCAAGTCTAAGTCGACAACGGATATCAGAGTGATACTAACGTAAGCGGTCTTTTTCAATTCAGTATTTGATGTTTCAAGTTTGTCTTTTTCGTTTCAGTCCTTTCTGTAAATTGTTTCAACTTATTCTTTCGTCTAGTTCTGTCCAATCTTGCTGTTAATTTTTGTATCTTTTCACTCTCCAAAATGGTGTCATTTGGACTTGACGCTGTGGATTGGACAGAATGGCTACATTGGAAATATATGAAAAAGGACTGAGATGAAAAAAATGGAACTTAAAGAACTGAATTGAAAACATGTCAAAGTTGGGTATAATTTTCTGTTAACCATATCTTTGCGTTTTAATCTTTAAAAAAAGGTTTATGATTTTTGGAAACTCTTCCGTTCAACTTTTATACCCTTGTCTGTGTTTAATATTTGAGGACAGTGTAAAAAACTAAGTATTCACATATTCTAGCCATGAAATTAATAATGCCCATGGAGATAATTTTATAATTTACCCTTTTTGTTCAATCGATTGTATAAAGCCATCAAACGGAGAACTAGACTTGAGAGGCTGAAGGATGGAGCGGGCGGTTGGGGTTGTATGATTCATTCTGTTTGGCAAGACGTTTAGTGTTCAAATTGATAACAAAATTCCCATTGTTACATTGCAGCAATGATGGATCCATTTTCTCCGAGTGAAGCTAAATTTGGTACTTAGTAATGGCAGGTGACTAATATTTTCTTAGTGAACTATAACACTATTCTTTAAATTCATTCAAGCGGAAATTCTAGATTTAAGGACTAAAAAAAAAATGTTGTGAGACATAATGGTTGATGTAGTTTATGTTGTGAGACATCTTGGAAACCCAAATAATCAGAAATTGCATAATAGTTGAGGGAATGGTTCTGATAAGCTTTTCCAATTAACATGGCTAGAGAAAACGTACCCAGCATCTAATCCACCACTCCCAACCCATATGATAATTTTAAATTAATTATTAAAAAGAAAAAAAGCACCCGACAAATTTGGTCCTCTAGTAGCTCTTTTTGATACAGTTTTTGCATCTTCTTTCGGGGAAAGAGAGAGTGCTCGCATTATTGTGAGTCAGACTCAGATCCATCGTTTCTGATTTTTGGAGTTGTGGGCTCCTCTGAACCAACGATCCCAGCTCACATCTGCCGGACCCATTGTCCTACATCAAACCATATATGCACCCTCTCTTAGTTATGAAACTTACAATTTATAGCAAACCATTACAATGAGTACATAATTGTCTCCAATCCCATCTTATAAACCGCCACATAATTCGTTGGAAGAGATTTTCTTTTCTTAACTGGATTGAAGGAAAACTTTGTGCTTATAACAATAACGAAAAAAAAAAAAAAAAAAAAAAAACCCAATAATAAAAAACAACTACAGCAGTTTATTTCTTACGATGGAAGCAGTGGATCAGGGATGGATTCAACACTTGAAATGAGTCTGTGGAAGATGACAATAATGATGATCATATACTTATATAAGCGGTCTGAATTGTGGTGATGAAATTAAACGAATAAATTGGCTAATAAACAAGTGTGAATGAAGGATTTGGTTTCTACTTACTCTTGGCATACTGCTGAGGATTTACCCAATGCCTCAACTTGGTCTAGCTCTTCCTGCACCGCAAGTTCACAACGTTGTTGTTGTTTTTTTTTTTTTTTTTTCCCAAAACAAAATACATACGTACCATATGATTATGGTGATTAAAGAAGGCTGTGGATTACCTGGATTGCGTTGATTTGGCTTTGGAGATTGGTTATTGCAGCTGACATCCTATGCTTCCCAAAGAAATTGGTGGGATAATGAGGCCCTGTTGCTTTTGCATTAGCTTCTCCTTCTAGTACTCTCTTTGCTTGATCTCCCTCATGTTCTGCTACTATTGCTGGAGCTGTGTCCTCCATTACATTCACACAGACTCAACAAGCTACTTTTACTGCTGCGAGACCAAGTCTGTGTGGCAATTGGAAATAAAGAGAGGAAAGGTCGATGGCAAAGGAAGAGAGAGAGAGAGAGAGAGAGAGAGAGAGAGAGAAAGAGAATGGGGGCCAAGTTTTTGTACACATGATTAAAGCTAAAGTGGACCAAGTATATAAAATGTTGAATAATAGAAGCAAGGAAGGTGATGTTATAGCTATACGAGTAGAAATTAACTAATGAAACGAAGTAGCCAGTCAAAAAGAAGAAAATGGAATGTGAATAGGCAGCAAGCCAACAAAGACTAGATTAGCACAAATTACCAAGCAAACAAAAAAAAAAAAAAAAAAAAAAAAGAGGAGATAGAGAGAGGCTAAGAGCAAAGAATGTTCAAAGATTTTGTCATGAGTTCTAGAAGAGTTTCACTATTGGCTTTGGAACATACCATTTAAAAAAAAATTAAGGCAAAACACATTCTTTTCTAATTATACATACTAGATAAAATTAATAATGATGATTCAAAATTAGCGGTTACAAATTTTACACAAATTTTGAAAAACCTATAAAATAAGAATCATATAGAGGTCAAAGTATCATTATGGTATTAACTAAAGTTAAACTTATGCTAAAGTTATGACTCACAACAATGAAATATTTTGCCTAAGTCTAAATAGTATTTTGAGAATTTTTCTCGTACCTAAATCATGCATGGATGAGTTTATATATGTGACTCTGACTAATTGCCAGTTGTCCCATAATTGTTACTATATTCCATAATTAAGTCATAGAGTATAGATTTAAACAAATATCTTAGAAATGTGTGCCTACATTTGAATGTGGCATATTTTCCTATATTTGAATAAGGCATATTTGTGATATGTATTACTCATTTATTTTTGGTTATGATCCCAACAAATAACTTTTTTTGTTTTTGTTTGTGAAGTCTTGATTATCGGATGGTCACACAATTTTCTATTTATGATGACAACTTTATATCTAATGATTGAAAATTGGGAAGTATTTAATAAAATTTTGCGCTAAATTGACCTAAACTGGGAGAGCTTACGAGATGTCACCCTTGTTTGTGAAGGTCAAAACCCGCCACATGCTTGATACTTGGCAGCCGTGACTGAGTCTCCACTCTCCATCTTTGCGTGTGAATTGTTTTTGACAATTCGATTGGGATGGTTCATGGGTCCACCCAATGACCCATTCAAACAAATGCTTTTTTTTTTTTCTTCTTCTTTTGGGGCGAGTGCCAACATGATGAGGCCTCGTGTGACGTTGAATGTGACATTATGGTTTAGCCTTAAAAAAATTACATTCTCCACACCTAAAAAAAAAAAAAAAAAAACTTCAAAAAAGTGAAGTGAATAAATGCAACACATAATGATAGCCTCAATTTCTGACTTAGCCTTACCCAAAAAAAAAGAAAAAGAAAAAATACAACCATAAATATTAAATAAATATATAAATCCTCAGCCTCTGATGCAATGGGTTGTGAAGTCACGTTGTATAAGGTGACAAAGAAGAATTATTGTTAATACTTTTTTCCCCCTCTAGCTGCAATTATACTTGGCTTTTTTTTTTTTTTTTGGATGATCAGAAACTTTTATTACCAAACACAAAGAACAAGGACTAAACAGCAACTACAACATTGAGATGTTCTGAATTAATTACATCCATAAAAGGGCTAGGAGCATAACCCTGACCAAAACACCCAGACATATTTTTCCCAAGGCACCAAGAAGCTAAAACATGGGCTGCTTTATTTAATTCTCTTGGACTTCACCTAAAAACAAATTGTTGGCCACGATATGCCCACAAAAGAGTATTGGCAGTTATGGTTGGGATTCTCCAAGGCACGGCATCAATGGGGGCTTTAAGAGCTTCAATACAAGCTTTGGCATTGCTCTCAACCACAACATTCTCAAAACCACGATTAATAGCTACACGAGTCGCCAAATTAATGGCTTTAGCCTTTGCTTGGAAAGAGAGGTTGGTTTCCACCCGTTTAGATAGGGAGAAAATCAAGTTACCTCTCCAATCTCTCGCCACAATGGCAATGAATGAGTGGTCCAGCCCCATCGCCCCATCGCCGCATCGCAGTTTATTTTTATAGCTCCTTGCTTAGGCCTGTTCCAAGAATAAACAAATAATCTAGGCGCCCCTAGGACATAAGTGAGCATAGCAGAGTGTTCATTAAATTTTTTCAAGATTATTTGCAGACTTTTATCTGGGGAAAACTTCATTCCTTTGTGAACAACTTGATTTCTAGCAAACCAAAGTTGCTCCAACACCAAAGCCCCAAACAAAAGGAACTCCTCCTTGTCAGAAGAGCCATGGAAAGAAACAAGGGGGGATACACGAAAGTTTATAAACTAACCTGGATTAGAAAACTACATTGCATCTAGTCTACAACCCCAAACATTGCCAGCCCACAAAGATCTGGCTGCATGATAGAATACAAAGAGATGTAAAGAAGATTCAGGTGAGGCATCACATAGAGGACAATTGGGATCTATTGATGGAAAGAATCTTATCAATTTTTCCTTGGTGGGAAGAATGTCTGAGGCAACTCTCCATAAGACAATCTTAAGTCTATCATGATTATACTTGCTTTTTAGACGGGTCATAAGTACCACTTATGTAAAAATGAAAAGCAAAACAAATATATATACATTTTTTAGTAAACTAGAAGGTACTATCAATAACGTAAAACATAACCATAAGAAGCTAGAGGGTAACAACATGTTCTCCCGCTTCATACTCTTCTGAGCTATGAACATCTTTAATTCAAATAAAAAAAAAATTGTAATTGTTGATGCCCACTTTGGTAAAAAGGCTCAATAAGAAGAAGAAGCCCAACAAGATGAAAATGGCAAGGGAAGAAGAGTTAGCAAGGCAAGAAAAAACCATTAAGCCCAAATAGCAGGAATAATGGTCTACAGGCCTATAAAATAGCAAAAATGCCATAAAGAAAGCAAACGGGCTCCAAGGAAGCCCAAAGGAAGGAGTACGAAGCCCATGAGTATCATAAAAAATGGAAAGCAAGCAAAAATAGGCCGAAAGAGCCCAAGGGAAGAAATTAGTAAATGGTATGGTAATTGGGCCGAGGAAGCCTGAAAGATTTAGCAAAAGCCTATGGGGAATGTAATAATGGAATGGGCCAAGGATACCCAAAGAAATGAAGTGGGCCGAGGAAGCCCCAAAGGGATGAAATGGGCCAAGAAAGCCCAAAATAGTATGAGAACAAGCCCAGCAGAAGTACTGGGCAACGTGAACTGAGTAAAGGAAAAGTGAACAACAGGCCCAAAGGAGGCTCAGTAAGCACAAGTCAAACGACAAAATGGCAGAAGCAATGGAGCGACATGGCAAAAGTGTTAGCCGACCCACAAAGAAGGCAGGGGCCGGATTGAAGAAGGAAAGAACCCATACCCAAGCAAAGCCCAACCCAGGGAAGGAACGAGATATAGAGAATGAAGACTTAGTGACTCCTCCACGCCACAAAGGGTTAAAAATGAGCAGCAGGATGCGCAGAGGGATCAAATCAATCCACAGGCCACGACAAACGCATGAATGGAAAACAAGCCCTGAACTCACATGGGAGTGGAGCACGCACAAGGCTCAGACACCACCCACTTGTACCCAGCCACTACAGGCGCGGTGGGCCATGAGTCAGAGGTAAGAGAGGGTATGGTTTAGCAATAGGGAGAATGAGAAAGTCTATTCTGGGATTCCTGCTCAAAACTCTTTTGGGAAATGTCCTGTTAGGATGACATACCACCCAAAATGAGGAAAGATGAGCTGGAATCACTAGGTACATGCCATAGGAATTACTAAGAGAGAATGTCCAATTCTTTTCCGGAGGGGAAAGCCATAGAAGGCAAGAAAGTAAAACAAAAACTCTTTTTGTCTGGAATTAAGACATGGTGCAGCCAGCACAGGGTAGTGGTGCTGGCTGAGCAGCCAACAAACCAGTGGGTGTTCTGGGAAGGACACCTACACCAAGCCAAAAGTAGTTAAGGGGTAAAACAGTAAAACTCATCACGGCAAGCAGTATAAAAATGCCTTAGCTGTGCACTATAAAAGAGAAGGAAAAACAAGAGCAAAAAAGGAAGAGAGAAAAGAAAACGAGTGAGAAAATAGCAAGGAGAAAAAAAATAGAGAGAGTAAAAAAAAAAAAAAAGGAAAGAGAGAATACAAAAAGTGTGATAAGGCATGCACCAATAGGTTATTTCTTTCTCTCCCTCTCAATAGCCTACTCTTTAGCAAGTTAGAAGACTTGGGATCAAGCCATTTAGGCCCACTTCTTCAAAGTAAGTAATTTCTATGGCAGGATTTCCATGCGAGATTGCTCACATTGAAGGCTGGTTCCCTTCTTGAACTTAATCTGCCGAGGAACTAAATACAGCAGACTAACTCCCCTTTGCCTTCCTTCGTATAACTAATTAAGTAGTAACCGCACTTCTGTCATATTCACACAATCATGTTTTCTTGTTAAGAAAATGGTTTAAATGTTATCTTTTACTGTCAGTAGACGTACCTTTGTTGTATTATATGCCTCTTGCCATAACATTTTTTGTAACAGTGTCCTATACCGTAAGCGAGTGATTAAGATCTTGGTGAAACGATTCTAGCTTGCGCACAAGACAGCTTAAGGTGGGTTTCAATCAAGTCGGTCCTGACTCTTTTATCCTAGAATCATTGGGCCACAGTGTGGCAGCAAGCAGTCTAGCCCAAAAAGGAAAAAACACAAAAAGGCCCACCATATTAAATTGGCGACTCCGCTGGGGAGTTAGGAAAAAGATAGGGAAGGTAGATAAAGCCCTAGCAAGCTATGCCCTCGAGATAAAAAAACGATGCGAAACATGAGTACTGTGCCCTCACATGCAGAGTCAAGACCAGCAACGCCCCATCAACACCAGCCCAACCAGACAGAAGGTGTCAATGGAGCAAGGGCTGAACCTCAACAACAGCAAAGAGTTCCCACTGATAATGCCAACTTTTTCATTGAGGTGCTGCAATCAGTGTAGTATTCCCAGCAGTAAAGAATGGAAGAAATCTGCCAAATGAAGGCAAATAAGACAAAAGAAAGAGGAAGTCAGCATGACCCAGAGCATGCAGTAGACAAGGAAGAGACCCCAGTGGGAGGTGGTCCATAGAATGTGAAGCAACGTTTCATCACTATGGTTGAAGTTGCAACACTTCTAGAGCAGGAAAGGGTTAAAGCGCCCAAGGAAAGGTTTTATGTGCAAAGACCTCCTTATCCGCTGAGGATACTTAGCAAGCCATACCCTATGAGCAAGTTCATCAACACCCTCGACCCTTACGCGACAGACAAGGATTTGTGTCTTCAAAAATTTTCCAAATCACTATGCGTCCGTGCGTACACTTGGTACACCGGTTTGAAACCAGGGTCAATCCTAACATAGGATGACATGGTAGACGTATTTTGCACTAAATAATTTCATGGGGAAGAGACAGTAAAGCTCACAACTTTGTAAGCAACTAAGCAAAGAAGCGATGAAGATTTGATGGAATACATCAAGGAGTTCAGAGACATAGCTCATGATTTCTATGACCACTACGAAGAAAAGACGTTAGTAGAAATGTGCATGGGTAACATGATTATGGAATACAAAGCTGTTTTGGAGAATCTAGAAATCTCCCAATTTGCACAGTTGTTGTAGAAAGCCAGAAAAATAACCCAATCAGTAAGGCCAAGTTTCGACAGGCCCAAAGAGCGGCGGAACACTCCACAAGCCATGGCAGTGTCCATCTGCGAAAAGAAGAGAAAGTCTGATGGGAGGGAGTACAAGACTCCTCCATCATCACCATGTACACCGAAGGAGCTAGACGTGCTCTTGGATAAATGGATTGAAGACGGGGTCTTTAAGCCCAACTAGGTTTCTCGGGAGCCCACCGAAGAAGAGCAGAGGGACCCACGTTTCTACCGCTTACACAATTACATGCAACACCCTACCACAGAATTTTGGGCACTTCGCAACTTCGTACATCGAAGAATCAAAGAAGGAACTCTTAAGCTATCTTAGTCGAAAGTTCAAAGAAACCTGCTCCCAAACCACAAGGGGAAGGGAGTAGCGGCAGTTGTCATTTGCACAAATCTAAAGGAAGACAAAGAGGAAAGGTCAGCCCTGCCTGCCATAACAATTACCACCTTGCAGAAAAGTTCCAGATTCAAAAACCTGTTTGATCTTTAGTGAGCATTGCCTCGGGGGCAGGAATATAATGCTTAATGGCAGAAGTCATGATGACAAGGCTCTCTTACAGGACGTGAACGAGATCACCTTTCGTGATGAGGACATGGAAGTGGGGTATTCATATCACAAGAGGTCCCTCTACCTGGCGGCGTCCATAAATCAAATTCCCATCAAGAGGGCCTTGGTTGATACAGGCGCTTCCGTAAACCTCATCTTTTTTGGTACATCACAAGCAGCAGGAATTTCAACCAAAAAAAAAAAAAATACAAGGGTGCCCAATGGAGGTAACAGGATTCGGGGGAAGAGATGAATATACCGTAAGCCACTTTCAGTTATGGTTGAAAGTGGGGCCAATAGCCTCTTTGGCCCGCTTCCACGTGGTAAAAACGGAGGTCTCATACCACGTACAGTTGGGAAGGCTGTGGTTGTATAAGCACCGGTTGGTCCCATCTACTTACCATCAATGTGTAAAGGGAAGGCTAAATGACAGAATGATACGAATAACAACAAACTTGTTGCCCTTAGAGCAAGTAAAGGCCCATCTAGTAGAAACTATGTTCTACGATGAGTGGGCACCATCCGAAGAGAGCTCAGTGTCAAAGCCACAGTGCACTTTCGTCCCTAGGTGGGAGGACATTCAAGATGACCCAGAGCTCAATCTAAGAAGGTTGCTAATGCAAAGAAAGAAAAGGAAAGAAGCGCCCGTTTGGGAGTCAAGTGATGCACCGCGATGTGTCAAGGTCCAAACTCCTGACGATAGAATAATCTACAAGTTATGAAGGTGCGCGGGGCCCACATGCGACACGTAAGGGGGCCCTAGACAAGGGCTGCAGCATAAAAGTTTGGTATGCTGTGTAGTCCAGTAAAGTTCAGAAGAAGAAGGCAATACGGAAAAAGACAAAGGAATTGTGGTAGTAGAGAATACACAGGTAGTAGCAAAAGGAGAATTGGAAGAAATCGATCTGGGCACTGATCCACAGAAGCCAAGACCCATTTCGATTAGTTCAAAACTTTTAGAGGAAGAAAAGTCAGAACTGATACTGTTGTTGAAAAAATTTAATGATGTTTTCTCATGGGACGACAGCGAGATGCCCGGGCTAGACCTAGGATTGGTAGTGCATACGCTCAATGTAGATCTCAGGGTCAAGCCAGTGGCTCAGCCTGCCAAAGTATTTCACATTGAAAAAGAAGAGCAGATAGTAAAAGAGGTGCAAAAGCTGTTGGTAGCTGGTTTCATTAAGCCCATCAGCACCCATGACGGCTGTCAAATATCGTACATGTGAAGAAGAATAATGGACAGATAAGGTGCTGTGTAGACTTCAGAAATCTCAACTGGTCTGCCCAAAAGACGAGTTCTCGTTGACAAACATAGACCTACTGATAGACTCCACGACAAGTAACGCCATGTTTTCCTTTATGGATGGATTTAGCGGATACAACTAGATTCGAATGGCGGCAAAGGACATGGAGAAAACTACTTTTAGGACTCCCATAGGCAATTTCTACTATTCTGTGATGCCTTTTGAGTTGAAGAACGCGGGCACAACCTACCAACGTACCATGACTGCCATATTTCATGACATGATGCATCGTAAGCTGGAAGACTATGTGGATGACATAGTTGTAAAGTCAAAGAGGCGAGAAGGCCATGTCAAGGTATTAAGGAAAGTGTTTGAAAGATGCAAAATCTTCAAGCTAAGAATGAATCCCCTCAAGTGTGCCTTTGGAGTATCTTTTGGGAAATTCTTGGGGTTCCTGGTCTACAGCAGAGGAACAAATGTGGATCCAGCCAAAGCTACAGCAATAGCAACCATGAAACCGCCTACCATGGTGAAGGAATTAAAGATTTTTTTGGGGAAAGTCTCTTATATCTGGAGGTTCATCTCTGGCTTAGCGTCAATCACTTCGGCCTTCGACAAGTTACTTAAGAAGGGACAAAACTTTGAATGGGAAGAGGCGCAGCAGACAGCCTTCCGAAGGCTACAATAGATTATGACGAACCTCCCTACGGTGCAAGCCCCAATCCGCAAAAGGCCGCTATTGCTCTATTTGGCCACCAGCTCGTATGCCATAGGCCCGTTGATCGCCCAAGAAGATGGAAGCGGTGTTGAGCAACTAGTCTACTACATAAGCTGTGTCCTGAAAGATGCAAAAATTGCTATCCTAGAGCCAAAAGAGCATGCTTGGCAATAGTATATGCATCACAAAGGCTGCGCCATTACTTCCTAGCCTATGAGATTTGGCTGATGACGAAGTCCCACGCAATCAAGGCTCTGCTACGACAACCAATACTCTCCGGGAGGATATGTCAGTGGTTGTTACAGTTGTCACAATATGATTTGAAGGCGGGAGTGCCCAAGGCAGTGAAGAATTAGGCTATAACAGATTTATTAACACAATTCCCAGGGGAAGAGGAATTCCCTTTGGATGACGAGGTTCCGAGGGAAGTAGCCACAACAGAGGTAATTGGAGAGCAATGGGTAATGAAGTTTGATGGTTTTTCTACTGCCCGTTCAGGAGGCGCAGGAGTAGTACTTTACCATAGAGGGGAAGAGGTCGTGGTTCTTGTTCAAGTTAGAATTTCATTGTTTAAATAATACTGCAGAATACAAGACCTATCTCACTGGGTTAGCTACAACCCTCGAAATGGGGGTCAAGCATTTGAAGGTAATAGGTGACTCCAATCTAGTGGTCTACCAGGCCAAGGGGAGTTTTTCTTTGAAGGAACCTAGTTTGGCTTTGTACAGGATGATGGCTAAGAAGATGGAGGAAAGATTTTCAACATTTGAGATAGAGCACGCTCAGAGGAGTGAGAATCGGTACGCGGACGCGTTGGCCGCACTGAGATCATAAATAGCATTTGAAGGAAGCAGCACCAAAATTGAAGTCAACAAGCGAAGGGAGTCTATTGTTGAAATAATGAAGGAAAGGTTCCACAAAGAAATGTGTGAAGAGGATTGAAAACGTTAAAAGATTATACCCTGGTGAAAGGAGAATTGTACCGCGGGATGCTGGGAGGAATCTTGTCGAGATGTGTAGGGTAAGAGGAGGCCCAAAGAAAATTGAAGGAAGTACATGATAGAACCTGTGGGTTCTGCGAAGAGATCAGCCTCTATCGCATTCTAGAGAACGGGTTTTTATTGGCCAAGCATGGGTAAGGACACAGACCAAGTCCAAACCCAATACGAAGCCTGTCATTTTGCGGCAGACAAAGAGGAGAATTACGCTGTCTTCACCAACAAAGACTGGAGGAGTCCGTTTGTGCAATACTCGATAAAGGGTATCTTACCGCAGAAGCATAGTGAAAGATATAAGTTTAAAAGGTTGGCAGTACGCTACTTTTTCACGAAGGAGTCCTTTTCAAGAAAGGATATGACAAAGACCCATTACGATGTTTGGATCTTGTAAAGGAGGCACACGTAGGGTATTGCGGGGAGCACCAAGGGAAGAAAAAGTTGTACAGGTGTCTGTTGCAGATGGATTATGTTAGGATGTGTGCCCTTAAATCCTATTGTATGATGTTATATATTTTATTATGTATGACATTATGTATGACTTAATGTTGTGTTTAATAAAGTTGTTTTGCTATTATCTAAAATAATTGTAACATAAATATTGGGATATTATCATATAGTCCATGAGATGCATAGTATGTGATTTATGTGAAAAGTCACAGAAGATATAAATCACAAGTTCTTTGTAAACTCAGAATTTTAGTTCATAGTCAGTGATGAAATTGGACATTTCATCTACGAAGACTATAACATTTTAACTAAGACGATTTGTCTTGATCATGGAAATGGAGATTTCTAGTTGATATGTTTTAAGAGTTAAAATATATTGAACTGAACCGATGTGAGATTTATTATTCTCCCAACGACTGTCAAGTGAATAATAAACTCACGACTTATATTTGCATGAACTCTTAATCCTGAGAGAATAATGGACTTGATCATGAGGTGTAGGTTGCTTTGATATATCAAGAGTGAGATCTGGAGTTACGATCAAAACCTCAGTATGTTGGGCAACCACATTTAATGTTAATGGAACATATATTCTCAAGATAGAATTCATAGTCTCTTAGCGGAGACACAAAATATTCTCTTGAGATAAATTTAATGAGTTTGTTATTCAGAATGTTAGACCCAACTACTTTAGTAAATAGTTACTAAAGTATATATTTATGAAATTGGATTTTATAAATATATGATGAATAACTTAAAGGATTAAACCGGGTACTCAAGGATAAGATGTAGTAATCTACAAAGTGGCAGTCTACATCCATGACTTTGTGTTACTACAAATATTTTATGAAGGGGTTGCATGTACAATAAAGTCTTGGGATATAATTTATAAATAAGGCCTAGAGTGCAACTACATTTATATAGTGGTATTAAATATAGTTAATGGTAACTTTGGACTTGTCAAGAGTTGACAGAAAAGCCCAAGACCCATTGGAGCGAGTGTCTTATTGGTCCCTTTTTGGTCTCATTCCAAGCCACACACTTAAGCCCAATTGGAAAGGCCCAAAAGGCCAGCCCAATTAGATAATCGGTTAGACACAAAGGGAGAAATATACTGAATTTTTTATAGAGAATTGGGAGAACACGATTGTGAAGTAGTGTTTTGTAAGTGTTAGACACTTCGATATTTCTCCCTTTGGAACTGATTGAGAGACCACACATCTTGGGCGTTAGTGGAATTGGAGTGAAGATTGAAAGTCTTCCCAAGTGATTTTGATCTTCGGTTTTGAAATTCACTGCTCCAATGTACACTCTCTTGTTCTCTAATTCTGAAACTTACATAGTGCATGTTAACTGACGGGACTGACGAAATCAACTACCGACGAGTTCAGTAGGACAGATGAGACCGCTCTTTGAGACGAGCCTAAGCAAGTATCCACGTCACCGACGAGGATATCAAGATCATTCAATGCCATCAATAATACCCCAGACGGTTACAGAACCAGCTGGACAAACCGTTGAAGGCATATTAAAACCCCATTACTCAGCAAGAAGCGTTACCAAAAAAGACATTAACACCACAATATCAACCTCAACAACTAGAATCCAGAGCAACATATATAAAGCCTTCACATTGCCAACAGGAGGTACGGACACATTTTACAAGAGATACCTAATCATTCTTATTTTCTATTATTAAAAACTCTCTTATACTGACTTTGGCATCGGAGGCGTTGTGGCAGACACCACACCGGTGACCATTTCAAAGAATAGCTTCTTCTATCGCAACACAAGCAGACATCTGGTTCCGTCTGGACGACCTCACTACAACTGACAAACCTGTGTTTCATCATTAACATTTATGAATGAAGTAAATCCGTTATTTTTCCGCTGCGCACATCCATAGTTCCATCAAATGGTATCAGAGCGGTCTTCATTTCGTATCTATTTAACATGTTTTGAGTTTTAGAATTGTTGACAATAGTTTCTTGTTGTTAGAAAATAGTTTTCTGCGTGGTTGTTGAAATTATTGTTTGATAAAAACTGATTTTGATGATATGATGTTGTTTAATTTTTAGTTTAAGTATGTTAAACTGAATTTTAAGGCTATAGCATTAATGAAATTTAGTTTTGATATCAATTTATGTTCATTATGATTCGTATGTTGGTTGTTTTGTACATGAAAACGTAGAAAAACTGTCTTAGAAAAATTCTGAAAAATTCAAAATTCGCGACGCTCGATTGATCGAGGATCTGTCGAGCATCTATCTAGCTGACAGAAGATCTCTCGATCGATCGAGGATCTATCGAGAATTGATCAAGCTTCGTAGAACTTATTCTCGATCAATCGAGAATCTGTTGTCGATCGATCGAGGACTGTGGATTCAGAATTTTTCCTATGTGTTTTTACATATATAAAAAGCAAGGCAATGTGTAATTAGTTTATACATGTTTTAAATTAAAAAACATTTATCTTAAAACATCTAGTGTGAGAGAGATACAAGAGTTGCATCTCACGGCCTCCATTGTTGGTTCATAGTAGTGTGAAATATATACTTTGTCTTTGCCTCGAGCTTAGCATTCCATGTGGAGAGTATTTATTTCATGGTCCTACAAGATTGGATTTCTTAGTTTATAGTGGTTTGATCAAACGCCTTGTCTTAGTTTCGAGCTTTGCATTCCATGCAGAGGGTGTTTGTATCATGGTACTACAATATAAGCCTGTTAAAGGGATGAAATGTGGCTACATATGATTCTAGACAATGGTATACACTAGACTAAGTATTATAGTATCCTCTATGCTGAGTTCTTACTATTATTATTTAGAAGCTAAATGTAAGACGACATATTATTAGTGTTTTGATAAGAGTTATCATGATATCACTAATAATGAGAATAGTTCTCAATCAATCATAGTATTTAATGTTCACTCTATACTGAGGAATATTGAATACGGGATTGGGTTGTCGTTGCATATATTATGTTATGGTTTTATTAAGGTTCCATACTATATGCTTATATGCTAAATTGATAATGTTCAATTTACTTATTATATTCATGTTTATTATTTTCAGATTTGAACATGGCATCATTTAGCCCACTTGTTTTTATTCTTAATCAAAACAAACTGACTGGATCCAACTATGTTGACTGGAAAAGAAATTTGGATATTGTTTTAACAGCTGAAGAGCACAAATATGTGCTTACTCAACCATGTCCTAGCTTTCCTTCATTAGATGCTCCTCTTGAGGAAAAACAACGATATGATCGTTGGCAGAAATTTAATGTAATGGCCAAGTGCTATATCCTAGCATCTATCTCAAATGTTCTACAGCATCAAATGTAGGATGTAGAACTTGCTTCAGACATTATGCATAGTCTGAATGAGATGTTTGGTGAGCAAGACCGTTCAGCAAGGTAAAAAACCATGAGGCAAATTTATAATACCAAAATGGTTGAAGGTACTTCAGTTAGGGAGTATTGTCTTACAATGATCTCTAATTTGAATACATTAAAGGTTTTAGGTGCCGACATTGATGGAGAATCCTAAGTGGATATGATACTCTAGTCACTACCAGAATCATTCAAGGAATTCAGACTCAATTACAATATGAACAAAAGATTTATTCTTTGTCTGAATTAATGAATGAGTTAGTGGTGGTGGAAGGCATCCTTGGTACTTCTAGTGTTGAAACCAATGTGGGTGAAGCTTCTACTTCTCAACCTAAGTTGAAAAGTAAGGGTAAGAAGGACTTCACTAAGCAAGAAGGTAAGCAAATTGCCTTAGGGGTTACTGACAAAGGAAAGAAGTTCAAAGGAAAGTGTTTCCATTGTGGTGAAAAAGGACATTGGAAGAGAAATTGTCCAAAATTTAAGGCTGCCAAGAACAAGGGTATGAAAACTTCATTTCTTCTTGAAATATGTTTGGTACAGAATCCCATGGATTCCTGGTGTGTGGATTCAGGTTGTACTAATCATATCTGCAATTCTTTAATGGGGTTTCAGAGACCAGAAAGCTGAATGAAGGAGAATTGTTTCTTACCTTAGCGGATGGGAGTAGAGTTCCAGTTGTATCTGTTGGAGTGCTTAATTTATGCTTTGAGTCTAAAGTTTTAATATTGAAAGACTGTCTTTATGTACCTAGTATTCGTAGGAATTTAATTTCTGCAACTTCTTTATGTAAAGATGGATATTGTGTTATCCTTAGAGACATTGTTGTAATAAAGAAGGGTAAAGTGTTTATCTATTCTGGCAATATTGTTGATGGTCTTTATATTTTATCTCCTGATAAGTATGCATTATACAATTCTGAATTAGATAATAATTCACATGTGAAATCATTAAAGAGAAAGTTTCCTTCTACTAATGAAGCATATCTTTGGCACTTGCGTTTGGGTCATGTTAAATTCTCAAAGATGGACTCTTACAGCCCATGGACTTTGATGAATTTTCAGTTTGTGAATCTTGTTTGAAAGGTCAAATGACCAAACGACCTTTTAATGCAAAAGGTAGAAGAGCCCAAGAGTTGCTTGATTAGTACATTCAGATGTATGTGGTCCTATGTCAATCCAAGCAAGAGGTGGTTATGAGTATTTCATCACCTTCACTGATGATTACTCTAGATTTGGTTATGTGTACCTAATGAAACGAAAGTCCAAAACTTTTGACAAGTTCAAAAAGTTTAGGGCTGAAGTTGAGAATCAATTGGGTAAACGCATAAAGGTTATTCAATCTGATCGAGGTGGCAAATACCTTCTTGGTGATTTTAAGAATTACTTGACTGAAAATGGGATTATATCCCAGTTGACTGCACCTGGAACTCCACAACAAAATGGTGTAGTAGAAAGAAGGAATAGGACTCTTTTAGATATGGTTAGATCTATGATGAGTTATTTGACTCTACCAATTTCTTTTTGGGGATATGCCTTAAGTACTGCAATGTATCTTCTGAATTTAGTACCTTCGAAGTCTGTTCCTAAAACACCTGTAGAGTTGTGGAATGGGCGTAAGCCTAGTATGAGACATCTCTATATTTGGGGTTGTCCAGCACATGTGTTAAAAGGAAAGTCTAACAAGTTACAGTCTAAAACAGAAGTGGTTTTCTTTGTAGGCTATCCAAAAGGAACAGTTGGAGGATTATTCTATAGTCATAATGATAATAAAGTGTTTGTTAGCATAAATGCCAAATTCTTGGAAAATGACTATATGAATAATTTTACTCCTAGAAGTAGAGTTGTCTTGGCTGAAATGAATGAACTTGTAGTTAAACAATCAATGGATGAAACTAGGGATGATGTGGTTGTATTGGATACACCACAAGATACTATTCATGAGATGTCTAGTACACAGGTGCCTCGTTGTAGCGGGAGAATTTTTCGGCCTTCTGTGAGATTCATAGGTTTGGGAGAAACTTATGAAGCTATCTCTGAAGAGGCTGAATTGGATCCTTACACTTATGATGAAGCAATAAATGATATAGATGCACGTCATTAGGTCAATGCTATGAAATCTGAATTGGATTCCATGTATTCCAATCAAGTTTGAGATCTTATAGAGACGCCTAATGACATTAAACCTGTTGGTTGCAAATGAGTTTATAAAAGGAAGAGAGGGATAGATGGAAAGGTTGAAACCTTTAAAGTAAGACTAGTGGCGAAAGGGTATACACAAAAAGAAGGCATTGACTATGATGAAACTTTTTCGCTAGTAGCCATGCTTAAATCTACCAGAATTCTCTTATCCATTGCTGCTTATTATGATTATGAGATTTGGTAAATAGATGTCAAGACTGCATTTCTAAATGACAATCTTGAAGAAGAAATCTACATATTGCAATCGGAAGGTTTCATAGCAAAGAACCAAGAGCACATGGTGTGCAAGTTGAAAAGGTCCATTTATGGACTTAAGCAAGCATCTAGGTCATGGAACATTAGATTTGATCAAGCAATCAAGTTATTTGGTTTTGAACAAAATCTTGATGAATCGTGTCTGTACAAAAGACATCAAGACAAAGTAGTAATGTTTCTAGTGCTTTATGTTGATGACATTCTACTCATTGGAAATGATGTAGAAGTGATGTCATTGGTTAAAGTTTGGTTGTCAAGCCAATTTGATATAAAGGACTTGGGCGAAGCTAACTATATTCTAGGGATCAAGCTTTGGCGAGATCGAAAGAATAGGATGTTGGTTTGTCTCAAGCTGGATATATTGATAAGGGTCTAGAACGGTTTAGCATGTAAAACTCCAAAAAAGGATTACTTCCTTTTAGACATGGAGTTCCTCTGTCTGATGACCAACGACCTAAGACTCAAGAGGAGGAAAATATGATGAGACAAGTTATCCATGCTTTTACTGTGGGAAGTCTCATGTATGTCATGCTTTGTACTAGACCGGATATTTGTTATTCAGTTGGCATGGTCAGCCGATATCAATCAAATCCAGACCAAAACATTGGCAAGCTGTAAAACATATTCTCAAGTATCTACGGAGAACGAGAGATTATATGCTTGTTTACCGTTGTGAGGATTTGATTCCCATTGGCTATACAGATTCAGATTTTCAATTGGATCTAGATTTTAGAAAATTCACGTCGGGATGCGTTTTCACCTTGGGAGGTGGAGCCATAAGTTGGAGGAGTGTTAAGCAATCTTGTATTACTGACTCCACTATGGAAGCCGAGTATGTTGCTGCTTGTGAAGTAGCAAAAGAGGCTGTTTGACTCAAGAAATTCCTTTCTGATCTTGGTGTTGTGAGAATTGAGCAAGTTTACATTACATTGTTCTGCGACAATAGTGGAGTGGTTGCACAATCCAAAGATCCAAGGAATCACAAGAAAGGAAAGAACATTGAGAGAAAGTATCATATTATTCGAGACATTGTTGCTCGTGGAGATGTGATAGTAGCAAAGATTGATGGTGCAAAGAATTTAGCGGATCCTTTTACCAAAGCCTTGCCTCAAAGGACTTTCGAGTCACATTTGGAGGAAATGAGAGTTAGATTAGTGCACAATAGTCTTTAGTGCAAGTGGGAGATTGTTAGGATTTGTGCCTTTAAATCCTATTGTATGATGTTATGTATTTTATTATGTATGACATTATGTATGACTTAATGTTGTGTTTAATAAAGTTGTTTTGCTATCATCTAAAATAATTATAACATGAATATTGAGACATTATCATATAGTCCATGAGATGCACAGTATGTGATTTATGTGAAAAGTCACAGAAGATATAAATCACAAGTTCTTTGTAAACTCAGAATTTTAGTTCGTAGTCGGTGATGAAATTGAGTATTTCATCTGCGAAGACTATAACATTTCAACTAAAATGATTTGTCTTGATCATGGAAATAGAGACTTCTAGTTGATATGTTTTAAGAGTTAAAACATATTGAACTGGACCGGTGTGAGATTTATTATTCTCCCAACGACTGTCAAGTGAATAATAAACTCACGACTTATATTTGCATGAACTCTTAATCCTGAGAGAATAATGGACTTGATCATGAGGTGTAGGTTGCTTTGATATATCAAGAGTGAGATCTAGAGTTACGGTCAAAACCTCAGTATGTTGGGCAATCACATTTAATGTTGATGGAACATATATTCTCAAGATGAAATTCATAATCTCTTAGAGGAGATATAAAATATTCCCTTGAGATAAGTTTAATGAGTTTGTTATTCAGAATGTTAGGCCTAACTACTTTAGTAAATAGTTACCAGAGTATATATTTATGAAATTGGATTTCATAAATATATGATGAATAACTTAAAGGATTAAATTGGGTACTCATGGATAAGATGTAGTAATCTACAAAGTGGCAGTCTACGTCCATGACTTTGTGTTACTACGAATATTTTATGAAAGGTTGCATGTACAATAAAGTCTTGGAATATAATTTATAAATAAGGCCTAGAGTGCAACTACATTTATATAGTAGTATTAAATATAGTTAATGGTAACTTTGGACTTGTCAAGAATTGACAGAAAAGCCCAAGGCCCATTGGAGCTAGTGTCTTATTAGTCCATTTTTGGTCCCACACCAAGCCACACACTTAAGCCCAATTGGAAAGGCCCAAAAGACCAGCCCAATTAGATAATCGGTTAGACACAAAGGGAGAAATATACCGAATTTTCTGTAGAGAATTGGGAAAACACGATTGTGAAGTGGTGTTTTGTAAGTGTTAGACACTTCGATATTTCTCCCTTTGAAACATGGTTTTTAAACCCGGACCGGACCGTACGGTCCGACCGGGTTAACCGTGAACTGTTCATCAAAACGGTTTTTATACGTGAAAACCGTGTATATAGAAAATATGAGAGAACCGCTTGAACCGAGGTCTGACCTGAAAAACCGTTCAAACCGTAAGCCGGTCCAACCGTAAGACATCGGTGAAATTTGAT
The DNA here is from genome assembly GCF_040712315.1 of Castanea sativa. Taxonomy (NCBI): domain Eukaryota; kingdom Viridiplantae; phylum Streptophyta; class Magnoliopsida; order Fagales; family Fagaceae; genus Castanea; species Castanea sativa. The sequence goes on along the minus strand of NC_134022.1, from coordinate 22,830,983 downwards.
TTTCCGATCTGAAATTCTGGCATGGATCTAAAGTGAAAAAAATAAAATAAAAAAAGAAAAAAAAAGAAAGAGAGAAACTGATGAAGAAGATCCGAAGATGAAGCAAGAAATTTAAGGAGCACCGATTGATGGCTTGATGAGATTAAAAAAAAATAGATGAGCGCAGTTGCAGACGTGACTCGTGAGGAGGAAGAAGAGGGGAGGACTGTAGGAGTACTGAACTGGAAGGCTAATGCTGGATAACTGTGTAACAAGGAAATAAAGCTTCACAAAGTAAAAGTAATAAAAGCATTGGGAATAGAGAAGTCAGAAATCACGTGGGTGGAGTCAGAATGGAGGAGTGAATTTAAATTTGAAAAGCAACCTTCTGGTTCCTATTTTGCAAAATGCAAATACTCACATCCCTACTATACTAATTTATTTCCTAATAAAAGACTATATTTGAGTTTTTTATTTTAGTCTCTTTTTTAAATAATAAATCTCGTCATCTCTCCTTTTATTTGGATTTTTTTAAAAATATTATAGTTAATTCGTTAATTTATATAATTTAGGTATAATAAGAATAAACAATAAAATTTATTTTAAGTTTGTTTCAATTTTTTAAAATATTTTAGTCAATTTTATTAATATTTATGAATTTAATACCTTTATTTTTTATTATTAATTATTAAATTAATTATAACATCACGGTTCGACCTCAGTTCGACCTCGAAAACCTTCAACCTCTCCCTTTTACGGTTCAATGAACGGTTCGAATTTCAAAACCTTGCTTTGGAATTGATTGAGAGACCACACATCTTGGGCGTTAGTAGAATTGGAGTGAAGATTGAAAGTCTTCCCAAGTGATTTTGATCTTCGGTTTTGAAATTCACCGCTCCAATGTACACTCTCTTGTTCTCTAATTCTGAAACTTACATAATGCATGTTAACATTTATGAATGACGTATATCCGTTATTTTTCCGCTACGCACATCCATATTTCCATCAGGTTATTACTATGAAAAATGACACAACAGATATTGTTAAGCAGTGCCACAGTTGTCAAATACAAGCTAACTTGATTCACACTCACCCACAGAATTTGCATAGCATGGTCACCTCGTGGCCCTTTCACACTTGGGGGCTTAATTTAGTGGGACCAGTTAATCCACCATCACGTGGGTACATATGGATTCTTGTGGCTACGGAGTACTTTACCACGTGGGTGGAAGCCATACCACTTTGTAAGGCCATAGGAGAAGCCGCGGCAGATTTTATCAAAGAAAACATAATTACCAAGTTTGGAATGCCTCACAGAATCATCTGTGACAATGGCACGCCATTTGTCAACAATGAGGTAAGGAAGATGCTAGAGTTCTACCAAATTAAGCACCATTAGTCATCACCCGATTACCCCCAAAGGAACGGGCAGGCAGAGGTGACGGACAAGACTCTCATAAAGATCATCAGTAAGATGAATCAAGAATATATTGGGGGATGAGAAACGCATTTGCTGGATGCCCTTTAGGCCTACCAAAGCTCACCAAAGTTTGTCATAGGATTCTCACCCTTCTCTTTAGTCTACGGAACAAAGGTGATGAGCCCAGCTGAAACAATGACACCCTCCTTAAGGGTCATGCAGGTGCAAAAGAAAGAGAAGGAGAAGGAAGTCTTCACAGCAAAAGGATGTGAAGACCTGGAAGGATTAGATGAAAAAAGGGAAGAGGCCCAAGAACGTAGCTGCAAATACAGAAAAAGAATGACTGAAGCTTATGGTAGAATGACTAGAGAAATGGTGTTTTTAGAAGGGCAACTTATACTAACAACAATGGACCACGTCAGGTGAGGTATGACAGGACCATCTAAATTCTCACCAAAATGGGACAGACCCTTTGTGATAAGGGAAGCACACACAAGTGGGTATTACCATTTGACCCAGATGGATGGAAAATATCTGATGGACCCCATTAACGACAAATGATTAAAGCAATATTATGCCTAGGAGACATTGTGTAGTTGTTCCTTTCTTGTTTAGCTCTTCTTCTTTTTTTCCTCCAAGTAACCACCATTGCAAGGGATGATGTCATGAGAAAATGTTGTAGCATGCTTCTATTTGGGAAAGTAATGAAAAAACTATGAGGTATTAGCAAATGAAAGTATACTGTATCATAGTCATAGTAAGACTTGTAGCAAAAGTAGTAGCAGATGTAGCATCATAGATTACAAATCCAAAATATAGAAGTCATGTCAGACTTGCCAAATAAGTACTAGAGAAAATAGAAAGTGTACTAGATAGGGCGAAAGGGGGAAGGAAAAAAAAAAAGAAAAAAAAAAAGAACTACACAATGTAATCTCATTGAAGGCCAGAAATAAGGGTCTGATCTTCAAAGTGGCTAAGGCCAGCAACACCAGAAAGGAGGCGCTCGCCATGTGCCTCTAAGTTTGCTACCTCCTTCTTCAAGGCCTCAATGCGAGTATCTATAGCGTCCACAGCAGGCTGAACCTTCTTCATGAAAAAGGCTTAAGCAATCTCTCGCAGGTGGTCTAGCATGAACTCCATAGCAAAGTCAACTCTAATCAACTCCTGAACTGCAGCCCTCCATTGCAAAATCCTCTCAGTAGATACGGTATTGATAAAGTTATGTTTGATATCGTTTATCACGCTCCCCAGTAACTTGAGGAAATGCTCCCTCGTAGATTGGCCAAGAAGAAACCCCTGCATGAAGTCTCCACAGCTATTATAAACTACCTCCAAATGGGGAATGCACTCCCTAGGAACCCGAAAGCCATGGAATTCAATATAAGGAGCTCCAGCACCCTAGAAGTACGTAGGATCAAGATTGTTGACCTCGGGCTAGTCAAACCGAATGAAGAAAGCAGCAGCAGCCTCACTCGCTGGATCAGGAACTGTGGTAGAACTGTTGCCTACCTCAAATCGAGAAGGTGAAGTCACCTCGGTAGGAATCGGACTTGGAGAGAAACGTGAAGTTTGGCATGATGGATGGACAAAAGTGAAGGAAATAAATTCATAACGAAGACTAGAGAAGAGATGGGAAAAATAAAAAGTACCAAGGCCCGTAGAAGTGGGGGCTGCAAGTGTGGCAGGAGTGGGGGCTGTAGGCATCGCAGTATTTGCTGCAGTCTCAGGCTCCTCAAGAATATCTGTGGCTAAAAAAAAATGCAAAATGATCAAAGAATTACATTGGGAAGCTGCGTAAAGAAAAAGAAGAGAAAGAAAAGGAAGAAGAAGAAAGGAACAAAAAGAGAAGGTCCAACAAGGGCAAGAAACACATACCCATAGCCTCAGTCTCATGGTCGCTATCATCGTCCTCATCAGAATCAAAAACCCTTTTCTTCGTGATAGGCTCATCCTCATAATCCTCAATAACCTCCTCAGATCCTTCATCAGAAGACAAATCCGCATCGGGCACTCGAGTGGCAGAACTGGGGATAGATGAAGGCGTGACCACCAGGGAGGAGCCATCCTTCACGGCCTGAGAGAAAGCAGCAAATGGATCGCTGGCAGATATGACAAGAGGAGTAGTAGGAGAAACGCTCTCGGTCTGAGATGCACCCATAGGAGTAACTCCTTTTTGAGGAGTAGGGATCTCGGTAGGAATGGGTACGGACTCACCAACTCTCTCGGCCTGGGCACTCTCCTCAACTAGGCCAGGCTCATGTGAAGGAATCAGAGCCTCGACAAAAACCTCCTGTGCAGTAGCAGAAGTAGAGGCCATGGCCTCAACCACCCTGTCTGCCCCATTAAATAAACCCTTCATGGGGGTACCCGTAGCGGCAGAAATCTCCTCGGTCGTAGGATGATACACAGAAAGGGGCTCAGGGTCAACTTAAAAATAAGAAGAAAGGAAAAGAATAGAGAAGAATGAAATAATAATAATAAGAGAAAAGAAAAAGAAAGAAGGGAGAGTACATGGTAGCACGTGACAAGGGGAATGCATACAAAAGAAAAGGATGTACCTCAAACTCGGGCTCATCAAGCAAAATAGGGTGGGTGGCAGAAGTATCCTTCTTATACTTAGACTACTAAGAAGCAACAAAAAAAAAAAGAGAAAGAAGAGAGATAAGTGAGCGTGCATGTGCAATTATACAACAAGAATGATCCCATAAACAAGAAAAAAAAATGAAGAAGAAGCAAGGTTAGAGATAACATACTCTCCTTTCAATGGTGGCAGACGGAGGTGGTGGGGATGTCTTTCTCTTGCTGCCCTGGGTCCTGCTAGAAAGATGGGCATTTGTTCGATAGCCGTGGAGCAGCAGGCTTGGGCTTGCCTGCAGTGGGGCGCCTGTTAGAATGGGTGCGAGCAGAAAGGGGAGGAGAACCCACAAGGACTATATTACCTATGGGAGGAAGGCTGCCCTCATAGGGAACAATATCATAACAAATCTCAGAAGAGTCATCACCTCTCTTGGCAGACTTAGGCTTGGTGGACCGAGACACCGAAACTTCACAGGCGCGGGAAGGTTCACCACCTTCACTTTCTTCTCCCAACCTGTGGGGTACTCACCAGCATACAAATACCATCCCTTTTCTTTTGCTTGCAGATCTACTCTGCTTCCTAGCATAAGCCATCATGGACTTGGTAGGAAGTAATAACCGAGAGTTAGTAGAGATGATAGCGTGAAGGCCATCAGGAGGAATGAGAGAAAACCCACAGCTGCCCAACAACTCCTGCTCAAACGAAGTCATCATGGCCTACCAAGACCCATGCATGGCTGCGGTGCAAAGACCCTCCCTTTGCGAGCCTGGTATAGTGACTGCTGTAAAGCACCTGCTCCAAAACTCAAAGGCACTAGGCCGTAGGAATGGCCGAACAAAAGTAGCAGACTCTAGAATGGTAGAAAAATCATCAGGATTGTCTTAATCCAACCCAAACTGTCTCCTCACTTTGTTGGCAGAATAGTGCACAAACCGGACCCCCTCATCAACAGGGTAAGGCAACCACCCAGCATTAGTAGCTGCCAAATACGTAATCCCCCTCTCATCAAAAGCAGTCAACGGGGTGGTGGTCTCAGCCGTATCAGTAAAGGGACCTATAATCGAATCAGCACATGTGTAACTGGTGCCGAGATTTCTATATGCTCTCCAACAAAAACTAACTCCTTTATCAAAGAACTCCACAACAGGATGCCCAAACGGCTTCAACCCAACCCAGCAATAAGCCAACAAAAAGTCAGATACAAAACTATTACAGAAGTCAGTAACAACCTTCGGACATGAACGATACTTCTCTTTGGCAAAGCAGTCCACTTGCACTTAGCCAAGTGCCTAGCACAACATTCCCATCACAACGTTCCCATAGCAGTTGCAAGATAGTACTATGGACAGAAGTAGTAACTATATGGTAGGAGCCCGCTTGCTTCTCATCACTCTGTAGAATATCTAACTACATATACAGATGACCTAGAAACATAGGGGCTGATGGCAAACTCACCCTGGCAAAAATTTTCACTGCTAAATGGAAATAAAGAGGTTTTACAGCATAATGAGGATGAGAACCAAAGATGAACTTACAGAGTCAGAACACAAGAAAGGCCACACGACAAACTACATCGAAAGCCTTGGAGAAAGCCCCAACCCAATGAGACAACTTCACGTTGCTGTCCATCTGTTTCTTCAATTCGGCCACCATGACCTCCTTCTCAAGAGAGAATTCCATGTCGCTCGGGTCCACATCGCAAAAAATGGGAAACAACAGTTGGTTTGCCACATTTTCCAAAGTCATAGTGATTTCGCCGCAGGAAAGAAAGAAGGTATGGGTAGCGCTGTACCATCGGCGGACCAAATGGCAAAGATTGAACAAATCACTATAGTTGGACAAGCAACGCGACGAGACAATAGCTTTCAATACACCGGCTTACTGCAACGGCGCCATGAAACCCATATCGGATAACTCGTTATCTACCTATTCCTTCCAACTTAAAGAAGTAGCCGACTCGAATTTGAAGAGAATGGGCATGGGGAGCAAGTTCGTTGGTGTATATCAAGATCAGGGATCGAAGAAGCCAAAGGGGCCAAGACACCTTCGTGTCATGACGGCAAAGGGAAAGCCACATGCGACCCGGCTGCGGAGGCAAATACTCACCGGGTACCACCAGAAAATGCATATGGGTTAAGGAAGTTAATACTGTACTATAGGCTGTACCAGTTTGGCCAGCAGTACAATATATTTCGGATACCGGTCAATTCTGGTGTACCGTTTCGGGTTTACCGCTATTATATTTTTATATATATATATATTAGCATTTAGTAAAGAATCTGCTGAAGGGCAAAGAATCTTTAAAACCCTTGAACCAACAGCCCCCACCTATTCGTGTAACCAAACACAGTTATAAAAAAAATAGATCCAATGGTGTAGAAGCTTTAAAACCCTTGAACCAATTTGTATCGTCCATTATTAGGTCAACCTCCTTATAAAAGCCTAAAATACACATTTTCATCCTCCTTTGTCTCATACTCTCATTGCCGCCTCTATCTCATACTCTTATTGCCGAAGTTTATGGTTTTCACTCTCTCAGCGCAGCATAGCTTAGCTTCACAAGACTCGGCCTTGTTTTTCATTTTTCTCATTTGGGTTTTCGAATTTAGTAGCCTTGTTTTTCATTTTTCTCATCTGGGTTTTCAAATGGGTAGCCTTGTTTTTCATTTTTCTCATCTGGTTTTCATTGTTTTCACTTACCGGCCGAAACATCCGGATTGCGCCGATACGACTGGTTTTCGCCAGTATGGCCGGTACGACCGATAATTTTTTCGGTACGAAACAGGGGCGTACCTATACCGGTGCACTAGCCGGTACGGTATCACCCACACTAATGTGGGTATCATACCACAGATCAATGAGAGGAGCGCACTCGTTATCCAGATCACGACCCACTTCCTCCTCCTTGAAGAGCACTCTGATTCAAATAGGGGAGCATCCTCGCCTATGGTTTTAGTGGCAAGATCATCGGCGGCAACTTCTTTCCCCTTTCGACAGGTAGAACCCTCGCCTTTCACTGGTGTCATGATGAGGCTTTTGGTTGAAGTGCATGGGTGAGAGTGTTTAAGAAAGAAACACGATGAAGAAAAGAGAGAGTGAAAAGGCGTTCTATGTGAATAATGGAAAGGGAATTAGTTTAAGTACTAATGACAATAAAGATTACGTGAAAGGATACAATGGGTCAGTTGCCAAAAGAAGCATTGTATTAATGAAGCAGAAGCTACGTTTCTGAATAACTGCTAAACTGAAAAATCTGAAGAGACAACATTGTTCACAGCAGGAAAGAAAATAGGACAGGGCCCACTGTTTGAAAAAACCCGCAAACGCCCACAAAAAAAAAAAAAGAGAGAAGAAGAAGAAGAAGAATTTTTTTTTTTTTTTCACATATGAACCACAGGAGAAATTCATATGCTTAGGGGGCTAAATGTTGATGCCCACTTTGGTAAAAAGGCCCAATAACAAGAAGAAACCCAACAATATGAAAAGGGCAAGGGAAAAAGAATTAGCAAGGCAAGAAAAAACCATTAAGTCCGAATGGCAAGAATAATGATCCACAAGCCTATAAAATAGTAAAAAGGCCACAAAGAAAGCAAACGGGCCCTAAGGAAGCCCAGAGGAAGAAGTAGGAAGCCCATGGGTATCATAAGAAATGGAAGCAAGCAAAAATGGGCCGAAGGAGCCCCATGGAAGGAATTAGTAAATGGTATTGTAATTAGGCTAGGGAAGCTCGAAAGATTTAGCAAAAGCCCATGGGAATGTAGTAATGAAATGGGCCAAGGATGCCCAAAGAAATGAAGTGGACCGAGGAAGTCCCAAAGGGATGAAATGGGCTAAGGAAGCTGAAAATAGTATGAGAACAAGCCCATCAGAAGTATTGGGCAACGTGAACTGAGTAAAGGGAAAGTGTATGGCAGTCCCAAAGGAGTCCTAGTAAGCACAAGTCAAACAACAACATGGCAAAAGCAATGGAGCAGCATGGCAGAAGTGTCAGCCGACCCACAAAGAAGGCAAATGCTCGATTAAAGAGGGAAAGAACCTATACCCAAGCAAAGCCCAACCCAAGGAAGGAAAAAGATACAGAGAATGAAGACTTAATGACTCCTCCACGCCACAAAGGGTTAAAAAATGAGTAGCAAGATGCATAGAGGGATCAGATCAATCCACAGGCTATGACAAATGCATGAACGACAAACAAGCCTTGAACTCACATGGGAGTGGAGCACGCACAAGGCTTAGGCACCACCCGCTTGTACCCAGCCACTACAAGTGCGGTAGGCCACAGGTCAGAGATAAGAGAGGGTATGGTTTGGTGGTGGGGAGAAGGGGAAAGTCTATTCTGGGATTCCTGCTTAAAACTCTTTTGGAAAATGTCCTGCTAGAATGATATGTCACTCAAAAGGAGGAAATATGAAATGGAATCACAAGGTGCATGCTATAGGAATTAGTAAGAAAGAATGTCCAATTCTTATCTAGAGGGGAACGCCACAGAAAGCAAGAAAGTAAAACAAAACTCTTTTTGTTTGGAATTTAGACATGGTGTAGCCAGCGCAGGGTGGTGGTGCTAGCGAAGTAGCCACGAACCAGTGGGTAGTTCGAGAAAGCACCCACACCAGACCAAAAGTAGTTAATGGATAAACGGTAAAACTCATCACGACAGACAGAATAAAATGGCCTTAGCTGTGCACGAAAAAAGAGAAGGGAAAATAAGAGCAAAAAAGGCAGAGAGAAAAGAAAACAAGTGAGAAAATAGCAAGGAGCAAAACAACAGGAAAAATAGAGAGAGTAAAAAAAAGAAAAAAGGAAAGGGAGAATACAAAAAATGTGATAAGGCTTGCACCAATAGGCTATTTTCTTCTCTCCCTCTCAATAGCCTACTCTCTAGCAAATTAGCAAACTCGAGATTAAGCCATTTAGGTCCACTTCTTCAAAGTAAGCAATTTCTATGGCAGGATTTCCATGCGAGATTGCTCACATTGAAGGCTGGTTCCCTTCTTGGACTTAATCTGCCAAGGAACTAAATACAGCAAACTAATTCCCTTTTCTTTCCTTCGTTTAACTAATTAAGCAGTAATCGTACTCCCGTCATATTCACACAATCGTATTTTCTTGTTAAGAAAATGGTTTAAGTGTTATCTTTTATAGTTAGTAGACGTACCCTTATTGTATTATATGCCTCCTACCATAACATTTTTTGTAACAACGTCCTCTGCGGTAAGCAAGAGATCAAGATCTTGGTGAAAGGATTCTAGTTTGCACACAAGCTAGCTTGGGGTGAGTTTCAATCAAGTCGGTCCTGGCTCTTCTACCCCAGAATCATTGGGCCACAATGCGGCAGGAAACAGTCCAGCCCAAAAAGGAAAAAACACAAAAAGGCCCACCACAGTAATTTATGACACAATTTCGTCAATTGAGTTACAAAATTATGATGTCTAGTTCATGATGATTGCTATTTATCATTAGGCTTAAACACCAATTGATATTTTATATAGGTGAAATTTGAACCTGTGGTGGGCCTTTTTATGATTTTGGGCTAGGCTGGACTGCTTCTTGCTGTACTGGGCCCAAGTATTCTGGATAAGAGAGTCGGGACCGGCCCAACTGCAACTCACTTTGGTCTGGTTTGTGCACAAACTATGCCTCTATTTGCCGAAACTTTTGTCACATGCCTATGGCAGGCGAAGTTGCCGCAGAAGAAAGTTGCAGCAGAATGGGTGCAACAAAATAATGATAAGCGAGATACATTATTGTTAGGCAAACTAAGTAAGCAATCTTTCATTAAAATAAAAGAGAATGAAAAGTTATAAGTATAATAATAAAGCCTGGAGGAGAAATGATAGCAGTACTCAGTAAAGTTAAAGAAGAATATACTAGCTTGCCACATTCAGTTTAGTCACAGGGCTATGGCCAAGGAGGGAACCATTTCCTCAATGTGGGTAACCTTGCAGGAGGATCCTGTCGTAGAAATTACACACTTTGAGGGAGCGGACCTGAATGGCTTGTGCCCAAAAGGATTTTTTAGCAGAAGGTAGGCTTTAAGAGGGAGAGAAGGAGAAAACCTATTGGTGCATGCCTGCCATTCTATTCCCTCTTGCTCTTTTTCTAACTCTCTGTTTCTTTCCCCTTTTTTACTATTTTAGTTTTTCCTTTTGTTTTCTTTCTTTTCTTTAGTGCTTTCTTGTGCAACGTGATGGTGATCACTCTTGTGGTAATTGCTACTGTTTTTTCCTCCCCCCACTGTGCAAGGCAAAGGCCCTTTATATATTGTCTGCAGCGACTATTTTTTACCATTTTACCCCTTGACAACCTTTGTCTGGTCTGGGTGTCCTTGCCAACCACCACTGGTTTGTCAATGCCCCAATTACCACCATTTACCTATGCTGGCTGTGCCACTCCCTATTACCAGACAAAGAAAGTTGTTTTGTTTGTTTGCTCACCGTGGCCTTTTCATCTGCCACCATGTGGGTATTCTCTCTTCCTATCTCTCGTGGCATGCACCTAGTGGTTCTAGCTCATACTCACTCTTTTGGGTGGTATGTCATCCTAGCAGGACATTTCCCCCAGCGAGAACCCCATAATAAGCTTCCCCTTCTCCCCACCGTCAGACCATACCCTCTCTTACCTCTAACCCATAACCCACCACTCCTGTATTGGCTGATTACAGGCTGGTATTGCCTAGGTCTTGCATGTGCTCCACTTCTTGTGTACGTTCAAAACATGCCCGCTACTCATGCGTTTGTTGTGGTCTGGGGCTCATCTGTGCGTTCTGCCGCCCATCCTTAACCTCTTATGGATTGAACCATATGCTAGTCTTTCATTCTTTATTAGCCTATTTCTTTCCAAGGGTTGGGCCTTGCTTGAGTTTTTCTTCTTTTAGTCTATTCCTTGCTCCAGCCATAGTCTCGTTGTCATTCTTGTCACACCATTCTGCTATTCTTGCTACGGTGTTATTGGACCCGTGTTTGCTGGGCCTCTTTGGGCCTGCTGCCCAGCCTTCTTTCAATGATTCCATATGGTCATTCATGCTACTTTGGGCTTTCCCAATTCGTTACATTGCTTGTGGGCCTCTTTTGTCCCATTTCCTTCTCCTTGGACATCCTCGGCTCATTTCTTAATTCTGCATTCCCATGGGCACTTTGCTAACTTTTTTGGGCTTCCTTGGCCCAATCACTTTATCCTTCATCCTTGGAGCTCATGGGCTTTCCATCAACTCTTTTCTTTCCTACTTCATTACTTCAAGCTTGTTGTGACCCATTCTTACTTTTCTTCATTACATAATGCCCATGAGTTTACTACTTCCTCTTTTGGGCTCCTCTAGGCTCATTTACTTTTCTCAAGACCCATTTATTTATTTTATGGGCTTATGATCCATTATTCTTGCCATTAATGGATCCTTCCTATCAATCCACTAACTCTCTTCTTGCCCATATTGTTGGGTTTCTTCCTGCTACTAGACTTTTAAAAAATGAGCCTCAACAGAACCCTATATTTCTTATTTAATGACAAAAAAATCCTATCAATTAAGCTAACATTATTAAATAAAACCAATTTAATAAACATTGGTTTTTTTCTCCCTAATCAATAACCCACTAACTTTATTTATTTTTTCTACTTTATGCGGCTGTGACATCATTTTTAGATTTAGGCCTTTTTTTGTTTGTTTGTTTTGTCCAACATAGGGTGATGTGGCTTAACGGTGAGACTATGACAAATATGATTACAAAATGGGTGATCGTGTCTTAATAACTAAGCACCCATTTTATGCTTAATGGTGAGACTACTAACAAAGATGGATTGTAGGGCTTTTTTGAAAACAACAACAAAGGTTAATGGCAAAATTTAGACTCCCCTCTATCGTTTGGGACATCAGGTATAGGCTCTCTTTGAGGTTCCATCTCAGATCTTCAACTGAGCATTCACATAAACTCATGTAAAAATATTTGTTGATTTTAGTATAAAAATCAATATTTTCTATTTTATACATTCACTTTTCAAAACACTTTAGATTAAATTATTTACTTTACATTACACTACATTAAAATATATATATAAAAATTGATTTTTATTAATTGTTTCTTTTTCTTTACACACAACAACTATCTTCCATTATCTTTATTCATTTTCGAAAAATATAAAGAAAAAAATAAAAAAAATTAAATGCAAAATGAGTAGTATTAATATAAATTTATACAGTTATTGTAATGAATGAGCTAAAATGTGATACATTTTCTATTTATTAGACAAATACTGATGCTGACCTTGCAACCACTCCTCATCCGTTTTCACCTACCAAATAAGGGGTTCCATCCTACATAACCCATCCCATCCCATCCCATCTCAACCACCAAACACCACCCCCAAAATAATCACGCCCTCATCCCATGTGAACATTCCGAACAAACCCGTTTGTCCTGTACCCCTCTATTGGGCTGGGCCTAAGCCCTTCAATTCAAGCCCAACTACAAGAACCAAACCCTCTTCTACAAAGCTCAATTAATCTTAATGCCACATTGCCACACTCTCCTTTTTTTACAAACAGAGGGCTCCCCCTTTTGTGGTAAGGCCCAAATGGCCCCGGGTAACATTCACAATCACACTTACATGATAAATAATAAATAATCTATTTCTTCAGCCGGATTACATTTATCTATAATATTATTTATCTATACTAGTATTTAAGGAGCTTCCCCTGTTTAGATTTCTTAATTTTGATATCCAAAATATCCTCAAATTTACCAGTTTGTAAAGCTGAAATAGTAGGGTTAGACATGTAAAATTATCAATTTAAAAAGTTCTAAATTTTAGATAAATTTGAAAAATCATTACCTACAAAATAGGAACACTTCTACTAACCCACTTATTTTAACACACGTTTATAATATTATATTCTTAAAAAAACCTCACGTTGAGTAAAAAAAAAACAGTAAAATTTCTAATATTTTATTCTTAGAAAAAACCTCACGCTCAATAATAAAAAAAAACAACTAATGAAATACCCTTAATTTAATAAACTTATCTTTATCTCTAAATCATAAGAAATTGTTTAAAATCTTAAATTGATAAAAATTGAAAACAAAAAACCTAATGAAAAAAGCCACGTTGTATCAAAAAAATTACCACGTTTCTATTTTGAAAAAAAAAATCCTACATTCTGTAAAAAAAACTACCCTAGCCGCCCCCCTTTTTTTTTCAAATTCAAATTCAAAAAAAAAAAAAAAACCTTAACACGAGATTTGAATTCCACTCCCACATTTTACTCCTAACAAATTGCTTGAATTCCACTCTCCCAAGTTTTACTCCTAAGAAACTGCTTTACTATCATATTTAAAAAATTTAACTTCTCTTTAACTTCTTTTGCTTATCCAGTTTTTATTTTATTTTATTTAAGTTTCATGTTATATCCTCCTTCCTTTTCATCTTCTTCTTCTCCTGGAAATATCAAAAAAAAAAAAAAAAAAACCGGAATAGAATATTACTGCACTGAAATAACAAAAGACTTGATTGCTTGACTTCCAAGATTATCCAGATAAGTATATAAGCAAATATTCTTCTTTTACTTATCCTTTTTTTAGTTTTCTATTTCTTACATTCAATTGCTGCTTTAAAATATTGTATTTGTTTTTGCTCTCAAGGTGTCTTCTTTTGACTTACATTCATTGTTATCCAATTTTTAATGCCCCGGGTTGCAACCATTGTCATATAGAATCTAAGGTGAGTAGAGTTGCTTTTTTATGCATGCTGTAATAAATTTATTTTAGAATTTTTTTGAACAAAAATTTAAATGGATTTGATCTCAATTACAAACCAAGCAAGACCATGTGTGGTGCTGTTAGCAAACCATGGAACCCAATGTGCAGAGCATTCCTCAAAATCCCATTAATTCTTTGATTTCATAAGAAAATCAATGGAACTCAATGGATGGTTGTGCCACTCGATCATTCCTTTGCTTGCACAATTTATTTGGTTTTATTTCGGATTGAACATTTGCATCTTTGCCCTCTACTCTACAACACCATTTTGTGCTTTGTGTGGAGCCCATTGGTCTTACCAATTTTTTTTTCTTGCAGATATTATGTACATGTGCAAAAAAATGAGGATATTAGCAAGATGGGAGAACAATTGACTGCCCTGGCTTTGGATTAATGAGAGATATACTTTTTTTCAAGTAAATATTATGTATTGTAAGTAGCTAACTTTTTTTTTGATACCATTTATTCGTCTTATTGAGAAACTACCTTTTGATTGTGGACTTAGTAAAGGGCACAAAAAAAAATTCGAAATCATTTTGTTTACATTTTACTAACGGAATGGCATATACCGTTTTGTTTGATTATTTTCTTTCTTTCATTTTATAATTCTTTTCATTTTTTATGTTGCATTATATTCTTGATTTTTTTTTTTTATTATTCCCTTCTTCTTTTTTCATTTGATAGTGCAAGTTAGCTAGGAGTGATATAGATAATTCTGAGTATATTTTAGTAACCATTAAATTTGATTATCTAAACATTTTAGTAGGGAGATCGTGAAAAAGAAAAATATAAGGCGGATCAAAATTTTAGTAACAAATAAATTTTATGAAGCTTTAAAAAAAAAAAAAAATTCTAGACAAAATGACTACAAACATATCAAAAGGAAAAACATTTTAGATGGGTTTGTGGAAGATATGTAACAACAGTGTAGGAAGCCCACACATATTGTAGGAGAAGTTTCATGAGAACCTCTCATAAGATAAACATTTAGAAGGCTTAATAAAAGATGTTGAATCATAATCTTCTTTGTCATACACTATCATATATATATGGTTTATGGATGAAATTTTTAGAAAACATTTTTATTATCCAGACATTGTTTACTTTATGAGATCCTTATATATTGTGGCCATGACATTGAAAAAAAATATAAGTTTCAAACGTGACTAAAAAAAAGTAACCGGAAATTTAACCAATAAAAATAGAAGATTAACCACACCCATAATGTAGAACCATTCAATTTGACTTATGTCCTACAAATTTGAACTCTAACTCTAATTATATTAATGTTTCAAAAATTAATCAATTAACAAATTTTGTGTTCATTTTTTGGAGCTTGCCTCATGACACTTATGGTTGTATTAGTAGTTTGCAATGCGTAATATTATTGGACAAATGCATAAACCTAAAATTGGGATGAATAAAAAATTATGACACTACACCAAAAAAAAAAGCCTCATTGTATACACGTAAGGGCTCTTTTTGAATCACACAATATTTTTCCATTGAATTTGTATTTTCCTTTCATCATGGTCACGCATAGGAGTTTTCAAGTAAAGTGGTTGGCTATTAAATAGTTTTAGTAGCATTAATTTTAACTAATTTCATAAATTCATGTTAAGTTATTTGTGATATTTTGTTAAAAAAAATACTAGCCTCTGAGTACAAGCGTGAGACTCTTCTATTTTTTGAGTAAAATTTAATAATTTGCATTCATTATAATTTGAGATTATTATATTTTCTAATCACAAAAAAAAAAATCTAGGGGTGTGATGAGTATTATGCATTTGTGGGTGAAATAATTTTTTCATCACACCCCTAGATCTTTTTGTGATTGGAAAATATAATAATATCAAATTATAATAAATGCTCTAAATTAACTTTTACCCAAAAAATAGAAAAGCCTCTGAGCACGCGCGTATTTTATTGTTCTCCTAAATTGTACACAATTGTAATACATTTTTCTTCTAAAAAAATAACAATAATAAATTTTTTATTTGCATGAATAATATATATATTTTTACTCTTTTCATGCAAGTATTAAATAAAAAAATTACATCTACAATATTTTTACAATAAATTTTAAGTAATAAGTTGTCTTGATTACTAGTAATCGATATTAACAACTTACTACCTACAAATTTGTTTTATAAATATTATGAAAATGTAATAAATATAATAAATCTTTAATTTTCCCTATTTTATTTATTTATTTATTTTTTAATCCACTCCAAAATTGAAAGGGCGAAACAAAAAAACCTAAAGGGCCACCACCACCAAAGTGAAATCCTAAAATTAGGGTTTAGTTAAAATAGACAACGGAAAACAATCAAAATTCTCATTTTTATTATTATACACAGTGAACGCTGATTGCTGATTGTAGTTTGTAGCCAGAGATTTACAAGACACAAACAAAAAATGGCGAAATCATCAACCGCAAAGCTCTTCTTTCTCTCCTCACTCTCATCGTCGTTCCGTCTTCGCTACCTCACCACCACAACCACCACCACAAGAACTAGTCTCAGCCTCACTTGCAGTCGTAACATTACTACTCGTGCTTCCAAGAGTAACAAAAAGAAGCAGAAAGCGAAAGTAGTAGTAACTGCAGCAGCGAAGAATTCAGTGGCGGTGAAGGAGAAGAGGAGGACTCGCTCTGACAAAGCTTTGGATGAACACGCAATCCAAAGCTACGTTGGTGTCGGTGACGGTGACAATGGCGCCGCCGCGCCGCATATACCTGTGATGCTTGGCGAAGTAGTCGACGTTTTCTCCTCCAAACCCCTCCGCTCTTTCGTCGATTGTACCGTCGGCGCCGCCGGTCACTCCTCCGCTGTTAGTCTTTTCTTTCCTTTCCTACAATTTCAGAGAGTTCAAAATTACTTACTGCTACTTCAAATTTTTTTTTTTTTTTTTTTTTTCTAGTTAGTTTCAACATTATGGTATTATTATTAGCTCATTTTCACTTGGAATTGAATATAGTCCACACTTCCTGTCTTATTTTCTTCCCCCTTTGTGAATTGTGATGAAGTTGTTTGATATTATCTGGAAAATGTCTTTACTGGCTAGTTATTGTGCTTGGTCTTGCCACTGAACATTTTCTGAGAGTTATTTTTTCTGATCTCATAATTTCTATCTATGTTCCAAGTTGCTCCTGCCAAATTCTTGTGATTCTAATCTATAATTACTTATTGGAAGCAACAGATAATTCAAGCCCATCCAGAATTGAATCTCTATTTTGGCATGGATGTTGATCCTGTGGCTTATGAGAAGGCTAGAGCTCGAATTGATGCCATCTTGAATGGTGATTCTTGTCATCCAACTTCTGACCTCAAAACACATACCGTTTTGAAGAATTTTAGGCATATCAAATCTGTGCTTAGCGAGGTTGATAAGAAACTGTTAGACACTGGAGTTGATGGCATCTTAATGGACTTGGGAATGTCATCCATGCAGGTTTGTGTTAATTGCATTTGTTGGTTCTTAACTATAGATGACTTGGTGTGCGTGTGTGTGTGTGAGAAGCTTCATGTATCACATTGGATTTTATTTTTTCTCTCATCTTTATCAAATGTAAAATTTTCATATATCTTTGAGGTTTGGGAAAACTGGGGTGATAGATTAATGTATTGTAACGGTTCCTTTTTCTTCTTCTTCTTTTATTTTTATTTTTATTTTTATTTTTTTTAATAAAGCAGCAACAGTTTGCTTTTCTTTTTATTTCATCATAGTTAATTAGTGCCAGTCTTCTACAATTAAGATTGGCAGTTTTGTACTCTGATCTTTGCTTGGGGGGAAGTCTAATTCCTCTATTTACATTTTACATAATATTATTCTGTTTTGAATGCCTTCTTTTTCAAACAGGTGAATGATCCTGAAAGAGGGTTCAGTGTACTTGGTAATGGACCTCTTGATATGCGAATGGATCCTCAGGTAACAATAAGGCTTTCCCCAGATTTTTTTTTTTTTTTTCACTTTGTTATATTCAGCTGATAGGCCTCAAAGAAGTTTAGTGATGTACAATCAAAACAATTAATGCATTAATGAAAACAAGAAAATACCAATAGTTGAATTTACTCTTTATTTATTTATATATTTTTTTGATGAAATCATCAAATTGAAATTACTCCTTCAGACTAAAAAGGTAGAACTAGGATTAGTGTCAGCAATATTTCAACTTTATTTGTATCAAGTACAAGTGGGTTTTTCATTACCTGGCATTTTGACAGCTAGCACTTGCAAGGGGAGGAGGTGCTCGATGAGCAACAGCTCATTGGCCTTAGATTTAAGTAGTGTTACAGGTTGAAAAAGAGGATAAAGATAACATGGAAATAATAGATTTAAGAAATGAAATCTAAAGTGTAAGTAGTGGGTTTAAGCTTTCCAACAACTTGTAAATAATTGTCATCCTATCAATGCCCTTGAGGTCTCTTTAGTCTTTAGGTCTAAAGTGCTGATTTTAATGCAGAGAAGATACATATATTTTTTTTATATTCATTGTCTGATATGTAAGAGTGAAATTTGGTTATTATTATTTATGTAAGTGGGATTTGTTAATGAATTAAATCACAAATGGTGAGAAAGGATATAACTTTCCAGCTGAGATCTAGTAGTTAGAGAGTAAGTTATTTTGCTTTTCAAATAGCCTCCTTGTGAGTAGTAATAGTAGGTAGATAATAAGTTATTTTGCTTTCCAAACAGTGAGAAGTAGTAGTTAAATAGTAAGTCATTTGTGAGATCTAGTAGTTGTAGTAGTAGTAGTAGTAAGTTATCTGCTTAAGTGAAATGAAACAAGTTTCAGGAATAACAATAACTAGTTGCAAACCCATGCGATGCGTGAGAATAGATAATTATATTTTAGTTATGGTATAATATATAATTAATTTGTTCACTAAAATTTGTGGAAAATAATTTGTTCACCCAAAAAATTAATGAATTTCTAAAAATATTTTTCATTTATCTATCTCAAAAAAAAATCATCATTTTGTTATTTAGATTTTTTATTGTTGATATTTTCATTTTTTAGGTAGTCCATATTTTGATAAATTATGTTATTGTGTGTTATATTTTCCTAATTTGTTTTTCCTGTACAACTAAACTGTTTGCGTTTCAAATATATTATTCAAAATTTTCATTTTCTTAAAAAATATTATTATATTTATAATTTTTCTTATTGTGAGTAGCTTCCAACTATTGATTTGGTTTTGTTTACTAATATAGATACATGAGATTGGAATTGCATATTTCTTAGACATTCCAAAGAGATTTTACCATATTATAATTTTAATATTTAAAATAATATGCAGGAAAAAGGTAGACCTTATGTCTATAATTGAACACTGTACCTATCGAAATGAAAGAAAATAATTTGTATAACAACATAAAGAGAATGTGATCTAAGAAGTGTTTTTTTTTGGACTACCAAATCATATTAACCCGAAATTGTATCATAAAAAAACACAATAATTCATCAACCTAAAGCATAGTTGCCAAAAAAAACAAATATATATATATATATATATATATATATATATAGAGAGAGAGAGAGAGAGAGAGAGAGAGAGAGAGAGAGAATAATCACCTTTTTTAGAGAGAGAAATAGAAAATAAAATGAGAAGAAGAAGCATCAAAATAAAAATATAGTCATAAGTCTAACCAAATAATCCAAGTCATGCTATATTATAGAATAACACTACATTCTTATAAACTATCCTTATATGCAATAGAATAGCATTTAACAATCATAGCAAAAAAAAAAGGATAATAACTTATAAAATAAATAAAAAAACCAAACTTCATCAACCCAAAATAAAATTCTAAAGAACACATAAATTCATCAATCTAAAGTAGAGATACAAAAATAAAAAATTCACACAAAAACAAAACATGAGAGAGAGAGAGAGAGAGAGAGAGAGAGTAATTACCTTTTTCATGTGAGAAAATATGTATAGAATGGGAGAGAGAATTACATATTTTATACATATAGATGAAGAGTGACATAAAGGTTGAGAGTAGTGGAGAGATGAAAAAGGGAAATTATGATTGGAAGTAGTGGAGAGAAATGAGAAATAGGTAGATGATATGGCTGTTGATGTGGCTTAACAGGAGCTTAGTAACAATAAATGTTACACTTAACAAAGAAGAAAGGATCAGGGTGCATGATGCCATTTAACATCTGAAATACAAAGAAGAAAGTCAGGAAGCTGATGCCAAGAAGATAGGACAATAAAAGGGGAAGAGTTGGGGAGCCTCAAGGTTTTATTATGTTATAGTGAACAATGTGACTAATGATGATGTCTGAAATGGGTTTGTCTGGTGAGAAAAGCAGGAGTATTGACACAAGAAACAGATACATAAATCCATTAACAAACTAATACAATTCTTGGATTACATGGCACCAGAAAGCATTATGCTAAGCCTACAATTTTGTTCCACATACTGCATGCAGACACCTCAATTATGGGTTGAGAAAAAAAATTTCTGATCTTTTTTACCTTTTTCCTCCCTTAAAAATGCTTAGATGTGTAGAGTTCCGTACCACTGTCTTCCATACTAGAATTCCCATGAACAGTTTCTGCTTTCCTTTTCAATATACATGTTTTTTTTTTCCCACTCTAGGCATTGTCTTGGTGTAAGTTGATATCATTGCTTGTTGGGGGAATGAGTGAATTGGTCTATTTGTTCCTATGTTTGCTCACTAAGTAATGATTTTAAATTTGTGTTTAATTAACTGATTGGAACAGGCCTATGACAGGCAAGTCTGAGAGCAGAAGACATTTTAAATTCTTGGCCAGATACTGAAGTGGGACGGATATTGCGGGAATATGGGGAGGAAAGCAACTGGCGCTCTCTTCAGAATAAAATTGTTAAAGCCCGATTACATGGTGGGTTGCATACAACTGGCGAAGTAGCATATCTTATTCGGAATGCAACTCCTGGGACTAGAGGTAGTTTTCTTACCCTTCTTCCATAGTGGTTTTCTTTTGACTTTGCCTTCTATATCCATTCTAAATATATGGTACCTTTACTTGAAACACTCAGGTAATGTGCCTACTGTGCACCTTGCCCCATATCTCTATCTATAACTAGGGGATTCAAAAACTCTCCCCGCTAACAATGGGAAAAGCATTTAAGTCAATATTTAAATTCAATTGCTACAGGAGGGAGGCAAGGTTGGATAAAGACAGCAACCAGGGTGTTTCAAGCTCTGAGGATAGCTGTGAACGACGAACTTAAGACGCTGGAGGATTCGCTCTATTCTTGTTTTGATTGCCTCGCACCTGGTGGTAGGCTTGCTGTCATCTCTTTCCACAGTTTGGAGGACAGAATTGTAAAACAAACATTTCTTGACATCATTAACAGCAATGAGGATGATGGGGGTGAAGAAGGGAGACAGAGAAGTGAATTGAGAAAGATCAGAAATGACAATGGTGAAAATGAACCATGGATTAAACAAATGATACAGGGCTATAGTGGAACAATCCTCACAAAGAGACCAATAACACCATCGGAGGAGGAAGAGAGATTGAACCGCCGGTGTAGAAGTGCTAAGCTCAGGGTGATTCAGAAGGTTGAAAGAGACTAATGTTGGTTGGAACTCCGGATTCCCCAAGCTCATTTTTTGTTGTTGAACATTTTATAAATCTGTATCTCTGATGTTCTACCCCATTGTTGATTTATCATTATTTAATTGAAAGTTCAGAAGTAATAGGTAAGTGCTGGTTTTTTGAATTCCTGTACTACCCAATTATTGATCTGATGATTGTGATCAACAAAAATGATATCATGGGAATTGGACTGTTAATGCTTTTACTGGAGCCAGAATCTGTGTTAAATATTAAAATGAAATAGAAAAAGCATTGTACACCCCTTCGGAAAAAATTAGCCGATATCTTGCGCGATGCACAATGTATTTTTAAAAAATTTGTAAGAAATTATCCTATTCATCAAATGCTATTATTGTTAGTCATGACTAATTTACAAAGTTTGTTAGTAAAGTTAAATTCAAACTAAACCTATTTCCTACCCATTTTTTCGATTCCAATGCTGGGTATTCTTTGTTATGTAGCGTTCTGTAATGAATTGTAAGAAAGGAAAGGAGACATACATTTTACAATGTTTAAGAAATCATAGACTTCAACATAAAAGATAAAAAGTATTTATTACCTTCCATGTCAATGTTTAATAAAAATAAAGTACCCCCATAAATCTTTCAAATCTTTCATCCATGTGGAGATATGAATTTCATGTTTGTTACAAAATGAACACAATTTAGTCAATAAAGAATCCCATTAATCATGCAATTGTTGCTTAGATACTTTGACAAGTGTAATAGCATTTACTGTATCTTTTAATTTTTTTTTTTGCTAAGTTATTGACAACTCAATTGTGATCTTCAAAATATTTTTTATTCAGTGCAAAGCAAAGACAAATTCAAAAGATAGAATTAACTTCATAATAGATTGAGCTTTAACTTTTTGGCTGTAGAGGCCATTTTCTTCAATAATCTCATATCCTTAACGTCTATCACCTTCTACGTACACTGCTTTCTAATTCTTCTTTAATTTTACCAAAGCTTTCTAATTCTTCTTTAATTTTACCAAATTGTATATCCCGAAGAGCATCCAGTCCCTTACAAAAGCCTCCAACAACAATAATTCTAGTCACAAGATATATAATGAAATAATAAATTTTAATTTATGAATATGGTCACGTGGTGAATAGAATATCCGAATATCTATCCTGCGCAAACACAAAGAACCCACTTATTGCTACTCATATTTATTTATATATTTTATGCACAAAATTTGTTCATGTAAAATGATGTGATCACTTTACAACGGAACTCTCAGTGTAGACACGTGTAAAACTAGTGGCCTCATAACGTGCTGTTTGCCGGTGCTGAATTAAAAAAAAAAAAAAAAACGTTGATGGATTAAAATAGTGATAGTGTGAGACTGATGATACTCTAACATAGCTGTCGTTACCCCCCATCCCTCTCACTCTCTGTCTATCTTCTTCAACCTTTAAGCATTCAATTTCAACCTCCAAATAGCTCCTCCTCTTTCTAATTTCCCAGCAAAATTTTAAAAAATACAATGAATTTAAACTGGTGAATGAACATGCTGCAACTATGTTGCTCTTATCTTTGTTGGTAACTTCGAAGAAATGACTCTTTCATTTTAGTGTGGATTCTCCTCTGGCTCTACTTATCTTTTTTCAAAGTCTTGTATTTCACTTTGCAGCAATATAACAATGATGTTAACTACTAAATGGCATGGACGTGGACAAGGCTGTGCCTCATTTCTATCTTCTTCTACACCAAAACTCAAGACCAGGTTTTACTACTACTAGTTATAGTAATATTAATCGATGTAATATATTTATGTTTTTCTTAAAATATTGGATAACTTGCTATTTTTCCATCTTTGCTAAATTTGCATAATCTTTCTTTACTTATATTTGTACTCAATATCTTAAAGTTTTGAATTTATTTCAGGAAGAAAACTGAAGTAATCAAGCTAAACATATCAACTCCATCTGAGTCAAATGTAAAGAAAGCAAATTTATCAGCCACAAGGAAAGAAAGAATTAAGCTTCCAAATTATGATGATGATTGCTGTGGGGGAAAGACATTTCATATTAGAGAATTTCTAGGCCACCCTTCTGGAATTCAAGCAATGCTCAACACAAGTTCGTTGCAAAGTTTTCAAGCTCTTGACACCAACACTTACAGGTATTTTCATTTTACTGTTCAATTTAATTTTCTTTAGCTTTGCTAATCTTATTTTGATTTGTAATTGTGTTTTGCCATAACAAGTAACGAATATTTTCATGATATACGGAACTGCTTGTGTACTATTATTGTTTCTTGAGAGAAACCGAAATTACCAAAAAAGTTTCGGGGAAGAAAGAGAAACTGGATGCAAACGAATGCTATAATTTATTTTATAAGACTTCATGGGGACCAATTGTTCCACATCGTGAAGCATACATGGTTGCGGAAAATGTAAGACGAATGCACCATTTTGGAGGGTAATTTGTGTAGCTTTGTGCCATCAAATCTGGTCTAGGGTGCCTAAAGGGATTAAATTCTCTGCAGTGTTATAAAAAGAGACCTGTCAGTTTAGGAAGTAATCGAGAGGGTGACTTCATATAGAATAGAATGGAAAGAAAAATACATGTGGCCTACCTTGACTAGTTAGTTGAGGATCCATAACTAATCTGAAAATTTTGGGACTAAGGCTTAGTGGTTGTTGTTGTTTAATGTTCTTGAACATGATATAGGTGAGAATTGTGGACAATTTCTATGTTAAAAGTATGAAAGATCAGAAGGATTTTGAGTGTGACCCTTGAATGATTCTATTAAAAGATCTTATTTTTTAATCTTTTTTGGTCCTCTTGTTGCTGGACCTGGCCTTAATAGAAAACTTAGTGGGATCCTGATAAAAAATTGGGGATTCTAGTAAAAGATCTTATTTTTTAATCTTTTACAGTCCTCTTGTTGCAAATGAAACTATCACGATGAAATTTTATGATACGCTCTCTTTGTTATGGTCTCAGAATTTTATGACAATCCTTTGTGCTTTCTGTTATTTTAAGTTAATTTTTCAATGAAGTAGGAGCTTAAAAGAAATTTAAAGATCCACAAGCATTGACCATAAAAACCAAAAATATTTTAATTATGGTTATTAATATAGAATAATTCAATATTTATTACTTATTACTTTGTTTGCATATAAATCTTTTTCTAGAAATCATATCTCTAGTATAGTGGAAATTCCTATATCACATATGAAGTGCAATGCTGGTTTTTAACCTCAAGCTTTCAAAGATGTAATATAGCTAGAAAACAATAATTTTTCTTGTCTGGAAGATTCTATTCTTCTAGAGTGCCCCTTTCTATGGTGCAATTCAATTTCTGAGCTTTGCCTTTCAATGATTACATTTTTTGTGTTCTGAAGATTGGACAACTCCCATCTTCTTAGTGCAGCTTTGGTGCTGTGTATGAACAGTGGTTAATTAACCTATTCAAGTTTTATTATAAGATGTTCTTGGCTGTTCTTATAGACATCAAGGATGAGCTGGCACAATGATATTTAAGAAATTCTGCTTCTTTCTTTAAACTAAATAAGATTTCTATAATTCAATATAAATGAACCAGACACTTAATTAGTTCAGTTGTAGTCTCATCCAAAATCATGGACAACAAACTTTCTCATGTGCCTTCACAATTATAAACTCTACAGAGAAAAATCGTTGCTCATACATTTTTGGAAATCAAGTTTCAAATAGGATTATCCTCAACTGATTGTGTAGGTGCTTTCTTCCAAAAGTTCAACTTCTAAATTTTGAAGCGGCCCCTGTGTTGGACTTACGAGTGACCCCAACAAATGAAGATTGTACAGTTGAGATGCTTTCTTGCAAGGTGAGTTTCTCCTCTAGGTGAGATAGTGCAAGAGAAATTCCAAGGGGTTGGGGAAACGGGCTCTGGCTGTCACATCATTCTCTCCTGGTTTCTTTAAAGTGAAAAAATACTTTGGTTTGGTACCATTTCCATATAAAAGGGACAGGGTTTGTTATTTGGGTTAAACTTGTTTACAAAAAACAAACTATTTTAAACACTCCTCCAAATGCAACTGAAGTCATCATTTCAATTGTTTTGGAGGGTATGTGTAAAATTTTGTAAAATAGTTTGTGTGTAATAAACACTACTAATATTATTTTCATTAAAAATGACAAAAGTTTTATACTTCCAACATAAAAAAGGCAAAAGCAAACTTTTACTTCCATTTACGAACACCAGATCCACGCTGGTACCTCCTCTGCCAACCACACCACAGGCATGCTACCTCCAACACCACCATCAATGCATTAACCCTTTAGTCCTTTAACGCTACCAGCATGTCACCGTCACCACCTTTGCTGTAATAACATTTAGTACTGATATTTGACTTACAATTCATTTATATATATTTTAGGTTCAGACCTGCGGATGTAAAACAAACAATCGATTTTTTAAATGTTATAAATGCCTAGTGAGCTTACTTAAACAGGAAGTAAGGGCCGTACATGAGGAAGAAGAATACTGGGATGGCTTGGAGATATGCAATAAATTTATAGTAGAAAAAGAAAAACAACAAGAACTCCATGCTCAGATATTGAGAAGCCTCCTTTGCCCAGTCACATTTGAACTTTGATTTTACTACTTTGAGCCTTCATAATTAATTATTTGGCATGGTGTGTCTTGGTCTTAAAAATTAGATGCTGAATTGGTTTTTCTGTGGGGTATCTCTTGTAAACTGCCCAAGTACTTGGTTTGTTCCCTTTTCTCAATGATATTTTTAAACATTAAAAAAAGGTTCGCTGAAGTTTTTCCCAATATGATATGCAGTTTGAGGGTTCAGAGATCATGGAACGACAAAACAACCATTTTTCAGGTACATTTAGATCTACTGGAGTTAGCCTAGTAGAGAAATAAGTAGTTGTTTATGGGAATAAAAAAATACAAGTTTACTGCAGAGGACTAACCTTTTCTATTCTTCCATTTGTTTGTTTCTCTCCTCATATTCAACTTCAATATCTTAAGACTTCTGTAACATGCTCATGGACCGTGGAGAGGCCATTGTCCATAGGACCTACAAGAATCTTTGTACAAAAAGTTTTATACAATATATGGGGTGTTATATTCATTTGATATGATGCAAATGATTTTGAATCAATATCATTAGATTTCTTTAAAATATTGTTTTGGACTTGCAGCTTCTATGCTAAATCACATGACATGGGAGACGAATGATTTTGAATCATTTTTGGAGGTTGAGGTGAAGTTGAATCTCACTCTTGAGGTTGTAATTATTCCCCTTAGAAATTGTGATAACTTTTTAGATTGTGGCATATGCAGACTTATTTTTTCCCTCAAAAAAGAGAAACATGTTAAAGAGTTTTTTTGTTGTTGTTGTGGGGGAAGGCCAGGGGTTCCCACATGTTGCATGAGGAACAATTAATTCACGTGAGACCAATTTTTGAAGCACTGTTGGATCATATCTTGTTAACAAATAAAGTTTAGGTTTACTTTATCCATGTTAATTAGCTTGGTTGATGAGATAGTTCTAGCTCGTCAATCAGTCCTCCCAGCTGTAATATAGCACCTTTTCTCCTTCTTATGCAGAATAACTTGGTCCTTTCATTCATTTCATGTTCATTTTCTGATTGATGAAATTATATGGCTTATGCATCTTTTCAAGTCTATGTCGTACTGAGTATTGAGTTGGGGATATAGTCTCACTAGTATATGAACAACACTATCTGTTGCTTGCAGATTTACACACGCCCATTTACTATGATGCCTGTATCATCTGTTGAGCGTCCTGGAAATTTGTAAGTTATTCCATAACCATTTTTAATTACAGTTTATCCTCTTGAAATCTACTGTTATTAAATCATTATTTCATGAAGTATATGGTTATTCTTGTAATTTATGAGCTTGATAGCCTAGCATACAGATTTTGGGCAACACAGTTTCATCGCTCATTTGCTGTATCTTTGATAATATAATGAATATGTTAGTTACTATCAAAACAATTGAAGTGCATTGATTGGTGTTTTTATTTGTTATCATTAAAAGGGTATAGAAAGGTAAAATTTTAAAACAACCAAGTCACTTTCCAAGTACTGGACATTTGTACAGGTATTTTGTGCATGTGAAAATACACTTTACTCCTATCCTGATACTAAGAAGACAGTTACTTTTGATATTTCCCAAGAGAACAAAAGCCCATCTAAACACTACAATATTCTCATAGATTATCAATCTTTCTAAAGTTTGGTATCTAGTTTTGGCTTCTTGAGTATCTTGGAACATTCTCATTTTCATGCCATAATTTCACAAACAAGAACACTTCTTATTTTACAAGCTGCACTTTTGTTTCTCTAGACCCTTTATTTTCTCCACATCCTTTACAAGCTGCACTTTTATTTTTTTAAACCCTTTATTTTCTTCACATCCGAGTAACAGAAGTGTGGTGATGTACAGAATGATGCAAGCTCTGGTGGATAGGCTCTTCCCATTACATCTACAGCAACTACTACAAGATTATGACAAATGGGTTCATCAGCAATTGGATCATATTCCACGAAGTCTGTCCTCCACATCTACTTTTACAAGTAAATTCTTTGTCCTGATAGTTAATAATTCTTTTAATTTTACAACAAATGGGCTGATATTGGATTTCAGATAATTTTCTTTGCTTTTGGTTGACCAATATTTATGCTTACCTTGATAATACTAAAATTTTGAAACTATTTCGAATTTTATGTCATTTTTAAAATTGTGCCTTCAAGACATGACATCTAAAAATCTTGAGTTCAATACATAATTGATTTAGTACTCAGTCAATGCTACTTCTCTCCTTGCATTCAAATCTAAAGATTTATATCATTCCTTTTTTTATTCACCTTCCATTTTTTTAAAATTAATTGATTTAGTCAAGATAGAGTATGAGAAAAAAAAAATCATGGATTCTAACTCACAATTTCAAAGTAGTAATGTCTTGCCAACTCAAACCTAAAGTTGTGAGTGCGATTTTAAGAAAATGCATATTTCAATATTAGTCTTCAATAATTTGATTCAAGGATGAAATAAAAACTTAAAAGTAAAAAAAGAACATATAATATCATTTATAGTACTCATTAAGCACAAGAAGTAGGAGTGTGCATGAGTCATGTTGGGTCAGGTTGAAGGAATTTTTCAACACAACTTACCATGGTGGGTAAAAAACAATCCAACCCAACCCATCACAAGGGTTCAACCCAACCCACATGGATCAAATTGGATCGAGTTGAACTGATGGGTTGGGCAGTTTTTATTTTATTTTATTATTGTTGTTATTAATTTGATTACAAAAAAATATATCTCATCTGCCACTTAAGTTGAAAAAAAAATATACATTAGTATTCCAACTCAGTTATATACAAAATATATTCAACTAAGTTAGTAAACAAAATATATCCTAACTTAGTTATAAACAAATAGGAGTGGAATGGGAGAGTGGGAGGGGGAGACGGCATAGAGAGAAATAAGATTGCTAGAGTCTGCGAGGTAATTAGGTTTTATATAAGAAGAGTCAAATAGGAGAAAAATTAAATAAATGAATTATTAATTATAAAATATATATGTAGATATATATTAAATATATATAATTTAAATTTTAAATATATAGGTGGATCGGGTCAGGTTAGGCGGGTTGTGATTGTTATGACCAACCCAACCCAACCCATAATTAAAAAAAAAAAAAAAAAATCATAACCCAACCTAATCCACCAATCCCTAAAAACCGACTCAACTTGGCGAGATGGGTCAGTTTTGGCAGATTGGTGGGTTGGCTGCACACTCCTAACAAGAAGGGAGAAACTGCAAAAAGGGAGAGATATGAGTGCAGGGATAAAAAAAAAAATTAAAATTAAAAAAAATGTCCACCTCTCCCACTTCAGCTCCTCATGAGATTTAGGAGTGTTAAGCATCAACGGCAGCTTCATCCATGTACTCGTAGATGAAGCCAGTGTTGTTTGGACTGAACATTCTTCATATTAACTTTTTTTTTTTTTTTTTTTTTTCATTGTCCAAATGGTTTGAAGCAAAATGAGTTTTTGAAAAGAAACAAATGTGATCTTTTTTCATTAAACTTTTTCTGAAGATAGCCTTTTTAATATGAGAGTAATATAAAATCTTTTGGGGTCGAAGAATTATGTCAAAATCATAGTCCAAATTATCAATTGATATCTTATTACTTCTCTTTTTTTTTTTTTTTGCTTGTAGTTTTGTAGGTTTTGATGATCTATCGCTTGGAAAAGAGAAATATCAGATTTGGTGATATTTTTTCTCGTTATAGAAAAAGAATGCATTGTTTTTTTAGTTTTGCAAGAATATTACAACGCACCTCAAAGAGATCTCTGTTTTTCCTGATCCGGTTACACTCACATCTTTCTGTCATTTCTTAATTAGAAGCATTCTTATATCACCACTTGTATGACTAGCCAAGTTCTTGTTATTAATTTCCTCCAATATTTCAATAATTTCAGTCATTTCTTAATTAGAAGCATTCTTATATCACCACTTGTGTGACTAGCCAAGTTCTTGTTATTAATTTCCTCCAATATTTCAATAATTTCAAATCTCTGCCACAAATTGTCGATGTACTAAAAAAATTATTTCAATAATTTTTTAGGTAAAGTGTAGTTATTTGATCATATTATATATGTTTACAAATTTGAAAATTACATGACATAATGACCGATAGATAGGCAAGACTCAAGAATGCAAATATCATTTTGATAATATAAAAATGCAAATATCTTTCAATTATTTTTGTTACATTCTTAACTATGCGATGATTTTCTTTTTTCAAATTAATTGTTTCTCATATTATTTTGTTTTGTTTCCCATATAAAAGAAAATTGACATCATAATTTAATTATACTTAATTAATTAGTTCTCCACTTAAAATAATTAATATAATAGAATAAATATATTTATCATATATGTAATCTTTTTAAATTTATAGAATAAATACTAAAATGTTGGTTATATATATATAAATTACGTGTCATTGAAAAGGGCTAAAAACTAAAGGCCTTATAGTTGAATTGACACCTCCCCATATACAAAGTGCTTGGGGGTCTAGAGGAGAAAGAGTTCAAACTGTGGAGTTAGTAGCATGTTATAATTATTTCTCAAAAAAAAAAAAAAAGAGCTAAAAAATTCAATAGTTAAGCAAATCAGTATGAGGAAGAATGTTATATTCTAAATCGATAATTTACTATATTATTATTGTAAGGACACAATTCGAGCTTCTGACCCACAATTAGAAGGGAAAGGGCTTGAAAGGTCTTTTTACAATAAATTTGTAGAGAGTGGGCTTGAAATCTAGATTCTAAAGGTGGTTTAAACAACAAAGAAAGATGGGTTTTGGGCTCAATGGTACAAATAGGGAGTTGTTTATATGAATATGAATGAAAATTCCTCCTCGGACACAATCCGAGGATAGTTTATAGTACTGCTTCTCAAGATAGATTACAATTGTGGACAATCAGATTTATTATGTACTATTCTTTTCTTTTCTCTCCAAAGAAAAGCCTCCTCTTTTCTGAAGGCCCCTTCTCTCATTTATACTTCCTCCTTCTCCCCTTCTCATCTTCCACCTCGTGGTTATAACGCTTATAACTCTGGCTTAGATACTTGTCCCATCCATTTTCCCTGAATTCTTCTGGAGACAGAGGCCAAGTTTCAAAACCCATGTTCAAGTCTCATTTCCCCATTAATGCGACCAGCATATCAGTTGCTGAATCTTTAATACGGGGGCGGTGGTAGCAGCTTTATCTTAGATATTCCACCACCCTTTCTATTATTCTCCATGTGTACCGTGTCTTCCCTAAACCATAGAAATTTCTATAACATAGCCGGGGGATATTAAATCTTCCCTTCTATTACCTCGGCTTCATTATCCGAGGACACAATCTTTCTCGGACATATTTATTCAGACACTATCGCTTTTTTACCTAGTATTTTCTTTATGAGTTAACATTCACACACTCTTAGATCACTTGATGTCCTCGGATTGGGCTTTTAGCCCAAAAGACATTCTTGAGCCACCTTTCATAAATTACTGGGCCCAATGTCCCTACAATAGCCCCTCGAGATTCTTATTTCTCCAATTCGGGATGAAAGGAGGATCTCGACATCTGTCTCCTTTTGCCCTGTGGATATTGGAAATCTTGCTGACAAGGATGATGGTTTTTGAACTGCCCATCGCATGTTCTTGACGTTTCGGCATGCGAAGTGTCCTTAAATTAAATTCTGGCGTCTCTATGTTCCCCACGTTCAGCGATGTGACACGCATCTAACGGTTGAGGATTGCTTCTGGGCAGAGGCGGGAATTCTCCCGCTTCATTATTCCCAATGATATATAAATACCATTTTCTTTCAAATCCTCTCACACATTACAACACTCATATAACGTACCTGCCACATTTTGCCATCTACACGTGCTTTCTCATTTTACCAAATATCCTGGCTGAGGTGACTGTACCCTCTTTTTTTGTTAAAGTAAGTTCTCCCATACTTTCTCCCTTTCTTATCAGCTCTTTTTCTTTTTGTTTTTCTTCCTTCCCTTTTCTTTTTCTCTGTACTCCTTTATCCTCGGCTAGTCTATTTTCTTAGTTTTTCTAACATACCTACACCCCCTTTTTCCCAAAAATGGGTAGATTTGCATCCCTAGTGGATTCAAATGAAAAAATAGAGCAATTTAAGACTAAATACCGAATTCCCTCGGGGGTATCTATTATGCACTTTACAGAAGAGGAGTATTTCGTAAAAAGAAAAATGAGAGAAGTAGTAATCCCGATGATTGCATTCATCGAAGGAGGGATGAGAATTCCCATGGGGATTGTCACTAGGGATTATCTTAGGGTTTTTAGACTAGCTCCTACCCAGTGTGCCCCAAATGTGTTTAGGATCCTAAGTTCCATAGATGCCCTAAATGAGAAGATGAACCTAGGACTCACTCATCACGATGTGAACTGGGTTTATAACCTCCACTACCTAACGAAAAAAGAAGAATATTACTTAAAATCTAGGCATCCAGCAGTTAGGTTAATTCAATCCCTCCCTGAATTTAATAAGGGTCTAAAAAATGACTTCCTGATCATATCAGGAGATTGGCACGACGGCTTACCCTGTCCAACAAGGGAGGGGACTCCAGGTGAAGTTTTGGATCTATCTAAAATCCTTAAAAACCATCCCTTTTACCTTTTTATCTATTCTTACCTAGTTTTTCTTTCTTTTGGTCAATTTTGCAGACCCACACGCAGCGGATTGTCACCCTTTCCTCGTTGATTTTAGGAGATTAGACAAAATTTTACAAGCCGAAGTCTTTGTGCATACAAACGGCCAACTCCGAGCGGCTCATTTAATCCTCGGTTACGATCCCATTTCCAAAGCTTTTCAGGCATTGAAGTGTGTGATCAAAGCCAAGGACCTACGTCTTCCCCGGATGAGCGTTGCCGTTGAAGGTTTTCTGCTACCCGAGGGGGCTTTTATTCCTCAGGGTACCTTGGTTACCCAACCCATACAACCCCCACAACCCGTTCTGGACGATATTCCCCTAATCCCTCTTTCAACACAACATACATTTGGTGAAGCAACCTCTTCCCAACTCGGCATAAAGGAAGAAGAAGAGATTGTTGAAGTATCCGATTCCGAGGACGAGTTCGAGGTTTTTAATCAACCTCACTCCCTTGAAGACCAAGTTTCTGTCCTTGGCACATCCTCTCAAACCTTACAAGACATCATCCAACAACCTGATCCCATGGGTATCCAGCGCAAGCCAAAGCCGAGTCTCAAAGATGTACTGGAAGCTTAAGCAGGGGCTCAAGAGCTTCTTAAGGAACCTCGCACCAGGGTCCAAGATAAAGGCGCTGAAAAAGGCCTTGAATCCAGGCTCCCTCCTCCTCCCCCTCCTTCCCAATCTCAGCATACCAACCTGGCTGACCCCAAAAGAAAACAGGACCAGCAAAAAGGGAAAGAAGTGATGGAGGGAGGGAAAGGCTCTCTTCCTAAGGAGCTTGAGCTCGAAAAAGGAGGAAAATAGGCCCACACCGTGCAGACGAGGTCAGATAGACGGACCGAATCTCACTCGACTGTACACGCTCCAATCTGGGTCCCTGATATGACTATGGATGACCGCGTAGTCACTGTTGACGCATCCATCAAAAACTCCGATGAGGGAACAGCCGCTTGCGTAGTAGACGTATTAGAGCAAGCTTTGTTGTTACCTTAGGATATGGGTGAGCTCAGAAAAATGGGAGACCAAAATGTCTTCATGATTTTGAAGAAGGAGCTTGCCATGGTAAGCATCTCGTCCAAGCCTTATTTACTTCTATTCCTGTTACTGTATAAAAATTGTAACTTTGCCTTATTATATTACTGTCTCCCATGCATAGGTTGTTCAGTCTGCTCATAGGGCAGAAGAGATCGCCATTAGCTCGTACAAGTCCTTAAAGGCTGAAGAATCAAGGCGTGAAAACGCCCAAAGGATCCTTGACCTACAAAAGAAAAAACTACGAGAGGTCACGGATAAACTTACCAAGGCAGAAAGTGAGAAGTCCAACTTGGATGCCGCTCTTAAAACAAATGCGAAACAAATCGAGGACCAAAGACTGCTGCTTAGGCAAACTAATGAGAACCTTGCTGCCGCGAGAAAGCTAATTGAGGATCTTAGAAAAGACTTAAAGGAGTCTGAGAGGGTAAAGGAGGAGGCCATCAAGACCAAAGAAAAGGCCATTCAAGAAAAAGAAGAGGCTGAGAAGGCAAAAGAAGAGGTTAAGAATGCAAAAGACCGAGCTGAACAAGAAGGTTATGAGGTCGGTGTGAAGGAGATCACAGAAACTTTCAAGGCTCAGGTCCCTGAGGTATGCAGGCATTACTGCCTCCAAGTGTGGAACGAGGCACTTTCTCAAGCTGGGGTTGATGCTTCTTCTACCCTTTGGAAGGCAGAGAGTGTCTACTTCCCTCCAGCCATTCGAGCCTCTAACCTTCCTCAAGTCAATGATGATGTTGACCTACAAGTATCTGAGGACAAAGAAAGTGAGATAGCTGAAGACTCTGCCTTTGCTGAAAGTCAACTCCCAAAGCAAGCTGATCCAATAGAAGGAAAGGCATTAGAGGATACACAGCCCTCAAGTGACCCCAAAGACTCTTCCAAGGACAAGCAGGGTGACCAAACAATTCCAACAACCTTGAAGGATGATCTAAAAGGCAAAGGAGTAGCTATTGAGTCCTCGGCGCAACCTCAACTCCCACAAGATCCCAAAGGCCCTTTGAAGATAAAGTTAAAGCAATGACTGTTCTCCTCTTTTCTCTAGCCTTTCCCTTTATCTCTACCTAATGTAATTTTGACAACTCGCAAGTATTTTGTAATTCCAAAGAAATTTGAATTTAATGAAAACACAAGTTCTATCTCCTTTGTTTTATGTTTTTGCTTTTGTTTTACCTTGATCATACTACTTCATACTTGTTTTGCTATATTTAGAACAGTAATCTATTAGGCAATCTAGATTGAATTAGGCAATAAACATGTTCAATATGTCTGCAAATGCATTAAGTGATGCTCATGGATTTCTATCCATTTATCACTATCTCAGGGAGACTTCAAGATATACGGATTGAATGTAGTTGAATTTCATTTAAATGGGGCACGTCTAAGGACCAAAACGTTATTAGGCTTTATTCAACACTTAGTGAGATATCCATTTAGGTGGGGCATGTGGTCTGAGGATCTAGGCATGACTAAGCTTCAGTTTGATACTTAATAAAAAGAATTGAAGTGTTAATTTCCCCAAGGTGGATGATTCGAGGACCAGACATAACTAAGGTTATGTTTAACACTTGATAAAAATATCAATTTAGATGAGGTATGTGGTCCCAGGATCCAGGCATACCAAGCTTCAGTTTGATACTTAATGAAAAGAATTGAAATGTTAATTTTCCCAATGTAGATGATCCGAGGACCAGACATAACTAAGGTTCTGTCTAACACTTGATAAAAATATCAATTTAGACGAGGTATGTGATTCGAGGATCTAGGCATACCAAGCTTCAGTTTGATACTTAATGAAAAGAATTGAAATGTTAATTTCTCCAAAGTAGATGAGCCGAGGACCAGACATAACTAAGGTTTTGTCTAACACTTGATAAAAATATTAATTTAGATGAGGTATGTGTTCCAAGGATCCAGGCATACCAAGCTTCAGTTTGATACTTAATGAAAAGAATGGAAGTGTTAATTTTTCCAAAGTATATGATCCGAGGACCAGACATAACTAAGGTTCTGTCTAACACTTGATAAAAATATCAATTTAGACGAGGTATGTGGTCCGAGGATTCAGACATACCAAGCTTCAGTTTGATACTTAATGAAAAGAATTGAAATGTTAATTTCTCCAAAGTAGATGATCCGAGGACCGGACATAATTAAAGTTCTGTCTAACACTTGATAAAAATATCAATTTAGACGAGGTAGGTGATCCGAGGATCCAGGCATACCAAGCTTCAGTTTGATACTTAATGAAAAGAATTGAAGTGTTAATTTCCCCAAAGTAGATGATCTGAGGACCAAACATAGCTAAGGTTCTATTTGACACTTGATAAAAATATCAATTTAGACGAGGTATGTGGTCCGAGGATCCAAGCATACCAAGCTTCAGTTTGATATTTAGACAAATGAAGATAATGAACGCAATATAGTGTCAGTAAAAATGGCCGAAGTGTCTTTCATTTAATAATAGTACCTTCGTAGGTTATTTACATTCCAGGGGCGTTGTACAACATATTCATCTAGATCTTCAAGATTATAAGCCCCTATACTTGCGACTAAGGTAATACAATAAGGTTATTCCCAGTTGGGCCCCAGTTTTCCCCATGCTGGGTTCTTTGTTGTACCCAGAACTTTCCTCAGGACCAAGTCTCCAAGTGTAAGAGGCTGTAGCTTTACATGAGAATCATACCCCTGCTTGAGTTTGTATTGATAATAAGCTAGTTGAACCATGTCATTCTCTCGTCGTTCTTCAACTAAGTCTAGACCTATCTCCAATAGATTATCATTGCTATCTGGAGTGAAGGAGTTCGTCCTTAGTGTTGGGAATCCAGTTTCTAGAGGTATTACTGTCTCGGCTCCATAAGTCATGGAGAAGGGTGTTTCTCCTGTGGACCTTCGTAGGGTAGTTCGATATGTCCACAAGATGTGTGGCAGTTCTTCCACCTACCTTCCCTTAGCATCATCCAACCTTTTCTTGAGCCCATTAACTATCACTTTATTGACGGCATCGGCTTGCCCATTCCCTTGAGGATAAGTTGGAGTGGAATATCTATTCATGCTACCTAGATCACAACAGTATCTTCTAAAGGCCTTACTATCAAATTGTAGACCGTTATCTGAAATGAGAGTATGAGAGATTTCAAACCTGGTGACAATGTTCTTCCATACAAACTTTTTTGCTTCCATGTCTCTGATATTTGATAATGGCTCAGCTTCAACCCATTTGGTGAAATAATTTGTTCCGACGAGGAGCCACCACCTATTCCCTACTACTTTTGGGAAAGGTCCAACAATGTCCAAGCCCCATTGAGCAAAAGACCAAGGACTAGATAGAGGATTAAGAACACCTCCTGGTTGATATATGTTAGGAGCGAATCTTTGACATTGGTCACATTTTTTCGCATAATCATGTGCTTCTCTCTGCATATTGGGCCACCAATAGCCCTGAGTAAGGGCTCTATGAGCTAAAGACCTTCCTCCAGTGTGGCTCCTGCAAATCCCTTCATGCAACTCTTTTAAAAGTAACTCCGTTGCTTCTGGGTGCATACATAACAAATATGGTCCTGAAAAAGAGCGCTTATATAATTTCTGATCCTCGGACAGCCAGAACCGAGGTGTTATCCTGCGAACCTTATCTACTTCGGACTTTTCTTTAGGCAAGATATCATCTTTGAGAAACGTCACAATTGGATCCATCCAACTAGGCCCTGTCCTAATTTGAAGAATTCGAGTGGCGTCATTACTCGTCCTGGTGGGTTTCCACAGATCTTCAACAAGAATGACCCGAGGTAGGCTTTGCGCCGAGGATGTTGCGAGTGTGGCTAAGGAGTCAGCATGGGTATTCCCACACTTGGACACATGTAATAAAGAAAAAGACTCAAATTTGGATTGTATATACCTGACCTGGGTTAGGTATCCTTACATTCTTGAATCTCTTGCCTCTAGCTTCCCTTCCACTTGGCCTACCACCAATTGTGAATCCAAGAACATTTGTACTATCTTTCCTCCCATCTTATAAACCATGTTCATTCCGGCGAGGAGGGCTTCATATTCTGCCTCATTGTTGGTGGCTGAGAACCCCAATCTCAAAGATTTCTTAAAAGTAATTCCCTCAGGGGATACCAAAACTAGCCCCACACCAGATCCTCTTTGATTTGCTGCTCCATCAACATACACTTTCCACAATGGAGGCTCTTTGCACGAAATCATGCCAACTGATTTTTTATCTATGCCTGATCCTTTAACATACTCTTCTAATGAGGGCTCAGCAAACTCCGCCACTAGATCCGCAATGACTTACCCCTTTATAGAGGTGCGAGGCATATACTTAATATCGAAAGCCCCTAGGACAGTACCTCATTTGGCAATCCTTCTCGTATAGTCCACACTCCGAAGTATAGACTTAAGAGGGAGTTGTATTAGGACAACAACTGTATGAGACTAGAAGTAATGGAGAAGCCTTCGCGTAGCATGCACTACTGCTAGGATTGCTTTCTCCAACGGTAAATAATTCACCTCGGCCTCATGCAGAGACTTGCTTACGTAATAAACTGGCCTATGTACATTATTATCATCCCGTATAAGAACCAGACTAACTGCATGATTAGCTACTGCAATATACGCGAACAGAACTTCGTCAATTTCTGGTTGAGACATAACGGGTGGTCGTGAGAGATATTCTTTAAGCTGTTGAAAAGCCACCGCACACTCCTTGGTCCATTCAAAACCCTTCCACTTATTTAACAACTGAAAGAAAGGCCTACACCTGTCCGCGGACCGAGAAATAAATCGGTTGAAGGTATCAGTCATTGCTGTCAGCCTCTAAACCTCTTTAGGATTCCGAGGTGGGTGTAAGTTGCTAATGGCCTTGACCTGAGCAGGATTGACCTCAATTCCCCAGTGAGTTACCATATAGCCTAGAAACTTGCCCGACCCCACAACAAAAGAACATTTAGAGGCATTGAGTCGCAATTTGTACTTTCTCAGTGTTTGAAAAGTGATACTCAGATCTTCCAAATGCGTGGAAACCGCTTTACTCTTTACCACCATGTCGTCCACATATACCTCGATAGTTTTTCCCAGCTGTGGCTCAAACATCCTAGTCATCATCCTTTGATAGGTAGCCCCTGCGTTCTTCAAACCAAAGAGCATTACCTTATAATGATAATTATCTGTAGGAGTGACAAATGCAGTCTTTTCCTGGTCATCCACAGCTAAAGGTATTTGGTGATAACCTTGGAAAGCATCAAGAAAACTCATCCGAGGATGCCCAACAGTAGCATCCACCAACTGGTCAATCCGAGGCATTAAGAATTAATCTTTGGGACAAGCCTTGTTTAAATCTGTGAAGTCTACACAAACTCTCAACTTCCCATTCTTCTTCTTTACCACCACTGTATGAGCTAACCATTCAGGATAAAAAAACTTTTTTGATAGCACCCGCCTTCTTGAGTTTGAGCACCTCCTCCTTAACAGCCTCAGAATGCTCTTTGGAGGAGCGCTGAGGTGGTTGTCTCCTCGGTACCACAGCTGGATTGACATTTAAATGATGACAAATAAAACTCGGATCAACCCCAGAGACTTTGTAAGCATTCCATGCATATACTTCCATATTTCTCTGTAAAAACAAAATCAGCTCTGTCTTCTCCTCCTGTGGCAATTGAACCCTCACCTGAAAGAATTTCTTAGGGTCATCGTCTATAAGAACATTTTCCAGTTCTTCACATGTAGGTTCTTCTACCGAGGGTATCTCAGTTGTGGCCAGAGACTTTGATTGCTACGACTTTCCGTTAGCTGAGGCCGAGGACTCCGATTCAGGCTAATGCAGAATTGCAGCCGTGACACACTGTCGAGCCACCAACTGACTCCCAAGCAGCTCCACCACCTAATCATCAAAATGAAATTTAACCTTGACATGCAAGGTTGAGGAAACGGCACCCAAAGCATGCAACCAAGGTCTTGCCACAATAGCTGTATAGGGGGAATAGGCGTCTACCACGATGAAATCTACGTTTACCACTTCTGGGCCTGATTGTACAGGCAGCCTAATTTGCCCATTTGGTATGACAGCCTTTCCCTCAAAGCTTATCAAGGGTGAGTCATAAGCTGTAAAATCTTCAAGCTTTAAATTTAACCCTTTAAACAGGTCAAGGTACATGATATCTGTGCCACTACCTTGATCGACCATCACCCTCTTCACATCGTAATTCCCTATCCTTAGGGTAACAACCAAGGCATCATCATGTGGTTGGATAGTCCCAATTTTGTCTTCTTCCAAGAAACCCAAAACTGGTAGGGCATTCGCCTTAATCCTCTTCGGCTAATCCCTTGATTCCTCGGCCAAGATCCGAGCCACAGACATCACTATGGAAGGAGTTGAGTCAGTCCTTCCCGGTGCAGCGAAAATAACATTGATTATACCCAGAGGAGGCCTTGATGAAGTGCCACTATGGTTCGCCGCTCCTAAGTGGTTGCCCTGCCCATTAGGCTGATACAGGAATTGTTTCAACTTTCCCTCTTTAACCAATTGCTCCAAATGGTTCCACAGAGTCCGACAATCCTCGGTGGTATGACCCCTCTCCTGGTGATATTGGCAATGGAGGTTTTGGTTGCGTCTCAAAGGGTCCCCTGCCATTTTATTGGGCCATTTGAAGTATGACTCATGCCTGATTTTCTCCAACAGCTGTTGCACTGGTTCTTTGAAAATGGTGTTGACCACCTGTGGGACGGTAGGACCAGTTTGTCTGGAAATATCTCTCCCAGGCCTGTTGTTGTATTATTTGTCCGACCTGAAATCCTTCCTCTCCTGAGAGATAACCTTCGCCTTACCCTTTCCTTGCTGCTAATCTTCCTCAACCCTTTTGTACTCATCGATGCAATCCATGAGCCGACGCATGCTCTTGACAGGTTTTTTCGTCAAAGATTTCCTCAAGTCATGCTCTGTAGGTAGGCCGACCTTGAAGGTCCTTATCGCCACATCATCGAAGTCTCCGTCAATCTCATTGAACATTTCCCAATACATGTCTGAATACGTTCTTAGGGTTTCCCCTTCCCTCATGGCCATGGATAATAATGAATCCAAAGGCCGAGGAACTCTACTGCATGTGATGAAACGAGAGCCAAATGCCCTAGTAAGTTCCTTGAAAGAATTGATAAAGTCTGCCCTCAAGCCATCAAACCACCTCATGGCCACGGGTCCCAAGCTAGAGGGAAATATCTTG
This sequence comes from Castanea sativa, assembly GCF_040712315.1. Classification (NCBI taxonomy): domain Eukaryota; kingdom Viridiplantae; phylum Streptophyta; class Magnoliopsida; order Fagales; family Fagaceae; genus Castanea; species Castanea sativa. The sequence goes on along the minus strand of NC_134022.1, from coordinate 22,790,172 downwards.
CATATCAAAGTCACATTCTTGGAATGTACTACCATCCTTTGGCTGAAATGGCTCACATGCTCCACAGGATCCGTTTGGCCATTATAAATAGTGAAGGCCGGTTGTGTGAAGCGTCGAGGTAGCCTCTCTTCTTCCAACTTGCATGTGAAGGGTGACCTGGAGATTTGATGCAACGCCCTACCCATAGCATCATTTCCCAAGCCTCTAGAGGAATAGTTTTTACCCTGCCGCCCATGCAGGTTTTCTTCCTCGTAAAAGAAAGATTCATCTGGGGGAGTTCTGGATCTCTACCTGTAATTGTCATCCCCAAAACCCTTTGAAGAGGGATCAGAGACAGAAGGAGTTCGCCTTCGCCTTTTGTGACGCAACTTCCTTTTTAGGCTGTCAATTTCTTTCTGCATGGCTTTGGTATTTCCCTCGTGAGGAACTCTGCTTCCCCCTCGTGAATGACTCCTACTTCTGGTAGTGTGCGTAGTATGTACACTACCCTCCCGGTTCTCTTCGTGCTCAAGATGCAAGGAGTGATCATCATGCTGGGACCCCACAAACTCCGCACGGTGTTGTGGTCCTGAGCCCACCATGGTGTTAAACCTCTTCAAAAACTAGAATTTCCACAGATGGCACCAATTGTAAGGACACAATTCGAGCTCCTGACCTACAATCAGAAGGGAAAGGGTTTGAAAGACCTTTTTATAATAAATTTGTAGAGAGTGCTTGAAATCTAGATTCTAAAGGTGGTTTAAACAACAAAGAAAGATGGACTTTGGACCCAATGGTACAAATAGGGAGTTGTTTATATGAATATGAATAAAAATTCCTCCTCAGATACAATCCGAGGATAGTTTATAGTACTGCTTCTCAAGATAGATTACAATTGTGGACAATTAGATTTATTATGTACTATTCTTTTCTTTTCTCTCCAAAGAAAAGCCTCCTCTTTTCCGAAGGTCCCTTCTCTCATTTATACTTCCTCATTCTCCCCTTCTCATCTTCCACCTCATGGTTATAACGCTGGCTTAGATACTTGTCTCATCCATTTTCCCTGAAGTCTTCTAGAGACAGGGGCGAAGTTTCAAAACCCATGTTCAGGTCCCATTTCCCCATTAATGCGGCCAGCATATCAGTTGCAGAGTCTTTAATGCGAGGGCGGTGGTAGCGGCTTTATCTTAGATATTCCACCGCCCTTTCTATTATCCTCCACGTATACCGTGTCTTCCCTAAACCATATGAATTTCTATAATATAGCCGGGAGATATTAAACCTTCTCTTCTATTACCTCGGCTTCATTATCCGAGGACACAATCTTTCTCGGATATATTTATTCAGACACTATCGCTTTTTTACCTAGTATTTTCTTTATGAGTTAACATTCACACACTTTTAAATCACTTGATGTCCTCGAATTGAGTTTTTAGCCCAAAAGACATTCTTAGGCCACGCTTCATAAATTACTGAGCCCAATGTCCCTACAATTATTATATGTATAAAGCCAAAGCTAAGTGAAGATAAAATTACATCTCAAAATGGAGTGTAATTGTATTCCATGTGTCTCATCTAATTTTTTGGTGCAATTATTTACTACACTATAAAATCAAGGAGTCTAATTAAACTTTCTTAATTTTTTGTGCTAAATGAGTTATTAAGTAAGAAAACTATAGAATTAAAATTAGTTATCCTTAAATAAAATCATCATCAGTTATTCATTATTATTATTATATAATTAGTGGTTGGACAAATTAAAATTAAAAATTAAAAATTTCATCAAGAACAACTTAAATAATTTTTTTTCATTTATTTCAAACAAACTTATATATTTATTTTATTAGTAGCTATTTTATATTTTCAAATATATATATATATATATATATATATATATATATATATATATATATATATATATATATTTGCATCGATTACAAGCTAATAATAATGGGTCCGGTTAATGTGTGCCCTTAAGGCACACATTAAGCTATGCTATCTATTTGTGGTAAAATTTTCTTGAAAATTAAAAAAACTATCAACACTTTCTCAATTCCCGAGAAATTTGTTTCCAAAAATGAATAATTATTGTGTGCCTTTAGAGTACAAATTAGTAAAATCCAATTTATATATAGATTTATTTTATTGGCTAATGTAGTGAACTAATACTTTAATATAAGTTCAAACTTTGTTTGAGTAAAAGCCTGAATAAAGAATATCTCAAAACATGTGTCATGACAAAACTCCATGCTCTCTTACATGAAGTCCTAATTTATTTATAGTTAAATGCAACAAACTGCAAAAAGGAAAATGGCCATCTGACAAGATAACTAGACCCTAAAGCTATAACTTGAACAAGCATCATTTAATATGCAATTATTTGCTTCAACAAAGCTTATATAATTTGAAAAGCAAAAGAACCATATTACATAATATCAAGATCTAAATTTCTCATCTCTTCCTCTCACTTAGCCTGGCAACCAATCAGAGATGAATAAAATGTCTTTTCAAGCGCAACATCAGACGCATCAAGAGCAACATCATACAGCAATTACAATGAAAAGGTACACTCCCCTACAAACTGGTTCAATTGCACGAGTAAAAAAAACAAACAAACAAAAACTAACATATGCATCCTCAAGTACATTGAGTAGAAAATCGTGCATCTCCACAAGCCTCGGCAAATAGAATTCAGCTTTTTTGCTGGCGATGACCATTTAACCAACTTTGATGCGATGAGCACTGTAACAACGCATTTGATAAAATGAGACAAAAGTTTCTGAGATATTATTTGATGCAACGGAACCTTAAATGATGCGCAACAAAGTATCAAGAAAATTTATGCTAGGGAAGAATCCATGACACACCCCCAAATTTGATGGTTTCGAATTAACTTTAATATAAACATAAAGAAGAAAATTTTTCAAATTGTTCCAGCCAAGTGAAATGCCCAGAATGGAGATACAAAAATGGAATGCGATTCCCGGGCCCTAACTCCAATATTTTTGAACAACTAACAAACTTTTCTGTTTTGTAGAGCAACAAGCATGGAAGATCTAAATAAAAAGCCTAACTTCATGTATAAAACCAGAATGAAGCGTAGAAAAAACATAAAATAAGAAATGGTTGCATTTTGGAAACAACAAGAATGACCTTTGAATACTTGTTCCTTAGCATATCCGTACAAAGACAAGCACTTTTTCAACTCTAGCAGGCATAGCCTACGAATGCATGCATCTTCATAGTTCATACTAGAACTATATGCTAATATGCAACATTAGCATGAGGGCTTCAAAATACCTATATAGCTGAATTCCTATACCTTCTAACAAGCAATAAATATAAGTCAATTTCAAGGGAGATTATTAACTCACCATCTGCAGTACAACTCCAAGACAGAAGGCGGAAATGGAGTCAACGCCTAGCTCTATCATCATCACGCCTATCGTAATCATGCCTTTTTCTCTCGCTTGATCGAGAATCATCATATCTCGCTCTCTTCGAGTGATCCAGTTGCCTATCCCTCTCATGACCTCTATTTTCTCGCTCTTCGTCATCTCCTCTTACCTGCCTTCTACTTCCACGCTGATTCTCTTCATCATCCCTCATATGCCTTCTATATTCATAATCTTCATCTCTTCTATGCTTTCTCCCTCTTTGCTCCTCTTCAACTCTGCTTTGTCTTCTCCCTCCCCCTATTTCCTCATAATTCCGGTCATCCTTTCTACTAATGCGTTCTGTTTCATCATCCTTACCATAACTTCTACCACCCCGCTCAACAGTTTCATTATCACGCTGTCCCCCAGATCTAAAACTTGTATAATCCTCCCTCTTCTTGTCATCCTTATTTAAGTATGCTCTAGTATTTGAGTCATACTCAATTTTAGAGTCCTTTTGTTGCTCCCCACTGTGCTCTGCCCCTTTGACAGAATGACGACTTCTTGATTTTGACTCAGGTTGCTCATCTTCATTTCCAACATTAAGCCTCCCCTTCCCTCTCATTCTTTCATGACTTTCATAAGTTGTTCCATCTGCAGTATCTCTCCTAGACTTGTACCGTCTAAAATCAATCTCATCAACTGGAGAAACCGACTCTTTTTCCACTGCTTTTTGTCTCCCTGCAGTAATCTTAGATTTTCTCCTATCATAACTGGTATCAGAATCTTCATCATCAGACTCGTCCTCTGAATCATGTCTTCTACCCACTCTCACATGCTGATCTTTATTTTTCTCGTTCTCTATCCTATGACTTCCACTATGTCGATTCCGCTGTTTCTCCAATTGACTTCTTTTATTTTCAATCTCCTTATCAGTATCACTGGATTCATCCTCTGAATCATGTCTTCTGTTCATTCTCACATGCTTATCTTGATTCTTCTCGTTCTCTATCCTATGACTACCACTAAGTTGATTCCGTTGTTTCTCCAAATGACTTCTTGTTCTTTCCATCTCCTTCTCCAATTGACTTCTTTTCTTTTCCATCTCCTTATCAGTATCACTGGATTCATCCTCTGAATCATGTCTTCTGTTCATTCGCACATGCTTATCTTGATTCTTCTCGTTCTCTATCCTATGACTTCCACTAGGTTGACTGCGCTGTCTCTCCAATTGACTTCTTTTCTTTTCCATCTCCTTATCCGTATCACTGGATTCATCCTCTGAATCATGTCTTCTGTTCATTCGCACATGCTTATCTTGATTCTTCTCATTCTCTATCCTATGACTTCCACTAGGTTGACCCCGCTGTCTCTCCAATTGACTTCTTTTCTTTTCCATCTCCTTATCAGTGTCACTGGATTCATCCTCTGAATCATGTCTTCTGTTCATTCGCACATGCTTATCTTGATTCTTCTCATTTTCTATCCTATGACTTCCATTATGTTGATTCCGTTGTTTCTCCAATTGACTTCTTTTCTTTTCTATCTCAATATCAGTAGCATTGGATTCATCCTTAGAATCATGTCTTCCACTTGTTCTCCCATGCTGATCCCGATTCTGTATACGAGGCTTAGTTGAACCATAATCATCATTGGAGCCATGCCTCCTATTAGATGTTCTATACTTATCCCTCCTTTTGGAACTCTCATTGCTTAAGTCATCAGTAGCAGAATCAGAACCATCACTATCATGTTTTTTGTTCTTGTGCTTCTTTAAAGTCTTGCGCTTCTTATCAGCATCCATATCAGATTCCGTAGCAGAATCAGAATCATCAATGTTGCGCACCTTGCTTTTCTTGTGCTTCCTTGAAGTCTTCCGCACATTGACATTGCTGTCAGAATCAGTAGCAGAATCAGAATCATCAGTGTCACGTGTTTTGCTTTTCTTATGCTTCTTAGAAGGCTTGTGCTTCTTATCAACATCAATATCAGAATCACTTTCATGATCAGTGCCCCTATTACTTCTGCGGTGCTTCTTTTGAAGAGCCTTTGCATTCTCCCCATGGCTATCTGTATCAGAAGAGTCAGTTTCATGCCTTCTCTTTTTACTTCCTTCCTTCTTGTGGTGCCTTGATTCTTTAAGACCCTTTTTCTTATCATCTTTTTCAACTTTCTGATCTTCATCCATGTTTTTCTTCCCCCTGAACTCTCTATCCAAAAAAGCATGTTCACGATTCTCATAATGCTTGATATCATCACCAAGACCATCCTTCCGGCCATTTCGGACATCATCACTCCCTTCAATACTTTGCTCATTAGGATCAGATGCAGCTATCCCAAAAGCAGATCTTAAAGTTTCCATTTGCTTCTCTTTTCTAGCAGCAACTTGGTGGGTCTGTGTATCTGAATATCTGATGAATATGCAAGCACAAAATTTATTAAAAAATGTCCATCTTCCAAAGATGGGTAAACAAGACTATTATTAAATATAATGGTGGGAAGGATAGCTACAAGTCAACAGATTGCCCATTTGAAGATCTCACAAATGAAAATAACAATAGATAGTCACCCATTGAAACATCAAATATGAGGAACAAACTTTCAAAGGAAGAAAAAAGTATAAGAACTAAGAAACGCAATTCCCAAAGTATATGCCAGTTCAAAGTAAAGCACATACGTCCAAAACCAAATAAAAGAAGAGGCAGAACTGCTTGTTCCCCGATGACGCATCCTTTTATTAAATTAATAAGTTTACAAATGCACCCAATTGGGTCTTGAGCCCACAACCTCAGGACCTTGATCTTACAAGGAAATGAGAGACCATTTGAGCTAGAACTCAACGACATGGGCTAATACTACAACATTCTCAGTTTAACATTGAACCAAGCCTATTGAATTAGTCTTTTATTACCATTAATACAAAGGCCGTACCCAATGCACAAATCTCTCACTTTTTCAAGGTCTAAAAGAGGTCATGGTAGACAGCCTTTCCCCAACTTTTTTTTTTGGGAGAGACTGATCCCCGGACTCGAATCTCTTTTAATGGAAATCATTTGCCACCGCAGCAAACGCCCCGACCTCTTTTTATTACCATTAATATGACATAAACACACACACACACACACCACAATATCAACTAATAAAACTACTAGTCATAGAATATTGGCAAACCCAATTCAAAAAAACTGCAATCGATACAAATGGATTCCGAAAGTGCAAGAAATTACTTATTATTGGTGACATTCCCTCCTTCCCGGGAAAAAGTAGCGGTATCGGCTGTAACAGCAGCTTCTAGGATCTTCCGTTCCTCGTCGAGCCGCTTAGCAATCTCAGCCTCAGTGCAACCTTCATCAGTGAGCTGGTCCTCGAGTTCGACGAGCTTGAGCTCAATCTGACGCTTGCGATCGTGCTCGAGAATATCCCTGTTGGGTTTCCTAGTGAGACCGGCCGAAGCCGGGTTCGCCTCGAATCCCTTGCCGTTCTCACTGCTCTTCCCAGTCTTAGACCTGATGAAAAACTTGTTGCTCTGTATGTACCCATTGGTCCCTGACCCTCTCGGAGTCTGTAACCCTATTCCGTTATACATCTCTGAAATTAACCAAACCAAATTCACAATAATGCTTTAGATTTCAAATTCCAAGTTATAGAAAATTTTGGAAAAAAAACCCTAATATATGGAATAAAATGAACAATCTAGATCTATCATTACCAACAATAACAATAGATTTAAGGAAAGAAAAAGAGAGAATCGGAATTTTCTATATATTTTCCATGGAAACAAACAAGACCGAAAAATCTAGGGTTACCTTTTGGTTGGCGAGCAATGAAACGGTGTGATCTGGCTATTAGTCTTTAGAGTGTGCCAACTTTTCATTATATAATACAAATTCTGATAAGAACTGGGCTTAGCCCAAGAGGAAGTATAATACGAATTCTAACTCAGCTTGGCCCAATAGTAAGTGTAGTGTAGTTTATAAATGATTTTTTTGGGTAACTTATTTGAATAATGTGAAATAAAAAGTTAAAAACTAGCTTAGTTTTTAAACTTTGAAACTTATATTATTTGAAATAAATTTGAGAAAAAAATTGAATAATTTCAGTAAAAAACTAGCTTATAATTGGTTTAGTAAAGTTTTACTATATTCATTCTAATTTTTATAAATAAATAATAAAAAATATTTATTTTATTAAAATATAGGGATAAATACGAAAACCACCTTTGGGCTACAACTAAGTGTTAGCATGATTTTTCAAAAACAAAATATTTATTTGCTCCTGATGTGGGATGAAAACACTCAACCCGTCTTTGGACGGTCACCACCTTCGCAGCCGTCCAGAAGCTATCCTCAAGACGAGAGTAACAGACAAGGACGTCCAGAGGGTGATAGCGAAGCTACATCCCTCGTCCATGGGATGCGCACAGCCTACCTTATGAGGACTCGTCCATATAAAGATTCGTGGACTAGGATGTTACACTTAGAATTAACAGGCGCGCTCGATGAAGGAATTCCAGGACGAGGGTATCATACTTAGGAGAATCTCCGAATATAATGTGACAATCCCTTATCCCACGCATAACAGTCATGTACCCGTTGTGGAATAGAAGTATAACTCCTAAACGGTTATGGCAGTTGCGTTAAGCCTCCTTGAATCCAGGAGAGGTTCCTGTCTCAATAACCGTCTATAAGAACACTATATAAAGGCTGCTTCAGACAAGGCCAAGGTATGTTCGCTTTTACTCCAGAAAAGTTGGAATTCGAATAACTTAGAGGAAAAAACTAACTTTGCCATCGGAGGATTTTTGGCCGGCAGCCCCGGTCGCCTTTGATACGCTTTTCTTTCTTTTTCAGGCCGTAGAAAGAACCAGTAGTCCTTTCAAGTCCGAAGCATCCAGCCTACTGATTTTCTTGGCATCATCAGTTGGCGCCGTCTGTGGGAACGGTAAACTTGTTATTCTATCCCAGACAAAAGGTTGAATGGTTCGAACAAGATCAAGGGCTACCAGCCCAGGCCACCAGGAGAGTAGGGATGCTTCCAGCAATCCCCTTCGTGATCGCAGATCAGCACCTATAGTGCAACCGCCTTCTATGCAGCACATACAATCCATGGCTGCCGCTATGGCAGAACTGACGCGTCAGAACCAGGAATTGAATAAGGAGATCAACTTCAGGAGGCAGTGTCAAGGACACATGGAGGGAAGGGCCCCAAGTCAGGAAGGAGGAGAGAATGTAGAGTCCGAAGATCAAACAAGGGGTACCGCTTCAAGAAGGGTGCCGCACTTGGAAAAAGAAATGGACCAGATGAGAAAAGCCATGGATGAAATGAGGGAAAACATGAGGCGAGCAAACCCAGTAGATGATATGGTCCACCGAACGGACTCCCCTTTCACAGCCTCCATCAGCGGTCACCCTCTACCCCCGAAGTTCAAAATGCCTTCTCTAGACTCGTACGATGGAAATCGCGACCCCTGCGATCACATTGCAACTTTCAAGACGACCATGCACCTGCAGGGGGTCCCAGACGAGATCATGTGCAGAGCTTTTCCCACCACACTCAAGGGATCAGCGAGAGTGTGGTTCAGCAAGATTCCCCCAAACTCAGTGGGATCATTTGAAGAACTGAGTAAGCTGTTTGTCAACAACTTCATTGGAGGACAGCGTCACAAGCGTTCCTCCTCTAGCCTGCTGACCATAGAGCAAGGGGACAATGAGAGTTTGCGATCTTTTATCACCCGTTTTAACAGAGAAGCCTTAACGGTGGACGAGATGGATGACAAGCTATTGCTAGCCGCTTTCCACAATGGGGTCAATTCTGACTTGTTTATTCATAAGCTCTATGAGCAGGAACCGCAGACTATGGCCGAGCTTGTCCATTCAGCCCGAGAATTTTATGAATGCCGAAGACGCCATCATAGCCAAGAAAAGAAAAAGGGCGAGAGCGCTCGGAGGTGGGCCACCATCGCTACCGGGACCGGGGACCTCGTCCGAAGAAGGTTCGGGTAGACGAGAGAAAAGATAAGGATGGTAAGAAGGCCGGTTCCTTCCGCAAGGAATCAGCAATACACGCCCCTGACTATGCCATTAGAGCAGGTCCTTATGCAGATCAAGGATGATCCGTCCTTGAAGTGGCCAGACAAAATGAAGGGAGACCCCAACAAGCGTAATAGGAGCAAGTACTACCGTTTTCATAGGGACCACGGGCATGATACAGACGAGTGCTTTGACTTGAAGCAACAGATAGAAAATCTCATTAGACAGGGGAAATTGAGGAACTTCCTTGGACGAGACCAGAGAGATGAGAAAATGAAGGCTAAGGTGGAAGAATCATCACACCCCCCACTAGGAGAAATAAGGGTAATTATAGGAGGAAGCTCGACGGTGCAGTCGTCCAAATCAAGGAAGACGTACCTGAGGGTGGTGCAGAACATCCAACAGTCTAGACGACCTACTGGGACGAGGGAGGTAGACCAACAGGCTGTTACTTTCACGGACGAGGAGGCAGGACGAATTCACCATCCACACGATGACGCGATAGTCATCACCTTACTCATCTCTGACTACATGACCAGGAGGGTATTAATAGACAATGGCAGCTCTGCAGACATTCTCTACTACCCCGCGTTCCAACAGATGAAGCTAGGACGAGATCGGCTTCGACCAGTGAACTCGTCGTTGGTAGGATTCGGAGGAATGAAGGTGCAACCTGTGGGCACCATCATGTTGCCAGTAGTCGTCGGGACGTATCCGCAGCAGATAACCAAAGAGGTGAATTTCCTTGTTGTTGATTGTGCATCGTCATACAATGCAATAATTGGAAGGCCAACTTTGAACAGCTGGAAAGCGGTAACCTCTACCTACCACTTGTCCATTAAATTCCCGACCGAGCACGGAGTAGGCCAGGTACAAGGAGACCAGCTGGCTGCCAGAGAATGCTACCTAGCCATGCTGGCCATGGACGAGCATATGCAGACGATGAGCATAGACGGAAAAAGGGTTGTGGCTGAGCCCACTGAAGCATTAGAGGATGTCCCTTTGGACGATAACCAGCCTGAGAAGTCTACCAGAGTTGGGGCGAGCATGGAAGAGGGGGCGAAGCACGCTTTGGTCCGGTTTCTGAGGAAAAACCTTGATGTCTTCGCATGGAGTCATGAGGACATGCCTGGAATTGATCCAAACGTCATTACCCACAGCCTGAATGTGTGTCCCTATTCGAAACCAGTGCGTCAGAAGAGAAGAGTTTTTGCTCCCGAGCGAGATAATGCCGTTAAGGAAGAGGTGCAGAAGTTGGTCGTCGCGAAGTTTATCCGAGAAGTTCACTACCCAGACTGGTTGGCGAATGTAGTCATGGTCAGAAAAGCCAATGGCAAGTGGCGTATGTGCATGGACTTCACTGATCTCAACAAAGCTTGCCCCAAGGATAGCTACCCATTGCCACGCATTGACCAGTTAGTGGACTCGACGGCAGGTCACAAGATACTTAGCTTCATGGACGCTTTCTCAGGGTACAACCAGATTCAGATGAATGAAGCGGATCAGGAGAAGACCTCATTCATCACAAGCCAAGGGTTGTATTGCTACAAGGTTATGCCCTTCGGTTTGAAAAACGCAGGGGCGACCTACCAAAGGCTGGTTAACCATATGTTCCGTCCTCAAATCGGGCGAAATGTAGAGGTTTATGTGGACGACATGCTGGTGAAGAGCCAGGACGAGGATAAACATCTTGAAGACCTTCAAGAGACTTTTGACACATTGCGACGGTACCACATGAAGTTAAATCCGAGCAAGTGTGCTTTCGGAGTTTCGTCGGGTAAGTTCTTGGGGTTTATGGTGTCGCACAGGGGAATTGAGGCGAATCCGGATAAAATCCAGGCGATACTGAACATGGAGCCACCGAGAAATATCAAGGAAGTCCGGTCTCTTCTTACCGGACGAGTCGCCGCCCTCAACAGTTTGTATCGAAAGCTACCGACAAATGTTTACCTTTCTTTAAGGTCCTCGGGAAGGCTTTTGAATGGACGGACGAGTGTCAAAAGGCCTTCCAAGACCCGAAGGCGTATCTAATGACGGCCCCATTGTTGAGTCCGTCTACACACGGGGAAGAGTTGTACTTGTACTTGGCGGTGTCCCCACACGCAAGAAGCTCGGCGTTGATCGGAGAAGAGGGAAGAGTCCGCAGGCCGGTCTATTACACAAGCCACGCGATGAGAGGGGCGAAGGACGATACCCGATGATGGAGAAACTAGCCTTCGCGTTAGTCACGGCTTCTAGGAAGCCGAGACATTATTTTCGAGCACACGTCATCAACGTCCCGACGGACCATCCCATAAAAAAGGCGATGAGCGAGGTTGGAAGCCGCCGGACGGCCGGTACGGTGGGCCGTTGAGCTCCGCGAGTTCGATGTCAGGTACCTCCCGAGGAGCACAATAAAAGCGCAAGCGTTGGTAGATTTCATTGCAGAATTTACCCCCAGTCAGGACGACCTGACCAAGGACGAAGGAAATGAAATGTGGGTGGTAAATGTAGACGGATCGTCCACAATGTATGCAGGAGGGATTGGAATTGTACTGAAGTCCCCTGAGGGTGACAAGCTGGAGTATGCGACCCGTCTGCAGTATCCGACTACCAACAACGAGGCTGAGTATGAGGCTCTACTCAAGGGGTTGGAATTGGCCAAGTCCTTAGGGGCGGAGTCGTTAACAATCAGAGGAGACTCTCAACTGGTCATTAACCAAGTAAATGGGATGTGTGATGTCAAAGAAGATCGAATGAAGAAGTACCTTAACAAAGTGAAACGCCTTGCCCGGAAATTTTCAACTATAAGTTTTATTCAACTTCCCAGGGAGGAGAACGCTGAAGCAGACGCCTTGGCAAAAGCCGCCTCGGCAGGAGTCATAGACGAGTTTGACGACGTTCAGTACATGCCGAGCATAGACATCCCTGACATACAGCAGATAGGAGGAGGAGAAAATTGGATGAGTCCAATAATAATCTATCTCAAAGAGGGGAGGCTTCCAGAAGACAAGGATGAAGCGAGAAAGTTAAGGGTCAGGTCGGCCAAGTATGTCATCATAAATGAGGTGTTGTACAAGCGAGGCTTTTCTCAACCCTACTTAAGATGCCTGGCTCCTGACGAGTCAAACTATGTTCTGAGGGGAGTTCATGAAGGATCGTGTGGAAATCATTCAGGGGCAAGATCCCTTGTCCATAAGATCGTCCGTGCCGGCTACTATTGGCCAACAATGCAGGCAGACGCCAAAGACTATGTCAAGGTATGCGATCAATGCCAGCGTTATAGCAATGTGCCCAGACAGCCGTCAGAGTATCAAACCCCAATTATGGCCCCATGGCCCTTCGCACAGTGGGGGTTAGATATCCTGGGTCCTTTTCCCATAGGAGTCCGGCAAATGAAGTTTTTGGTGGTAGGGATAGATTACTTTACCAAGTGGGTAGAAGCCGAGCCTCTTGCAGCAATCACTCAACAGAACGTGAAAAATTTCGTATGGAAGAACATCCTATGCAGGTTCGGAGTACCCAGGGTATTAGTATCTGACAACGGGCGTCAATTTGACAACGCACCCTTCAGGGACTTCTGCAATCATTTTGGTATCAAGAATCACTTCTCTTCACCCTCCCATCCACAGGCAAATGGGCAAGCAGAAGTAGCAAACCGATCCCTGCTGAAAATCATCAAGACTCGGCTTGAGGGGGCAAAAGGGATATGGCCAGACGAGCTACCAGGTGTTCTTTGGGCCTATAGGACGACCGCACGAACTCCAACAGGAGAGACCCCGTTCAAACTAGCCTATGGGAGTGAAGCTGTCATACCAGCGGAGGTCCACATGGCAAGTCATCGAGTGATGGAATACCAGGAGAAAGACAACGGGGAACAACTTCGCCTCGACCTCGATCTTATCGATGAGGTAAGAATGGATGCGGAACAAAGGACGGCAAGGTACAAAAATCTCATGGTCAGACAGCATGACGCCATGGTTAAGCCCAAACGATTCGGTATGGGGGACCTTGTCCTCAAAAGGGTCTCCTTGGCGACCAGGAACCCAGCACATGGAAAACTGGGACCCAATTGGGAAGGACCCTACAGGGTAATCAACTGCAAAAGGCAGGGGTCCTACTACCTGGAAGCCCTGGACGGGCGGAAGTTAGGGCATCCTTGGAATGTGGAACATCTGCGAAGGTACTATCAGTGATGAGCGGGGACGAGGGAAGTCAGTGGCAAAATTTCAGTTGTGATTTGCTTGTTTGCTTCTATTTACTTGTGCTTTTACTACTATTATGGTGTGTTATGAATAAAAGTGCACTAGTTCTTAAACTTCTGCACTACTTACAGACTAGCTTATGAAAGATGATGCTATGTACTTGATATCTTAATAAGGCACTAGCTCATAAGCGCGTGCCAAGTTTGTGAACAAGGTTCATGTAATAATATGGTTTGGATTTCTTATGTACTTGAATTCCAGTTTCCTTGATAATATCCACGGACGAGGCAAAAGCCTTAGACAAATAAAATCTCGGGACGAAGGCAAAGATTTCCTTTAAATAAGGATAAGGCAAAGAAAAAAATGCTAAGGCCTTCTCGTCCAAAACTTTCCTTTAAATAAGGATAAGGCAAAGAAAAAATGCTAAGGCCTTTTCGTCCAAAACTTTCCTTTAAATAAGGATAAGGCAAAGAAAAAAATGCTAAGGCCTTCTCGTCCAAAACTTTCCTTTAAATAAGGATAAGGCAAAGAAAAAAATGCTAAGGCCTTCTCGTCCAAAACTTTCCTTTAAATAAGGATAAGGTAAAAAAAAAAAAAAAAAAAAATGCTAAGGCCTTCTCGTCCAACGCTTTCCTTTAAAAAGGATAAAGCAAGAGAGAAAGGCCAAGGCCCACTCGTCTAAGAAGGAAAAGTAAGCCTTAAGATATAACATTCCAGAGACGAACACTCGTCAAGACGAGAAGACATAACATTATAAACTGCTTATGAGAAAGAGAATAAAAATTGCCTAAGGGACGGGCCAAAGTAATGCAGTCGTCATCAGTCCTAAGTGGGTCGTCCATAGAAAGATTGTAGACGGTCACTCAACACTTAGAGCGTAGTTTAAAGGACAATGAAATAAATTATGACAAACAAAAAAGATATTCTTTAACTTGAAAAGGGTAGACGGCCACCGTCCAAAAACCCTTATAAAGTAAACAGTAAAATACATTGTTCATAAGCTCGTCTAGAATACTCTAGACGAGGAAAATTGTACTCGAATAACATTTCAAATTCTCAGATACATTTTAAATAAGATAAAAGAGAAAAGAAGAAAGCTAAACAGCAATAACTTCTTCAAGGGGAAGGGGCATCAGCATTAGGGTCGTCCTGGGCTGGTCTGGTGGAAGCGTCGTCCTCAACGTTGACATCGTCTGAACCTGTGTGGACGAGAGAACTTGTAGCAGCAGCAAGGTTGAGTTTGATGACGCTAAAGTCAACTTCTGGAAAGCTGTCCATAGCGTCCATCCTAAAGTCCTCAAACCCTGCTGCATAGTTCGTGTCCATCAGGTCAGTAAACTCCTTGGACGCCTTGAACTCCTCCACCGCCTCGTCTTTAGCTTTCTTCAAAAGTTGGCTCAACTCGTCATTTTCCTTTTGAAGAAGTTCAAGACGCTCGTCCTTCTTGGCAGTGTCAGACTTCAGCTCCCCCACCAAAACCTTGAACTCCTCAACCTCGTCCTTGGCCTTGTTCGCCACCTCTGCCCACGTCCTACAGTCGTTTTTGATCTCTTCTATTCTTTTCTCTAGAAGGATCCTCGTCCTGTCCAACTCAGTGGCCTGCCTGGACGCAGCTATGAACTTGGACATAGCCTACATAAAAGAAAAGGAAGTTTAGATGATAGAAACAATATTGGGCAAACATGGGCAAATCAAGACGAGGCAAAGATAGTCACCTTGAAGAGATCGTGGACGCTAGAATGCTCGAAATCTTTCAAGGACATGTTGTAGCACGCAGCCACGTCCTCGCCTTTCACAGCTTCTTGAAAACGTTCCCAAGCCAAATCCTCGTTCCCCAATAAGTTAGTAGAAATCCCTTGAGGGGGCTGGGACGAGTCAATAGCAGGGGACTTGGACGGAGTGGCGCTTAGGGGCGTGGACGAGTCAACATCAAGGACCAGGACGGGCGGTTGGGAAGTAGGCTCAGGCCTAGCAGTTTCAGGCCTGGACGACCCAGACTTAGCTTTCTTCCCCCGACGACTTGGCAGGCTAGTCAAGTCCACATGCTTGGACAAGCTTTTCCTTTTCTCACCAGAAACAAGACGAGGTTGGGGTTGAGGCTCAGATCTAGCTGCCTCGTCGACGACTTCCTTCCCCTTGTTTCCCTTCATGGTTGCCATTCCTAAAAAAAAAAAAAAACTTTAGAAAAGACATATAAATAATAATAAAACAAAAATGGAAAAGACATGTCTTAAAGTGCAACACTCACGTCTACGGGTGGTTAGCTCGTGTGCTAAGGCGTCGACGGACGGTTCAGGGCCGAGTCCCCACTTGTGTAGACGCTTAAGGGTCACTAACGAGTGGAAGTCTCGTTCAGGATGTAGACGGGCCCTGTGGACGCAGTCACGATGGAACTTGCTCAAAGAGGGTCGTCCAACGGCTGGAAAGAGAAGAAAGAAACTAAGGTCAGACCATCGTCCAAACAGAAAGTATAATATAAAAGAAGAAAAAAAAGAAAAAGAAGAAGAACGTAACATACCTTCTGGACGAAGGTTCCCTATGTCTCCAGTATAAGGAGCAAATGAGTCTCTACCAATCTCAACGGGATGCCCCGCCCAGAAACCAGAGACGAAGAAAAACTCCGTCTTCCAGTTTCTGTCAGACGAGGGCAAAGACTTAATCAGTCTACAATCATTGCCCCTGGCTGTAAACTGATGGAAGCCTCGAGATTGATTTATCTCGGAGGGTTTATAGCAGTACAAGAACTCGTCCACGGTAATAGGACGGTCCCCGTCAAACACCTCCATCCATAAGACTTGCATGGAGACAACTAGTCTCCATGCGTCGTTAAGCTGACACACTCCCAAGCCCAGCCTAGTGAGTAATTCCCTAGCAAAGGCATTTAAAGGAAGTCTAAGCCCCCCTAACAAATAGGCTTCATAAACACCTATTCCAAAACGAGGCTGGCAACACCACTCACCTCGAACAGCTAGCCTAGGGTTTAGATCATCAGGAATTTGAAACCAAGTCCTAAGGGAATCTAACCTTCTCTCGTCCGTCCTAGAAGGAACCTCTAAAGCACAACTATATACGGTTTCCTGTTCGTCTAAAGGGGAGGACGAGGGGGAGCTCGTCGAGGTGTCAGCCCCAGAGGCTGTCCTCGTCCTAATATTCTCTTGAAAAGCTTCTACAGGGATTCCAGGAACACCAGATGTGTATTCCTCAGTTGTGTGACCACTACTACTACTGACGTTACTAGAGGTGTCACAACTAGAGCCGTCGTGATACTCGTCTATAGCCCTGACCACACTGTCGCTAGACGAGCAGGAGGCCATTGAAAACGTCCTAACACTTAAAAAGGAAAGCTAAAGTAAGTATAGAAAGATTACCTGGCTCTAGACGAGGGATACTAAGGACGCTGAGGATATTCTTAGACGAAGCGACGGACGAGAGTGTCAAAGCAGAAAATTTGGAAAAGTGAGAGGGGCACGAGAGAGAAACCACTATTTATAGGCAGAAAAGTCTCGGTAACCGCAACGACAGACCTAATTAGAAGGTGACACGTGGCGCATGCCTCAGAGGAGTAAACCAGTTGACTAACCTCCTATGGATATGCGACACGTGGTGCATTTTAGAATCTGTTGATACATTATATAACTCCTGGACGAGGGGCAACTGATGTGGGATGAAAACACTCAACCCGTCCTAGGACGGTCACCACCTTCGTAGCCGTCTAGAAGCTATCCTCAAGACGAGAGTAACAGACAAGGACGTCCAGAGGGTGATAGCGAAGCTACATCCCTCGTCCATGGGATGCGCACAGCCTACCTTATGAGGACTCGTCCATATAAAGATTCGTGGACTAGGATGTTACACTTAGAATTAACAGGCGCGCTCGATGAAGGAATTCCAGGACGAGGGTATCATACTTAGGGGAATCTCCGAATATAATGTGACAATCCCTTATCCCACGCATAACAGTCATGTACCCGTTGTGGAATAGAAGTATAACTCCTAAACGGTTATGGCAGTTGCGTTAAGCCTCCTTGAATCCAGGAGAGGTTCCTGTCTCAATAACCGTCTATAAGAACACTATATAAAGGCTGCTTCAGACAAGGCCAAGGTATGTTCAGTTTTTACTCCAGAAAAGTTGGAATTCGAATAACTTAGAGGAAAAAACTAACTTTGCCATCGGAGGATTTTTGGCCGGCAGCCCCGGTCGCCTTTGATACGCTTTTCTTTCTTTTTCAGGCCGTAGAAAGAACCAGTAGTCCTTTCAAGTCCGAAGCATCCAGCCTACTGATTTTCTTGGCATCATCAGTTCCCCATACACAAACAAAAATTAACACTGTTTAAAACTTCATTACTCCTCCAAGCTATCTGCTACCTTTTTAAGAGCTTGTCTTGATTTCAAAGGTCACCAAATAACTACATTATGGTAAATAATAGCTAGAGATAGTAGAGAAGGAAGTAGGAGCATAAAAATTTTCAAACACTGTTAAATGACGTTTGTGCTTAGGGAGCAAATTACATATTTTCGAAAAGTTTTGGTAGTAATCGGCATTAGCTTGAATCTCTGGATTAGCCTAAATTATAAAATTATAATAATAATAATTAAAATAAACGTTAAAGTTTATTTTAAATTTCTTGATTTTTTAAAATTAAGTTAAAGTATAATTTTAAATATCTTAAATTAGTAAAGTTTTATCAAAATTAAAATTTTCTAACAAGTAATAAACTAAATTATTTTAATAATTATTGAGTGTAGTGCCCAATAATCTTGTAATTTAGTGGATTACCCACTCTTATTCCTATCGAGAATGTAACCATTTGACGTAACCACAAAATATTCATATTATATATTCAAAATTTAATAATAATAAAATAGATACTGAAAATACAACAAAAAAAATTATTTTGTGAGATTTTGGTTAGTAGCGATTGGTTCTGGTATTTGGGTTCTATGATTTTGAACAAAGTCCTCTCTGATGGGGTTGAAACTAGAGATGACAATTTTGTCCTGCCTAACTTGACTCGCCCCTCCCCGCTTCACTTGGCGCGAGTTTTCCCTACCCCACAAAGGTGATGGAGCGAGGAGGGGGTAAAATTTTAGCCCTGTATCACGGGATGGAACGAAAATGGGTTTAGACTTTTTAAACCCACCTCACCCCACCCCACCCCGTCCTGCCCCGCCTTGCATTGATAAGAATTATAATTATAAATTTTTCATACCCTAAAACTTTACTATTTAAACAAATATATCAATAATAGCTTATTTTATTCTATTCAACGTGACTCTCTACCTCTATTTTGTTATAAACAAGTTTCATTAAAAAAATTTGTATTAGTTATGGGACAAATTGACAAAAAGTAGAGTTTTACAAGGTGGGGCAGGACTTCACAGAGCCTCGGGAGCAAGGACGGGTCAAGACATAACCATGCAAGGTAAGAGCAAAGACCCCATCCTTTAGCTCCACCCTGCCCCATTGCCATTCCTAGATAAAACAGCCTGACAACAAGGTTATTTAAATGAGAAATTTTTATTTCTTTCTTTTGTTGGAGTGATCAGTGTGGGTGATGGGTTTTGATGTCTAATTTTAAAGGCTTGGGTTGGTTGGCTTTGTTCGAATGCTTGATTGGTGAGGGTGGTAGGTTGATGCCCGATTTGGAATGCATATTAGCTTGTGCTCAATGATTCAAACACCTAAGTGCAATATATTGATTGATAAAGCATGTGTTTGAATTTAATTTTAATTGGGAACCCTACTATTCTACACCCAAGTAACGGTACTTAACTTTCGCCCAGCTTACATTAGCAAAATCATTAATTCATCTAATGTCAAGAAGTCGGTATAATATCAGGTAGCAGTGTACTATATGGTAAAAACTACATCCTCTGTTTGACTACGGCCAACATAGCATGCTAGCCATGCTATTTTTTAGAACACCACTCAAAATGATTGAGGAGGATTACAATTTCCCTGTGTAAAAGAAAATCAATGTGCTGACACAGAACAAGAGAGCAATCTTAATAGTCTTGTATATTAGTGTACAGCACTATTGACTGATACTATGAATACAGGAATCAGCTCCAGTGGTATGTGAAAGCAACTGGATATATTTCACCAAGGTCTGAGAAGCAGAGTAACCAGTTGACCAAATATATCTTGGACAGACTTAAACACGTCTTGCTCTTGACAGACCAAACCTTGAACTGGCTTCTTCCTGAATATTGCATGGTTTTAAGTATCAATATGTGGAATCAAGAAATCCTACAGCCCAACCCAATATGATCGTCCATTGCTGTTGTGAATGGGAGATGGGCAGGGAGATGTAACACCCCATTCATACCAAACCTGCCAGAGTTTCACAAAAACCAGAACAAGAAACCATCATCAGGAATTATCCAAAATTTTCCATTTAAACATCGCTTTTGCACTTAACACCTTGAAACCAGCAATACATTAAAAAAAAATAGATGCATATGATAATTGATAGACAGAAGCCGCCTTTTGAGTTTTCATTGTTCCCCTAATAATGAATCCTAGACAGTGATGCAATAATAACAATAATAAGTTATACCTTGCTAGGACCACAGCAACGCCAGAAATGTACTTCGAGAGAAGAACCAGCATGCACAAACACCGGTGTCCTCAGCGGGAAAAATATTGCAAACCTGAGTAAAAGGACACAATCAACAGGCAGGCATTCAGAAAAGAGCCATCTACATAATTCACTGTAGGGTCCCCTTTGGAGCTTTTTCTTCTAAGGATTACTTATCAAAATAATTTATCGTATAATCAGCTTCATCATGAGCAGTTCCTTTGCTATACAATTTATGGATACTCTTTTAATTTTCTGTTTAAGTAAAAATATGGCAATATTTCACCTAAACCGGATAATAAGCAAACTCCCCCGCTCATGTTTGATAACCCAGAAAAGGTCAAACTGTACTTGATAACAAATACAGACATTTAAAATACATTGTATTGATTGGAATAAAACAAGGGGAGATCCCAGCATCTGCATATTTGAGCTATTAATATCAATTCCAGGGCACTAAATGAAGGATGATAAGCTTCAAGTGAAAAGTGCCTTGCAAATAAATTAAAAGAGAATCAAATGTCATACCAGCTGAACATGTTTGGTGTTGCTGTTGATGGTTCAATACCAAGATGTACATCTTTGTATAATGTTGCATCAAAATAGCCAGCAAATCCTGTGAATCAAGTGGAAGAAAGAGTTCAATCTGACTTATCTCATGGGAAATTAAGATAAAAGATCTCCAGCACCATCACTGGCCATATTGAGGGAATTAAAAAAATGATTTCATCTGAAAGACTAAAACCACAAGCAAAACAAATAATAAAGTGTGGATGTAGGGCATTCTGCCCCTAGGCCTTGGCGCAGGTGGTATAAGAGTTTTGAGAGATTCAGGTAGTTCTTGGGATCAAATTATCCCATACCCACATCAGAGAGAGGCAGGTTTAAAAGCAAGAGGAGACAAGGCCTATACTGGCACTGGTGAGGTTTAAAGTTAGATTGACCAACGTCAATTACATTGCACGAGTCAGACAGAATTCATCATTCTAGATCTTTAGCAAACAAATAATGATTAACTCCCAATATGATTATTGATTAGCACAAATAAGAGATGATCTATTAATACTGTTAACAAATAATGATTAACTCCCAATATGATTATTGATTAGCACAAATAAGAGATGATCTATTAATACTGTTAACAAAGAGAGACTGAGAATAACGTTCAAAAAATAAAACCCAATTCATCAGTGGAGCTGAATATTCTGTCGATAGAACCACCCATCAACCTTTCTTAGTCTACCTAGGATATCTTCAAACAACGCCAACACTCTCCTCTAAAATTCATCAATAGCAACACAGGATAAAGTTCAAGAAATATATATATTCCAAATTTGAATTGCATGCATCACATTTTATCTTCAACTACAGGGGTCAAATAATAAGGTTTAACTGTGTTGAATCCATCAAAATATATATTCCTTCCAAGTAAAAGCTGGACATCACCTGTCACCTGGACTCCAACAGGCAACAACATGCTTCTTAGCCTATGCTACTATTTTTAAATTTTCCTACCCTGGTTCAGCATTGCTGTCTGAGTACCAGCTTCTTATTCATAGGAGTAAAAGGGAAATATCCACAAACACATGTTCATGAGCAATATGTATAGATCTGGAAAGTTTATCCTCGAATACATTAGCCATCACATTTGATAAATTACAGATTCTCCAAAAGCTTGAAGTTGTTAGGAATTGATGAATTTAATCATTTAATTAAAATTCTAACACTCCCCCTTACGTGTGGGCCTAGATTCCCTCTCAATAGGTGGAGCCCAACACGTGGGATATTCAACTTTTTAAATGGGAGGCAGAGTGGAGATAGGGATCAAACAGGATCTCGCTCTAACACTATGATAAACTACCAATTCTTCCTAAAGCTTAATCTATTAGGAAATGGTCATTTAACTATAATTCTAAAAACATACCATGCACCATGGCTGATCCTGTATCACTGGGTATCTCAAACTGAAGCTTCTTGTAACGCTGATTGCTTTTCATAGTTGGCTGATTTGGATGAGTAAATGTAAAGACCTACACAAATGGAAAGAAATACCAGTTGAAGATACCAATCAATATCAACTTTCATAGGAGATGACATAAAAGAACAACTCTTTTAAAAATATTTAAAAATTATTTTAATCAATCACTATAACAAACAAGCATAGGCTAGATATTGTATACACATTAGAGGTAGTATGTCATCTGAAGGAAAAACTCACAGGTTGAGTAGGGGCAAGCCTTGCTACATTGTGCAGTTTAACAACGTAAGCAGTTTCAAAGTGCACTACATCTTTATGTAACTTAACCTGCAGCAAAACTAGAACCAGTTTAGATAAAATGCTTAAATAACTGAATCGTGGAAATTTTAGACCACAAAAACAAGGGACATACATCATTATACAGCTTTGAAGCTGTCACTGGTTGTATGAAACTTGTGTACCTGAAAGAGGGGTATCTTAATTTAGTAAAAGCATATGATGTAAATATACTACTGGGGGTATCAAGAACATGATCCAACTTATGTTCTTCTCAACAAGACTCAGATCGTTGGTGGATATATGGGCTTCCACTCCATGCAAGATTGGGGAGCCATGGACCAACAACTGACAAAAGGCAGACTTTGGTAAGAGAACAATTTGTCTTGCCAACTGAATGCCAAGACTTGCATAACCACTATCGTTTGGACTACTTGAGAAAGGCAACTGTTCAGTTGGGGTTTTACAATGTAAATATTTATTGGCAATGTAGACATCAAAAGCAATACAATTTCCACTACTGTCTATCTAGATTGAAAATGTAAATTACAATAATACCAAGACATGCAGCATCAGAAATATAATCTTGATACACAATATCTGATTGGTCCATCTAGTAAAAGAAATGTTTCAAATAATAGTCTTGCGTCACAATCACACTAGACACTTTGTACAGGTACATTCACACATGTTCTCCACACCAAAATAATGATGATGATGATGATGATGATGATGATGATGATGCTCAGGTCAAATGGCTCTGATCATCAAATCAAGCTGAGGGAATGAATTCTGTTTATTTGAATCTCATATGGATAAAATATATTGAAACTATAAGAAAATTGAATGAAACTAATGTCAGTTGAGCATAAACCCTAAAACCATTAGGGTTGAATAACAGCCAAAGAGAAAAGATACGGGAACACAAAGGAAAAGAATTTCTGTATATAATACTAGTTTACTTAACAAATTTTTTGACTGTCTACATAAGCATCCACTGGCACAGGAGATCTCCATTCCCCCATTAGTCATCAAATAGTAGCCATCTATCTTTCCTTTGTGCAGGCCAACCATTTAGTAAAAAGCAAGCAATCACCCATCCAAATTATCAGAGACATAAATTTGTAAAATATAACAATACTAAACTCTTTTTTTAAGTATAAAACCCAAATACTTGAAAATAATATACTTACGATGACGGTATTGAAATCCCATCATCCTTCAAAAACCTCTGGGCTCCATCAAGGCACTCGGGAGACAGCTCATTGTCACCAAAAGATCCTAGCAGTTCGCTAACCTAAGAACAGAAGGCACAAATAATAAGCAGCCATAAGAGGAGGTAAAAGGATATAAAATTGATTTACTATGGCAACATGCACATACCAAAATATCAGCTTTCTCAGGAGCATCCCAGTGACGCATATCGCAGGAAACTATGGTAACAATGCTTTCCCAGCCCTCTAGTTTGACTAAACTCTGCTCCAAAAAATGCCACAAGACTAGTAAAAGGGGTGCTGTAGAAGCAACTTATACAATATGTTATCTAAAATATATAAGATATACATGCACACAGAATGATCCAGCCAACTGCATAATTCCAACAATTGATCTGATCCAATTTAAATGAGCAACCCAAATAAATTTGTATTTACCCTCACTTTATCACCTATCAGGCTGAACCAAAATATTATATGAAACTTTCTTAAATTTCCTAGCAGTTATCGCCTTGAAACCTTGTATTTCTGCATAGCCCTACCATATGAACATTGTGTGCAGTTCATACATTCCCATCATGCTATCAAAGCTTAGGCAAGGTAAGCAGGCTGCAATACCAGAAGCGAGAGAGAGAAGAGCAACTCACATGTAGTGTAACAACTGCATTTGGATTTTTCTCCACAGCAAAAACTTTAAGCTTGCGCCCAGTTTCTTCTGCAGCCTACATAAGAGCAGGAGAAAAATAAAAGTTCAATAAAACAATGTAATTTTCACCATGCAGAATGCAGTCTAGATACATAGTGTAGCCAAAACCAATCAAGCAGCAGGTAGAGAAATGTACCTGTAATGATGCCCTAACAAGAGGTCCACGTCCTGCTCCTACAACCATCAATACCTGGCCACATGAAAAATACAATGATGCGAACCTTTGCTTCCCAAGCACATTACATTTTATCAAATACCAAATGAGGTGCATAATGTACATATACAAACAAAATCAAAGAAATTGCAAAAACGCCAATGACTGGGTCACTTACAGTGGTTATCATTGACGCCTTTTCATCAGGAACTCTGTCTTGCAAAGCTTTACAAACTGCCCTTTGGTACTGCAAATAATAAGAAAATGAATATTAATTCAAACGAATATATCATTAGTTGCTATTTTCTAGCAACCATGGCATATACCAGTACAACACACACCACAGGACTGCTAACCATAATCACTCCACCTACTAATGACATAAAAACAATTGCCTAGCAACAGGACAGACAAACATCACAATTAAGGGGGGGGGGGGGGGGGAATAGTTCGCTCTGTGCTCACCGCACAGCTCCGTATGGAATTTGAGGTTTTATAGAGCTTTTGAAGATTGGGAGTTGGCTGCATCTTATTCTCTGCTACAGCTTATCCAAACCCGTATTCCTCGGAGTAAGAGGAGAGATACTCTTTGCTAGCGGCTAAAAGGTGATGGTAATTTTGACACCCGGTCTTACTATCAGGTGATTCGGAGTGCTTCGAATTCTTCGTTTCCTTGGAAGGGGATTTGGAAACCTAAGATTCCTAAACGAGTGGCGGTCTTTCTGTGGACAGCTGCTTATGGTCGGATCCTCATTTTGGATAATCTTATGCTTAAGGGTCGCCATTTGGCTAATTGGTGTGTTATGTGTTGCCTAGATGGGGAGTCGGTAGACCACCTTCTTCTTCATTGTCCTGTCACTCATTCCCTATAGTCTCTTATGCTTCAGGCTTTTGGTATTCATTAGGTTATGCCAGGTTCGGTGGCAAGTTTGTTATCTTGTTGGCATCAATGGCTTGGGAAGCATAATTCGGACATTTGGAATTTGGTTCCAGGGTGTTTAATGTGGACTGTGTGGTTAGAACGAAATCGTCGATCTTTTGAGGACAAGGAGAAGACGTTGGATAAGTTAAAAGTTATAAGTTATCGCATTCTTTTGGAGTGGTCTCGTTGTTGGGGTTTTACTGATTGTTCTTCTCTCTCTGAGTTTATGTCTTGCCTTAGCTTAGTTTCCTGATCTCCCTCTTTGTGTTGTGCTGTGTGCTTTTTTTTTTTTTTTCTCTTGTTGTTCATCATCATGAACATCTTGTACTTTTCCCTTTTTGTTTCATCTTTAATATTATTTTTCTGTTTACCTATCAAAAAAAAAGGGGGGGGGGGGGGGATTAAACAGATTACACAGTGAAAAGAATGAAACAAGATTACGGCAAACAGAACTCACAATCAGTCATACCTGAATGTATTTCACTGCATCTTTCTCAAATGTCTCGTAGGTTTGCGCCTCAAGGTTATCCATGAGAGGCTGCATTCAATAAATAGACAACGCCCAGTTTGCAATTGCTATAATGAGTACATAAAAAATTCCCACACGAGAATGACAATATACAGTTAACCATTTCAACAAGAAGGAGAAAAATCGTGATTTAAATACTAATGAAAGACAATATCAGAAAATAAACAGAGGGTAGAAAAAACTTACTTGTAAGGGTGACTGTAAAAAATCCCTGTAACCAAGCTGGAGTACAAATTAAGATGGTCAAAAGAAAATTTATGACAGAGAAAAACATACCACCATTCTGTGTATGTAAGAGAGAGAGAGAGAGAGTAAACTACCTCAAATCGTTCTTGCTCAGGAAGTGGATCCATTTTTTGGTAAAGATACCCAACATAGTCCAAATATGGCCTCAGTGGATGTCTCTGTACACCTGAATGGCAAGACTACTTAACAGCCATTTAAAAAATAATAAAGACATTCTACAGAAGATCATGGGTAGAAATCTTGATAATCAAGATGACACATGAAGTCATAGACTAATAACACTAGTAAATCATTAGCATCTCAGAAAGAAACAGAATAAAATATCAATAATTTGTATTTTCCTTTCAAGAAATAATTACAAAAAAACTGCCAGCCGGATTCTGCATCAAAGAATTCTTATTCATGGGTAGGTACTCACCATCAGAACTACTATCATTATGATTAGAAGCTAAATCTGTACTCCCCTTTGGAAGACTGTGTACTTGTTTTCCAGATATGACTATCTGAGAAAAGATATATTAGAGGACAGATATTATAAAATTTAAAAAGATAAGAGGTAGTTGTAAGATCTAAGAACTGCTGATTCGATCTTTTACTCAAAATTGGAAACAAAGACCAGATAAGTTTTAAACTACTTCAACACATCAGCAAAATTCCATATAACAAGAGGGTCATCCAAATCATGATTGCAATGCAATAACTATGGTTCATGCAAAAAAACGCCTTCCGGATCTAGAGCCATGATCAAAATGACAAAAGTGACAATGAATGCTAGTAAAATCCAGAACGGATTCGGATATGCCAAGTTGAAACTTAATTGACCAGCACCCAAAAGAAAATATCTATTGATAACTAATGTGCAACGAAGCATGAGAAAGAAAACACCTAGAGCGATTTTTTGAGACATTTGATTAGGGTTTTTCTTTTTCACAGGGCACACAAGGCCTTGGGGGGAAAGTGAAAGGGGGGGGGGGGGGGGGGGAGGTGATTGACCATATAAGTAGGGCTGTAAATGCATTGAGCTAAGCCAAGTATTAGAAGTTCAAGGTTGTTCATTTAATTTTCTTTCAAACACAAGCGGAGCACATTACCAAACTGGATTTACATGTTCAAAAGCTTGGTTCATTTTCATATCAAGCAAGTATGAGCTTGTTCACAAGCTACTTAAGTTAATTAGATAGAATGATTTTCCTTTATGACCTTATAATAAAAAATAGATTTACCAACCTTCTTTTGTTAAAAATTATATATAATCTTTATTACAAAATGGCTTATTTATGTTATCAGTAAATTAAAAATAATAATTTGACATATTATAAACTTATTTACAAACTTAAACAATTCAATATCAAGTCGATACAAGTATCTTTTTATACATGTATACATATAAACCTATAATAATATATATATATATTTGAATAGAGCCCCATACTAACAAACTTGTTTACGTGCACATTATTATGTTTGAGCTCAACTTGTTTGATAATTGGGCCTAAAGTTAGGCTTGAGCTTGGCTCATTTGCTATATAAAAGAACATGAGCAAGCATGTTTTTAGCCAAGCCCAAGCGGTTTAACAGCTCGATTCATTTACAACCCTAATAAGTGGTGTCCGGAAATAAAATTATTCAAAGGAACATAACAAGAGTCAAGGAAATTTGAAATATGTTCTACATACCTGTATAGCATGGTTGAAAAACCCAGTAATTAGCTTCTGGTGGCGCTTCGACAAACATGGATAACCCCGTGCATTCGTTAGAAAAGACTGGCAAGGAAACAACATCATTGCATGTGAAGCAGCAAGCAGCATGCATAATCTTTTAAGGAAACCATAATAAACCTTAAAGAGATAATTACATCAGTATTAATAATAGCGGCTCTGACAGACTCTCCAAACCAACGACCAAGTGAGTTTGCTGAAGGTAGTGAACTCCTAATGAACAAGCAAATATAATAAATACTGAGAACAAAAACTGGTAATCTTATCTGGTTCAACACCCGGAAAAGTAGCTTGACAGAAATACAACGGATCATAGACTTTAACTCACAAAACATCAAGGGCAATTGACAACTGACTGTGATGTTCACAAAGCATCCGAAATGAATTCCACAGCTCCCAGGAGTCAACCTGTGTGGCATAAATAAAGAGGTAAACAAAAACATAGTCTGCATCTAAAACATCCATGTCTTACAAATTTCTAATACCCCCAGGTCTCATGATGAGTCAAAATAAAAAGCTCATTGTTTGGTAAGTCAATCATCATTCTCAGTTCTTTTTCAAATATTCACCTGATATGAAATAGTCATCAAAATCACCAAAAGGGGACCAAAAAATAGCCTCATAATGCTCATAAGAATCTAAGAAGGTCAAAAAAGAACAAAGCCGAATGGGATAGAATCAATCATCCACTCAAAGGGTGAAAAGAGTAGGAAAGAAAGAACCTCAAGTTCACGCAGAGGACGTTATACAGATTTAAAAGTTATTCTACTCTGCTC
Source organism: Castanea sativa (assembly GCF_040712315.1). Taxonomy (NCBI): domain Eukaryota; kingdom Viridiplantae; phylum Streptophyta; class Magnoliopsida; order Fagales; family Fagaceae; genus Castanea; species Castanea sativa. Next base: position 22,761,502 of record NC_134022.1, on the reverse strand, counting down.
AGTCCAAGCAAACAAACATTTTTTTCATATAGGTAGATAGCAGGGGAGGGGTTGGAGGTGTTCGAACTATAGACATTGGGCACCACAAAGGATGCCATTACCACCCCAAAAAAAAAAAAAAAAGCCAACATAAGCACAAAGCAGGGCTCTAAACAAAAGACATGTCTCTTAATTTTCTTTTCAATGGTACACTTGCAGATGCACCCAATCAGAACTTCACACTCCATCCTATACTTACAAGGATGGAGATACCATTTGAGCTAAAGCTAATTTACCAAAAGACAACTCTCTTTACTTCCAAACACAAATCATCCCAAAAAGGACCAAAATGATCCACATGTAAATTAACAAATAAAAAAATACAAAAGTACTCTCTTCAAAATGATCCACATAAGGCACAACAGAACCACATTCCAAACTCTATATAATGGAGGCAGATGATGTGGTTACTTTAAGTTTTTTTTAAATTTTCTTCTTCATGACTTTATTAAACCAATTTAGATATATAAGGGAAAACATTCCATGGTAATAGAGATGGTATAATTAATCAACAGTAAAACTTAATTGGTTGAGAGCCAACAGCTTTTTTATGGATTCTTCCCTCCATCCCACAATGATAACCTAAGCTTAATGGATTATCCTAAAGTAAAAAATCTCTCTTAAAGTGGAAGTTCAATTTCATTTATAACCTTCATCTTTTTCTTATCAAAAACCCTTCCACCTTTAATATGAGATAAAGAACATTATAGGTTGACACTATGTTTTTAATTTTTCATTGATAATCATGCCATTTCAAAAGACTCATGTGGAACAGAGAAAGCTTTTTTTTTTCTTTCAAGAAAATCAGAAAGTGCATAGCGCCTTGCATTTTGAAAAAAAGCATGCACCTTTTGCACTTTAGGTGCCCTTAATAATATGCGCTTCACTTTAGGGTTAAGAAGCGCTTTTCTTCTGGCCATTTACAGTATGCACTTTAAGCACAGCTAGGCACATTTTTATTGACAATGGACTATTTGCTAAAGAGTTTGATTTGATGACCAAGTATACAAATTAGCCAAAGAGAAAAGTGGAAGGGTTGAGGCAAGAAAGAGTTTCAAGAAGCTGGAAACATTCGTATTTTTTACCAAAAAAAATTCCAGTTTTACTATTAATTTGGGTTGATAAATGCGTAAAACAGATATCATCCTAAGGTAAGAATTAAGTGCAATTGGAGAGGACTACTCACCAAATTATTAGAGTCTAAATCTGTAGAGTCATCATCAGTCTTCAACAAAGGAATCCTAAGCCACAACTTTTAAGAGGAAGCAATAAGAACAGAGAAATAATGAGATAGAAAGAAACTTTAAGGCAAAAAAAAATGTATATTATATATAAATTTGGATTAAGAGTGGCACCTGCATATTGTTTAGGCCCTGTAATATCTGATTCACACACCTAGCATAATTCGCACAGCATGTTCCCTTGGGAGTAGGAAGAAGGCATGCCTGCAGCATATAAGTAAACATTGAAAACTTTAGCTTTTAATCATAAGAATTTTTTTTAAACGAGGACCACATCACATGTCAAAGCATGACACAACATCACATATTACTTTTTTGATAGGTGAAAAAAGTAATAATATTGAATTTTACTTTTTTGTGATAAGCTACTGCAACCATATTGATTAATGCACATGTCTCAACCAAATGGGGTTGTATTAAGGTACCTTTATATGGTCATGGATGTCATCATCTAGCCTACATAATTGATTCTTGCTGCATGTTAATTAGTTCACGACCATTATATCATCCCACAGCTAGGAAATATTTTGGGTTTAGAATTAGGCAAGTAAGACAGTTTTTTGGGGAGGAGAGAATAGTTCTAAAGCTAGCCATGCTCACTGAAGGGCATCAGAACATAAAATAATCAACACGATGCAAACCTGGAGGGAGAGATGAGAAGCCCAAGCTATTTCTTGCTTTAGAGTGGTTTCAGAATCCATTCGAAGGATCTCATCATCCGAGTCCAAGTCAATCCACGAGCTAATTTTTCCTGAAAAAAGTTAAGAGCCCACTTACTGAGGGAGTCCAAGTTTTAAAATGCCAAACGGTTACAACAAAAACTATAAAACCATGCAGTGTCCATACCAACATTTCTTGGTGAAGGCTTCAAATGCCAAAATGAAGGCTCGTTAACCTACTCTCTAATAAGTTCAATTAATAAACTGAAAATCCATGGTAAAGGCTTAAAATAAACAGAGATCAAAATATTGTCTTAAACAGCCCAGATGGCATTCAGCACCCAATAAACTCCATCTAAGTAGTAACAACTCATTCCTGAATTAGATGCTATCTATAGGATAGTGTACTGAGTACAAACACAAGTACATTGACACTTCTTGAATGCTTTGGAAAACACTCCAATGTATTCCCATTGATAATTAAGAATGTACATAAGTCCATTAGTTCAGTATGATCTAGAAAATGGCGGAGCGCCAGATCTGCCTAGCCACCAAAATAAATAATATAAGATCTGTCAAAGCCCATTCCAGTCTCGCAAATATCAGGAGGCAAATCAAATAAGATGAATACAACAAACAATTTGAAATTTGGTGGGAAAAAAGGATGATGTCAAACCAACCATGAGGAAACAGTAAATTTTCAAGTAGTCTAGAACATTCATACCCACTACATGACTACTCCATTGGGATGGGCTCAAAACCAAGTCTGACCCAGCAAATGGCAGAGCACCAGATCCACCACTGTCTTTTTGCATTAAGCTCGGCCGATAAGCAGGATCCATCTACATCATGATGTCATATAAATATCTAGGCATTGGGTACTCAATATACAAGAAAATGTGTCTTTTATTCCTAGCACAAAATAAAGTTTGACTAATACTGATCTAAACTTTGATCAAATATAAGTATGTGTGTGATCTAAATGCAACAGGAGTAAAACTGACTATTATAACACCCAGAAATAACTCTTAGAGTCTTAGGCTTTAGCACAATCCACATTTATTGAAAACAATTGTTGGAATACATTTCCAACCCATGCCTGTCTTATTCACCAAATAGCAACCAAAACAGAATACACAGTGCTTAAAATTACAGTTTCTTGATAGTTTCTCTTTAAAATGAGATATGGGTTGCCACCCCCATGGAACTAAGGCTTTGTTGTTGGATATGGTTGCCATCAAACATTCAATTTAAACACTTATTCATGCATGGTCATAATAACAAGTTACACCAAATGTAACTTAAAACCCACCCTCCAAAACCAAAATACACATCACTGTAACAACCAATTTCTAGACTTTGCTCAGGGCAAAATACATTCATAAATAAACCATGAATGATCCTTATTTTTTATTGGTAAGTTTACCCAATGGATTTTGAACCCATGCCCTTACCCTCTACATTTTTCTTTTGGGGGAAGGAGGTGCCTTTTGAGCTAGGACTTGTTGGATTTACCATGAATGACCCTTACATCAGCAGATAAGTTAAAGATGTATTTGAGCAGCACAGAGCTGACTAATGCATAGAGAGAAAAATGGAGGAAATGAAAATGAAATATGAGACAAAGAAGATGCGCTAGGAGTGTGAGAAATACGGATGGGGAATTAGCAGCCCAAAAACCTTTCAGAATTACAAAGGACAGCTACATTGATTACCAGCATCAAGCAAGGCTAATGTGGTAGACAAATAGACGATGAAAAGTGAAAACTCCAAACATTTATGTCCCCTTTTATAGAACTAAATTAGACTTGGAAGGGGAGGTGGGGGCAGGGGGAGTTAAGTGCATTGATTATTATTCATCGGGGAGTAAAATAGCTGTCAACCTTGGTACACCCACAAATATTTAGAATTTTGTCCACTGAAATTTCAACATATGTGAACCATTTCTGATACAGTAGAAATTACTATCATACATGAAGAAATTTTTGCATTAAACAAATCATAGCATAAGAACAGCCATACAACAGAACTACGTTACTGTTAAAAACCATAGAATGTAGTTAATAGCCTATGTGAAACCAGAGTCTTACTTCAACTAGATGCTAGCAACACATTACTATAGGTGAGCATCTACCATTCACACATTTGGCCAATATGTGACTGGCTAACTAGTCACTAGAATAAGTGTAACTAGTCGCTAGAATAAGTGTTAAACAGCAATCAACTTGTACTATGAATTTTTGTATCAAACTAAGTATTGCTCCAATCATGCAAAGCATCGAGAAATACACTAATAATTATTTTAAATACATGACAAAAAAAAGGAGTAAATCTTAGGTACTATTGGTATCTGGCTGGCTATATAAACCAGTTCAAGTACCATTATGTTATTAATAACCAGTCAAAAGCATCAGACACCACACAGTGAAAATGGTCAACATGTATTTTCCGGGAAGACAGTACTAACAGATAAAGGGTTCCAAAGAACCCATAGCACGATTATTACACATATAAGAATGTAGTTGAAAGCCAAAAGGTGAAACCAGACTTTTGCCTTCACCATCTAAGGCCACCAACACAGTACTATTGGTGAGCTTACTGACCATTCACATAAAATAACAGCCATTCGGCTATATGTGATTGGCTAATTAGCCACCGGAAGCAAATAAAATATCCAAGTCCTCATTAAATAACTAAACATGCACAACATGATCATCACACAGAGAATGATGTACAATATGATCTTTTTATGTTGTCACCTTGGATAACAATTTTGGGCAATAAGACATCTTTGGTTCAGTACAATTGCAAAGGAATAATGCTACATCCGCAATAATTTTCACAACATTCTTCTCAACAGCTGAGTCGGAAGGATTTTAGGGGTTCTTATCTGGGCCCACCACTGAAATCACACATTTGGCCAATATGTGACTGGCTAACTAGCCACTAGAATTAATGTTAAACAGCAATCAACTTCTACTATGAATTTTTGTATCAAACTAAATATTGCTCCAATCATGCAAAGCATTGGAAAATACACTGCTAATTATTTTAAATTCATGACAAAAAAAAAAGGAGTATATCTTAGGTACCATTGGTATATGGCTGGCTATATAAACCAGTTCAAATACCATTACATTATTAATAACCTGACAAAAGCATCAGATACTGCATAGTGAAAATGGCTAACATGTATTTTCCGGGAAACAGTACTAACAGATGAAGGGTTTCAAAGAAGCCATAGCACAATTATTACACATATAAGAATGTAGTTGAAAGCCAAAAGGTGAAACCAGACTTTTGCTTCACCATCTAAGGCCACCAACACAGTATTATTGGTAAGCTTACTGACCATTCACATAAAATAACAGCCATACGACTATATGTGATTGGCTAATTAGCCACCGGAAGCAAATAAATCGTCCAAGTCCTCATTAAATAACCAAACATGCACAACATAATCATCACACAAAGAATGATGTACAATATGATATTTTTATGTTATCGACTTGGGTAGCAATTTTGGGGGATAAGACATCTTTGGTTCAGTACAATTGCAAAGGAATAATGCTATATCTACAATAATTTTCACAACATTCTTCTCAACAGTTGAGTTGGAGAGCTTTTAGTGGTTCTCATCTAGACCCACCACTGACATCACACATTCAGCCAATGTGCGATTGGCTAACTAGCCACTAAAATTAATGTTAAACAGCAATCAACTTGTACTATGACAAAAAAAAAAGGAGTAAATCTTAGGAACTATTGGCATCTGGCTGGCTTTATAAAACAGTTCGAAAACCATTACAATATTGATAACCTGTTAAAAGCATCAGATACTGCAGAATGAAAATAGTTAATATGTATTTTCTAGGAAGACATTACAAACAGATGATGGGTTTTAAAGAAGCCATCGCACAATTATTACACATATAAGAATGTAGTTGAAAACCAAAAGGTGAAACCAGACTTTTGCTTCACCATCTAAGGCCACCAACACAGAACTGTTGGTGAGCTTACTGACCATTCACATAAAACAACAGCCATGCAGCTATATGTGATTGGCTAATTAGCCACCGGAAGCAAATAAAACATCCAAGAATGATCATCACACAAAGAATGATATACAATATGATCTTTTTATGTTGTCGCCTTGGGCAACAAGACATCGTTGGTTCAGTACAATTGCAAAGGCATAATGATAAACACAACATTTTTCACTTCGGCAAAGCTTTTACTAGTTCTCATCTGGACCCGACATCAACATACAGTGCCTTATGACATAGTTGCGCATCAATTCAGTGTAATAAACCTTTATTCTTCACTATCACACACATAGCTAACTACTCATACCCAAAAACATAGCAAAAGTAGAAATCCATATAAATGTAGTTACCAACCCTAAAGTGAAACTCTATAGTTCAGCAGCTTCACTATCAAAAGGCCACTAACAAAACATTGCTTTAGGTGAGCTTACTGACCATTCACACAAAAATGTTTTGCAGCCATTAAAGCTGGTATGTGACTGGCTAATTGGCCACCATAGCACAAAACACACATAATTCTTCGAATCGAAACGATTGAAAAAGAAAATGGGCGATTATACGAACCAGAGTAGCGACGACGAAGTCAAAGCCAGCGGAAGAGAGACTGTGAGCCAAGAGCTGAGGCATGTCATCGTTGAACTCCGTCTCTACGCCGCAGTAGCGGGATTCCTTGTCCCCTGACCTTTCACCTAGCGGCATTTTCTTTTGGTTTGAATCAGACACGCACAGATTCTTGAAAGAGAAATGTGAAAGGGAAAGAAAGAAAGAAGAGGTGAGAGAGGGTTTTGGTAAGGGTTTTTGATTGTTTGTATAAATAAGCGCCTGAAAGCTAGGGTTTTTTTTGTATAGGCGGGTTTCAGTTTCACTCATTTTGGTCACTTTTCCGGGTCGGGTTGAAGCTCGGCCCAATTAATTACAAATGGATAATGGCATAGATTGCTATCTCTGGTGGTGGTGGTTTTTTTTTTTTTTTTTAATTAATTAATTTACTTTTTTTTTTTTATAGAAACAATTGATTTACTTAATTTTAGTAAACATTTGTTGTCCTCTAGCCGTTGCCGGTCATAGTTGGTCTGTCGAGGGATACTAAGGCTGCATTTGTTTAGGTGTAAAATATTTTTCGGGTGTAAAATAATTTCAACTGAAAATATTTTCTGGTAAAGAAAATATTTTCCAGTGTTTGGTCACATCACAAAAAATGTTTCAGAAAATATTTTAAGGTGTTTAGTTGTATTTTTGAAAATCCTCTAAAAAACACATTCTCTCACATTTTCTCAGCTTCCAAACAAATATTATAATAGGAAATCTGAATATATAAACCAAATCAACAATACAACATAACAAAAAACAAAATTCATTCTTTCTCAAAAATAAGCACCGATCAGACTGGAGGGAGAGAGAGAGATAGATTGAGAGAAAGAGAGAGGTAAAGGACCACAGATCGGTGGGTGGGTCTGAAGGAGGGGAGATGGGCGGGTGGGTCTAACAGCGGCGAAATCGACAGGTGGGTCTGATAGCAGCGAGATCGGTGGGTGGGTCTGAAGGAGGAAACGGTGAGGCATGAACCTGTGGTGCGATAAGACCGGTGAAGGTTGGGTTGTCTTCTTCACTTTCCCTTCTAGCTCTCTCTCTGTCTTCTAGTGTGTGAGTCTGCATGAAGGTCTTGGGTGTTTGTGGATCGGTGATGAGGGAGGGGTGGGCTGAGATCTTCAAGTGTGTGATGTCTATGAGGAGTGGGCTGGTGGTCGGTGATGGCCAAATCAGCGACGTTGAGCAAGAGGCAGAAGAAGAGTTGAGGAAGAAGAGAGAGAGAGAAAAAAGCTTGGTAGGCGCGTGATCTAGGTGGTGGGGGCGGCACCTGTGCTCTCTCTTCTTGCTCTCTGTCTCTCCCTCTCTCTCTTTCCGAGTCTTGGAAACCATTTGAAGGTAAAATAGAAACGGAAATGATTTCCCGTTTGACTTAATTTTCCAGCCAAACCAAACATCCCTGGTGGTGGAAAATATTTTCCAAATTTTGTTTACACTCGAAACAAACGCAGCCTAAGAGTAAGTTATAGAAAATGGCCTAGAATATTGTAATTCGGCTGGTTAGTACTTTTTAGTGTTTTTTAAATGAATCAAATCCTCGTCTTGCCTCTTTTCAGTTTGCAAAGGAAAAAGAAATAAATTTATAACTGTGGGGGCAGAATGGTCAGAATATGTTTTTGGGTCTTGGGTTCGATTCGAAGGTATTAATCTGTCCAATGAGGGTTTAGTGGGAATAACTATGTCGAACTTAAAAGCCCACAGGCCCACTATTATTAATAAGGTTGATGAGAAATGGTCCGAGGAGGGTCGTATCCTTGGCTAAGTCAAGTGAAGGTCATATGATACGCCATGATGTATGAAAGGAAATTCTGGAAGGTCTGGGGGATGAAGATGTGTTCCATCAAGGCATAGAGAGGAAGAACGAATGAGAAATATCTTAGAAAAAGCTGTTATCATCGCATTAAAGACTCTGCACCTACCTTTCTAGCCGCATTAATGGGAAAATGACATCTGAACAGTGGTGATTAGCCTTACAGCTATTGTTTGAAGATTTCCAGAGGACGGTGGATGGGACAAGTATCTGGGTCACTAATCTAATCCATACGTGGAAGATGAAGGAAAAGAGGAGAATGATATAAAAGGAACAAAAAGGCATTCTAAGAAGGGAGAGAGAAAAAGAGCAAGAAAGTATATACTGTACCCATCATCTACAATTGTATTTGGTCTTTAGAACAAGGAAAGACAATACAACTGGTCCTCGGCTTACATCCGAGGATAGTTTCTTTAACATAAACAGGGTGTTGCATGTGAATCGTGGGGATAGCCCATCATTGTTGTTATCCAATATCCATAAAACCCAAGTTTCAAACTCACGTTCTACAAATTTCATTGTATTAGACTTTTTGGGCCTGCTCCCTTCACACTGTTGAATTCGGGTGCAAATTGTGGCCTTACAATAACCAATAAGCAAAATAAAATAAATAAATAGATGCATTTGAAACGACTTTGAATTCATTAAATATATGTGGAATAAATTTGAGATTAAATTGCTAAAATTTAGAATTTGGCATGAGTTTAAGTTTTTTTTTTTTTTTTTTTATAATAAATTCACAATTAGAATAGACACTTTCAACCCAAATCTTTATTTTCTTATTCTTAAGTAAGTACGCTAACATTGACAAAAATAGACCGAATTGGACTAAAGTGAATTAAAGTGAACTAAATTAACTGGAATGGACTAAAGTGAACCAAAATGTTACGTTAATATGACTCAACAGGAGTGTAACAATAATAAATGATACATTTTAGTTTTTAAATATTATATAGATATAGATTTGTTGGAAAGAGTTGCATTTGTATTAGAAATTATAAAACATTCCCTTTTCTATGTTCTAGTTATAACTTGTACATTATTTGAAAGAGCATACATCAAATGACTTCCTAAAAATTTTGATAAAAAAGAAAAGAAAAGAGAGAAACCCTATAAAGACAGTATAAACTAAGAAAATGGAAAGAAGATGTACTAGTGAGATAAATGGTTTTCTCTCGGTTAGCCTAGATTGTCTATAACATGAAGACATTCAATTCGGGAAGAACTTGAAAGAAATTGTCTAGTCTCCTTTATAAGGTAAATAAGTGATTGTCATAAAAACCTTATGACTTGGTTAGATTACTCAGTTCTTTTATGGCCTGTTTGGATTAAGGGGAAATAGAGTAGAATTGGTCAAAAATTAGACATTATGGAGGAAAACATGTGTTCAAATATCTCATCCCTCACTTATTGGAAGAAAAAAAAAAATAGACAAGGTCTTTTACTGAGTTTTTGAGACTCCGTTTTGTTGTTAAGTGATTGTCATTTCATGATTAAATCTAACGGCAAAATAGACAAGTTGGTCAAAACTGAGATGGGTGTCTTAGCAATAAAAATAAACTTTAGTTGAGGGTCACTAATATGCAAGGTTGTCAAAATCGGGATCCTACATAGGACCGTGGAAGGTAGGTAGAATCGTGGATCGTAAAATCTTACATTATTTGAGAAAAAACAAAAATATACACATTGATATGTTACATAATTACATAAATTATTCATTCATTGATATAATTACCATACATTACTACATCCATTTGTAAGCATCATTCATTTAAAGTGGCCAAAAATCTCAAAACATGACACTATTAGAATATTTTTTATTTGAGTCCAATTGACACACGAAAACTTGGTTTATTGCGATTTTATTTTTCATTTGAATCTAACTGAGCCTTCTATCAAGTTAAAAAAGATTACAAGAAACCAAGGTCATTTGGAATTGTCAAAATCGTACGATCCTACCAATCTTGAACGATCGCTAAGATTCTTGAAAGATTCAAATCGTTTTGGGCAGGTGAGATCATAAAATCGTAAGATCCAGATCGGGATTTTACCAACCATGCTAGTACGAATATTATTAAACCCATAAATGTAGAAGTAACATATAAAGCCATAATTTGAAACCTCCCTGAGCAGCCAATTTCCAACGCTACTAAATGAAGGCAAAAAACTAAAAGCACTCAAAGTCGGAATCAATAATCATAATATTTCATTTTTTTCCAACAGCTTCACTTTTCAGTTGATATGGAGAGCAGAAAATTTCAAACTTGGGAGAAGTAAGAAGAAATGATAGTTTCCACCTAATTAACCATTATGCGTTCTAGTGCTACAAAGTAGAAGCCAATCCACAGCTATAGATCGAAAACATGAAGGAGAACAGAACTATTATGAACAATATTTAGTTATTTACAATCAAGCTCCAACCCCATAAAGTTGTTCAATGACAATCTGATTATTAAATGCATCAAATGGAGAAGCCTAAAGCCAAACAGCAGGCTGGCTTACACAATACTTCACACTGTGCCCTTTGCAGCTTCATGACCCACACGGTCCTTTTCATTTTCTTCAAGGTAGTCCTCTCGAGCATTGTCAGCTAACATAAGGGCAACCAACCAGAGCAGGGATGAATCAAGGGATAAAAAAGCACCACCGCCAAGGAGACCAGTCTTGGCAGTTGGGCAATCTGTGTTGAGATTGCGATGAACATTGCGTGACAGGTGAAGCTGCTCTGTGATTGTTGGCCATAAGAGCAGTGCTCCAGCTAAGCCAGCAGTAAATCTGTGTATTTTTACCACCGTCATTAAACAAAATAGGGAGAGATAGAAATCAGTTCCATATAAAACTACCTAGGTTGCAAAAAAATTTGAGAAGATGCATCAAACATATAATGTAGTAGCAGTACTATTTGATGTAAACTACTTTATCCAATATTTAAAGGTAGACTATGTAGATAGGGTGCTGGAGAAAAGGATACTGTATTTTGTTTAAATAAAAAATAGCATCTCAAATAGGATTAAGTATTAAATCTGGAGTCCCAAGAATATCTTTAAAAATATCCCTACCAGCCTATGATCACACTAAACAAACCTCTTAACAAATACTACCACGTGCCTAAAAGCTCCAAGTCAAAACTCCTATCGTCACTACCAGGATAGTGAATTGATCAAGAGGTGAGTCAACTGACATTAATTTTGCTGGTAGGCTACCAGTCAGACCATCTAATATTAGACAATTATTTAATATACATTTGATGAAAATGGACATGAGACTACAATAATAAACGTGTAGTTGTAACTTGTAACCAATAACTATTGATAGTAAAATGGTGAGTGAGGTAAATGTTGGCAAAGAGGCTTACTGGCTTCCAGATAAAAGTGATAAGATTGAAAAACACAATTATTGACTCATATGAAAAGGGCAGCTGATACAAGTCAACTGAAGGTTAGATTTTCCAATGGTTTAATCCAATCAGCAGAGCAGCTGGGTGACTGGTTCATCAGTCAAAGCACCTTGTCTGGTTCTGTTTTTGCAACAGTGAATTGAATGGCAGTAATTTTTACTTTCTTAAGTTATATATTTCTTTTATACTAATGAAACTGTCATCTATGAAAATGGAAAGATAGAGTGTCTCTGAGACATCAGATAAAACCAGATTTACCGCAAGAAGCTTGCCTCCAAACTAAAATGGCAAACAATAAGAAAGAGGCAGAGACAGCTCTCTCATCCAAACTAGTATTGGGAATGTTTTGGATCTCCTCTCTTATACAATTTGGTGAGGGGGAATGGATGCCTTCCCCACAGAGTCTTAATAGTTACAGCCTGCAAAGACATATTAAAATGACCACAACATATGGAAGCCAGGTATTGTTAACTTTCACAACCTTCCTTACCAATATAATAGCAAAAGCCTACTACTATTGCTTGTTGAATCTGACAGTGATGGACTCCCAAAATTAAATGACCATCTATGTACACATTGGATAATGTACCTCAGTTTCCTTGGTAAGCTTTAATTACAATAAATTTCTTCTACAGTACCTCCTTTTGAGGTTCAAATTTACTAATAGTTCTGCTGAAGTGTAGCTTTTTCTTTTTAAAAAAGGTCCAAACAAAATACCTTTTGATTCAATTACTTAGTCTACTGGCTGAAAAAGTATCCAATTTGACCCAATAAGTATGTTTATGTTTGACCAATGAGTTATAGCTCAATTGTCACTCCCTTCTCCCATAATAATGGGATGGAGGGTGAGGTTGTGGGTTCAAGAACCATTGAGTGTGTAACTAACCAACAAAAACATCTTGGTGTGTTTGTGAGCACATGAATGTCTGTTAAGGATGACAAATCAGCATGATAATGCTTTGTCTAATGTGGGAAAGTGAGAACCGAGAAAAGTATGCTTACATGGCAATGTTGAAGAATACCACAAAACTGGTGCTTCTAAACAAAGCACCTTGTGGAACAGATTGTCCCTTGTAAGGGTAGAACAGGGAGAAATACCCAACCACAGTAGTTGCAATGAGAAATGCTGCAGACAAATACCCCAAAACCACAGTTGGATCAGATGGATACTTGCAGATAACAACATCTTTCCCTTGGATTGGAGTTCCAGCTGCTGGCTGTAGACACCAGAGAGAACAAGATAAAAAATTAGACCACAAACAAAGGGGAAAATAGCCATTAAAAAAATGAAGACTATTTAGCTTTAATGGACAAAATCAAATCAAAAGAATAAGTAACTAAGGTCAGAGCTAGTTGTGATCCACTTCTTGCACTCCTCTGAAATGTACTTTACAGAGTTCCTCTAACAGAAATAGTGAATAAATAAATAAATAAAGAGGGCATATGGATCTACAAGGTAGGAATTATCAAAATTGGATTCGTAATATAAGGGAAGCAAAAAGCAATAAAAAGTCTTGCTGTCTAGCCATATGCTTGAACAAACATGCAGACAGTAAACCATGAGCAATAGAAAGATCATTTATCAATGTTATAGAAAACTATCGCTTTTACTGTGATACAGATGTCTCTCACTGTGCTCCTGACTATGTCATGGACACTCAAGGAATACAACTTCTGCCAAACCATGTAAGATTTGGACATTAAAAAAGAATGATCCTTTATAAACCTAAGCTACGTTCATGATTAATTGATTATGATTTTTCACCAGTTTTTTCAAGACATGTATACAAAGTAATTTATCTCCATAATTGTTTTACAGCTTACTTCTTTTATCAATGATTTTTATAAATGCAAACCTATTGCCCTATTCCTTCACAACATAAAAGAAAATTCACATTAGTAAAGATGAAAAGACCTTTGTACAACCTTCTCTTCTGTCATAGTCAGGCTCATGTGAAAGTGAGGTTGGTGGTAGCCTAGTTGGCCCATGTAAAAGCAGTGTTAGCAGTAATACACCTACCCAAGTTGTGAAAATTTTGTGAATTTGTGTGCGTCTGTGAAGTTATTTTTACTGGAGGGGAAAAAAACTGTATACCTCTTAATAAATGTATTTGGGTGAAAAGGCTAAGTAGATGACTTCCATGTACTAGAATGTTTTTCATCTTGGAAATTTCTGCTGCATGTGTAACATGTTTGTAGATTGTGAAATTCAAAATTACGAAGGTAGACTACAAACAAATAAGATAATTTTACTGCAACACTCAAGCAGTTGAATAAAACTAATGAATTTCCTTAGGAGGACACCAAATTATCCATCAAATCCATTGATGAGCACACCAAAATTAAAAACTTAATTGAATGATTGGTTTTGATACCATATGTCAGTGTCTGAGTATATTTACACATAGACAAAGCAATCAAACAAGTTTCATTTTATAGAAAACCAACTAATTTGGGAGAGCGGTGAAAGAATAGATCCTACTACACTACACATCATTCATTTTTATTTTTATTTTTTTACCTTCTTGTTTTCAGCGATGACACCAATTATGAAGGAAATTATACCAAGTAATGCTACCATCGTAGCCATGAGTCTCACAGTCACAGCCATTGCCCCAAACAGAAAATTTAACTGACTCCCAGGCCACTGCAAACCAAAGATTAAACCTTTCAGTCTCACCAAGAGGGATTGTGAAAAACAAAACAAGAAAAATATGAAACGAGTTAAATTAATTCAAATATTATGTGTTTTTCCGGAGAAAATTAAAATGAAATAATTGTAACACATGGGATTCTTTAAAAATATCAAAAGGCACCTAATCTTAAAAGTTGACATATAATTTATCCACAAAAAAAAAAAAAAAAACGTTGACCTATAATTTGTGAAATTGGTTACATGGTATCCAATTATACATTTAATTAAAATAAGGTAGTTGCAGTGTATCCTCTCCATATACAAATCTCACGTAGCAGTCTGTAGTAGTACACTGTTTTATCCAGAAAATAGAATCTAATATGTTGATGGGTACATACTAAAAAAACAAGTGACCCCTACTTTTAATTTATTTGGTTCTAGGAAAAAAAATTTTACATGGAAATTTCTTTTCTCGAGAAAAAAAAAAAAAAAAAAATTTACGCCTGAAGTCTGAAGAGAATCAAGAGATGCCTCTTCTTAACATGACATAACTACTTAAAAAGATTAGAGCTTTAAAAAGAAGTACATATATAAAGAAGTGGATTATAATTATATACCTGTATGTATGGAAAGTGGGGATCTCAAAATTTAATCAGAGGTGAACTGCTCTGAATCAATTCAAGAAAGAGAGCGGTTCTTGACTGTTTGTGTGTGTCTCTCTCTGTATATTTTGTTGTGAGAATGAGTCACAGAGCTAAAAGAGAGTTTGAAAAGGAGATAAGAAAGAAAGAAAGTAAGGTGGGTTTGAGTTTATTTTTTTGTGAGATAGATTCAAAGTCTTCCTGGAGTCTCTCCTTATCTGGTGGTGGGAAAGTAGGAAGTACTCTTTTCGTCCCCGGAATTATGGTATACACTTTTCGTCTCACACGTAACGTAAGTAAGTATCCGTGGTGGGACACAGTGCCTAATGCCCTGTTTGGATTTTTTTTCTTTTAATCACTCTTCGCTTAATTTTCATCACCCACCTCTTAAAATATCTTCATTTTTCAAAATCCACCCAAACGGCACTCACCAATCAGTTCTGCCATTACTTTTTGTTTCGAAAAAAATAAAAATAAAGTCTAGATATGAGGCTGAACAGTGAGAGATATGCGGCTGTGATTTGTTTCAACAAAAAAAAAAAAAATCTAGAAGTCAAACATTGCGGCTGAACAGTGAGAGATTTGTGAGTTTATTTACAAAAATGCCATTAAAAACAGAGTTATGAAAACTAAAAATAGCTAAAATGTGTTTTCAATTTTTGTTTCCATCACTCAAAAATTAAAGAATTGAGTGATGGAAACAAAAACTGAAAACAACTAAAAACAAAATCCAAACAAGCTTTGAGTCATGAGTTCTACCTTTTTTTGAGTTATGAGTTATTGAAACAGAGTTATGAGTTATGAAAATAGCAAATCCAAACGGATCCTAATCTTTTAGCCGTAAATGAACCAAGCCGTTCATAAACAGTTCAGGCTTAGTTTTATAAAAAACTTGTTTATGTTTGTTTGTTTATAAA
This sequence comes from Castanea sativa, assembly GCF_040712315.1. Classification (NCBI taxonomy): domain Eukaryota; kingdom Viridiplantae; phylum Streptophyta; class Magnoliopsida; order Fagales; family Fagaceae; genus Castanea; species Castanea sativa. Next base: position 22,745,529 of record NC_134022.1, on the reverse strand, counting down.
CAAGTCAAGCTTATGAACCAAGTCCGAGTCCAAGTCCAAGAAATTTTTTTTTAATAGTTCTTTTTTTGGTGTCTTGTGTGTTGTTAGATGTGTGTGGGTATTTACTTACGCTTTATTTATTTTGCTGGAAAATTTTCTGTAAAGATAGTTTTTCATATTTTCCAGTATTTGGTAGCACAAAAAAAAACTGGTCAACGGAAAATTATCTTTAATCAATAGAAAATTCTAATAAAAATAAGGCTTGTTTTTTATAGGTTGTTTTCCAAAAAAAAAAATTGGAAAACAATCTCTCTCTCACAGTACACTCTCTCACTCTTTCTCTTTTCCATTTTCTTTCCTCACACCCTCACTGTCACTAACTCTGGACTCTCCTCTTCCATAGATCTCTCTCTTTCACTGTCTCTCCATATTTCTCTTCCCCTTTATAACACAGTTCTCTGAGTAGATTTTTTTTCCTCATTGCTCAATAATTATTTCATTCCTCTCTACCAACTTGCAAAAGAGAACATATTTGCAGCGGTAATTATTTCATTCATCTCTACCAAAATTTCAATTCTTTACTTTGAATTTCAAACTTGAATTTATTTTTTCTCTAAAAAATTTTAGTTTGATGGATTCCAGGTAAAGTTTTTTTTGCACATAAAAGTGCTAAAAAAAAAAAAAAAAAAGAAGAAGAAGAAGAAGAAAGAATGAATGAATGAAGTAAAAGATGAAAATTTTAAACACAGTGTCTATATGGCTCTAAATTGCTGTTACATAGAATAATCTTTTTCATTGATAGATACATTATGCAGATACTATGTAGTGATGATATATTATGTAGATACATTATATGAATCCATAATTTTGAGTAATATTAAAAACTTGTGGTTGACCATAGTAGACAATTAGTGTACCAGCAAAAGGAGTAGACAATTAGTGTACCAGCAAAAGGAGTAGACAATTTAAAAGTTATTGTTATTTGTACTTATTAAAGATGTATTCCTCTGTCAATTTATGTATATAGACAAATGGTTGATATATGTATGTATGTATGTATGTATGAATGTGTGTGTGTGGACGTTTCTGTCCATATATATAAACAAGATGAGTGGTAGAGATCATGAAAATTTGACAACTAATTTTGATTGTATTTATTGTCAAAATTTTAGTATGAAAACCAAATTCATTCTTAGTTTTTTATTTATTTATATTGATTATATTAGTTGATTTACATAATACACATGTTTTAAATTATACAAGAAATATAAAAAATAAAAATAAAAATAAAAATTTGCATACCAAACACCAGAAAACATTCTTAAGCTCATTTTCAAGGTCATTACCAAATACTGGAAAATGATATAGTTTTTTAGAAAATGCTCTTCGAAAAATGAATCATTTTTCAGAAAACGTTAATGCTGAAACAAACAAAACGTTAGACTAGTTAGAATTGGCTTAGGAATTATTTTATTTTATTTTTTGTTTGTGTCTTGCGTGTGTTTGTTTAGGAGTGTTGTTTGGGCTTAAGTTTGTTATAAGTAAATTTTATTGTTGAGCTTGTTAAATTTATTTAAGATTTTAGATCAATAATTTTTTTTATAGCCTTTAAAAAGATCAATAATATTGTTGAGTGGGGCAAAGTGCAAATTTATTGAAACAAATTGCTAAAATTAATACACACACACACATATATATACACTAAAAAAAATTGAAAAAATTTGGGGGGCCACTGTCCCCAAGTCCAAGTATAGTTCCGTCACTGAAGTAAGGGTTTATTTGAGATTTGTTTACTGTTGATAAAGGTAAAAATTAGCTCGAATAGTACAGTATGACTCATAAATAGTACCAAAAAGTGTAATAAGACCTATAAATAATAGTGTTAAACACATGCTAAGGGGGCGTTTGGTACATGTATTTAAATACATGTTTTCAGTTGTTAAACAATATTACACGCATTTTCATATACTTTTTTATCCACATGTATTTTAAAAAAATACAAACAACGTTATTAGAACAACATTACCAAACGACCTTAAATATCTAGAAACAGCACAAGTTCATCCCAAAAAAAAAAAAAAAAAAAACTAGAAATAGCACAAAAGTGCACTTTTTATGGCTAAAAGTAGACATGGCAAAACGGACGGGTCGGGTCGGGTCGGGTTGGGTCAATTGGGTTTGCAGGTCAAATGGGTCACGGGTTAAAATGGGTCAATTTTAAATGGGTCAATCGGGTTGCGGGTCCGGTCGGGTCGGGTTGGGTTGGGTCTGGTTGACCCATTTTTTTCAAACAAGTTTTTATTTTTTTTATTTTTTTTTTTTCAATTACAAAAACAAATCAATGACAATCTGTTTAGAGAGAATGAATAAAATCAATTAAGTAAATGAATTGCATTTAATGCCACTTGTTAATATCCTTCCAATTTTGACAGTTTTGAGCATAACAAAAATTATTTATAGTCATAAATTCATGATGGAAAAAATCTTCAATGTTAATAGTTCACTGTTAAAATGCATATAATTACAAGTTTACATCTTCAAAAATAAATAGATCTTAAAACAAATAAAACAAGTAAGCCAACAAAGTAGCAAGTTATCGGTCTTCTTAAGTGCACATGTTCTTGTTGCATTTAAAATAATAGTAAAGTTAGATTACTTAGAAAAATAAACTAAAGAAAAAAAGATTTAAAAATAAACATAACATATTAAGTAAAGAATAATAAGTAAATATTTTATAAAGATTACACCTCAATCTCAATCTACTCAACGTTGGTAGCAGGTTCAGCACTGCAAATATTCATACTTGCAAATTGTAACTCAAGTTGGGCAATTTCGTCAGTATCTTCATCTACAGTACAATATTTTAATATAACTTAATGTACCATGAAAGCAAATCAATAAAGAATTAAAATTGTATAATTATGACTATAAAAAAAAATTAAATTACCTTCAAATCCATATAGACAGAGAGTAAAGATGAAGAAGTACTGAAATGAGGAAGAGGAATTTTAGGTTTGTAAACTTGTATAATTGTATTGTGATTTTTGAATTTTGTCATTTGTTTAATTGTTTGGCTTTGGAAAATCCGGACTACAGCTAGGCGGCAAGCATTGACCTGACCATTGACTGAGATAGATATATATATATATATATATATATATATATATATATATATATATATATATATATATATATATTTTGAATGGTTGTGATTCATACAGCCAAAGCCTTGTCAATTTTGTCATTGACTCATTGTGTAATATGGTGTGTTGGACGGATGGACCTCTTGGTGTAAGGTAATGGTGTTGTGCAGCCTGTGCTTGTGACTTGTCAATTGTCATGACATGACAATTGATTCAATATTTTATTAGTTTATAATTTTATATGATTATATTTATATGAAGTATTTAGGTGCTTTCCTTTATGCACATAGTCAGTACATAATTTAAATATTTTTTTAGTGAATTTTTTTAATGGGTCGGGTCACGGGTTATCTGGGTCGGGTTAGAAAATTCTGACCCGTATTGCCATGTCTAGCTAAAAGTAAGACTATAAACGAGCTGAGTTTTGTTAAGTAGTGAATGTTCAAGTTCGGCTCGACATCATAATAAACATGAGTGTATGAACGGCTTGGTTCATAAACAAGTCCAAGTCCAAGTATAGTTTATAAACAAGTTAAGCTCGACATCATGAGTTTTGTTGAGTAGTGACTGTTCAAGTTGTTTCTAGTTATTTACTCCACTTTTCTTTAAAAATTAGACAAAGTTTAGCTACAAAATTGATTGTAATCCAATAATACAACATTATTTAATATCTTTTTTTTATTGAAGGTGAATTTAGAGAAATCCACTATTGAATTATATTTTCTTCTTATATCCTCTATACTTGCAAAATTTCTAAAAAAATTAAAGATTAATAGCTATGTCATCAATAAATTGTTCTATAGTAAATACTATATGATTTACATAAAATTTGACATGTGTATTAAGAATGTAAAGAACATGCAATTCAATGGTTAGATTTTCAAAATATGTAGTAATATTTATTTTATTTAATAAGGTTATAATATGAGGTTACAACCAATTTTATAGTTAAACTTTACCTTTTTTTCAAAGAGTTTTTTATATTAATTAGTTGCTGAATTTAGTTAAATTTTTTAACTGTTGTACATTAGTTTTTTCAATTAAATTTAAATAAATAATTTTTGTTGTTGTCATAGACAGGAGGTACTAACTAATTAAACTATAAAATTGACCAATATTTTCTTAGATTATAGTTGACTTTTTTTTATCAGGCTTAAAGAGCATTGTTAACAATAATTAAAGATTGGGAGAAATATTTGAAAGGAATCTATGGGAAAGTAATACTTGAAGCATGAGGATTATTGGGCGAAGTGAAGCAAAAGTTTAGGACCACATAATTTTTTATAAATTTTTTTCACAATTGTGATGTGCCAGAGTATGATTAGTAAAGAAATAATAGTAGGTCTATGTGTAAGTGATAATAACCACTCACAATTTGCCATGTCAGAATTGTAGCAAAAAAATTGTGAAATAATTTGTGGTTTTAAAACTGCTCAAAATGCAACAATGAGCAAAGGTTAAAAAGCACACATGTCCCTGCAAGGCAAGATTCATGCGTCGCACAAAGAACATGACTAGTGTATATTTAATTGGGGGAAGCCCATGTCACGCATAGATGTTTTTTTTTTTTTTTTTGAGAGAGTTTTAATCTATAGCATTCGTTCTTGATAATAGCTCGCTCTTTATCATCAGACCAAGACACCAATCGATTTTTGGTGTAGGTGGGTATTGAATCATAGATCTCTTATTTAACCATCAATGATTTTACCAGTTGAGCTAACTGAAACTCACCACACGTAGAGGTTGGTGTTAACCGTTAATAGAAAGACTAATAGGATTTGTAATTATCATTATCAATTATTGAGACTTAATTGGAAAGATTAATATGATTTGGAATAAGAGTAATATGTTGTTTTTTAGATTTTTTTTTTTGCTAAATAAATTTGGCAGCAAGAACTTTTACTTTACTTTTCATTGTTTTTTAAAGCTATTTGTAAGTAGAGATTTCACTTCCTTAATTTTTTTTTTAAACTGTGTTATCAAATGGCATTCTAAAGATATAATATGACAAAAATGAAGAATCTAATAAGTTACACTTTGTATTAAAAAATTTTAATTTAACGAAAATTGGTAAAAATAGGGAATTGTTTGCTAATTTACAATAAATCAAGTACGAGACATTAGTTGATTCTCAAAAAAAAAAAAAAAAAATTGTAAGAGACATTAGTTTGTTTTAAAGTTTATGCAGGAATTAAACTATAAAATTGACCAATATTTTCGTAGATTATAGTTGACTTTTTTTTATCAGGCTTAAAAAGCATTGTTAACAATAATTAAAGATTGGGAGAAATATTTGAAAGGAATCTATGGGAAAGTAATACTTGAAGCATGAGGATTATTGGGCGAAGTGAAGCAAAAGTTTAGGACCACATAATTTTTTATAAATTTTTTCCACAACTGTGATGTGCCAGAATATGATTAGTAAAAAAATAATAGTAGGTCTATGTGTAAGTGATAATAACCACTCACAATTTGCCATGTCAGAGTTGTAGCAAAAAAATTGTGAAATAAGTTGTAGTTTTAAAACTACTCAAAATGCAACAATGAGCAAAGGTTAAAAAACACACATGTCCTTGCAAGGCAAGATTCATGCGTCGCACAAAGAACATGACTAGTGTATTTTTAATTGGGGGAAGCCCATGTCACGCATAGATGTTTTTTTTTTTTTGAGAGAGTTTTAATCTATAGCATTCGTTCTTGATAATAGCTCGCTCTTTATCATTAGACCAAGACACCAATCGATTTTTGGTGTAGGTGGGAATTGAATCATAGATCTCTTATTCAACCATCAATGATTTTACCAGTTGAGCTAACTGAAACTCACCACACGTAGAGCTTGGTCTTAACCGTTAATAGAAAGACTAATAGGATTTGTAATTATCATTATCAATTATTGAGACTTAATTGGAAAGATTAATATGATTTGGAATAAGAGTAATATGTTGTTTTTTAGATTTTTTTTTTTGCTAAATAAATTTGGCAGCAAGAACTTTTACTTTACTTTTCATTGTTTTATAAAGCTATTTGTAAGTAGAGATTTCACTTCCTTAATTTTTTTTAAACTGTGTTATCAAATGGCATTCTAAAGATATAATATGACAAAAATGAAGAATCTAATAAATTACACTTTGTATTAAAAAATTTTAATTTAACGAAAATTGGTAAAAATAGGGAATTGTTTGCTAATTTACAATAAATCAAGTAAGAGACATTAGTTGATTCTCAAAAAAAAAAAAAAAAAAAAAAATTGTAAGAGACATTAGTTTGTTTTAAAGTTTATGCAGGAATTAAAGTGTACCCTCATAGTTAAGTGACTTAGCACACAAATTACTCATATTTTGAAACTCAATGTAGCGTAAAAATTAAACCTGGTTTGTTGTAAGTTGAAACAATACCATTCCACTTTCCATTGGAGCTGTATATATATATTGGTGGCAAGAGCAAAGAAGAAGTGAAGAACAATATTCAAAAGCAGTGAAAACAAAATAAGCAAACAGAAAAGTATTAAAATGATATTTACAATGAAAATCCAAGCAGTCAAGCACCAGGTTGCTTGCTATACAAGAATCGCCCTTGTAGAAATGCACCCACCAACTACATTTGATCCTTGGACATGTGATTGAAGAAGCACTCACACACCCACATTATACATAGTCATATATTAGTTATCATAGTGTGGCTGTTTCCACTCTTAACAGGTTCCTCTTGAGCTTCTTCTAAGAAATCCTCTCTTGCATTGATAGCTAACATAAGAGCAACCAACCACAAGAGAGATGCATCCAAAGACACAAAAGCACCACCACCAAGGAGGCCTGTTTTAGCCGTGGGGCAATCTGTTTTGAGGTTGTGATGGACATTGCGGGACAGGTGAAATTGCTCTGTTAAGGTAGGCCATAATAGAAAGGTTGCCCCTAATCCAGTTGTAAACCTGAGTGCAACATTTTACCATCATTAGTTTTAATCCGTGAGTAATATTAGGAATACAACTTTTTACATAAGTGATTAGAGTAACAAAATAATTTTCATGCAAGTTGATTACTAATACTATTTTTGTTATGCACCAATCAAACAAATCGCATCAGTAGCTATAAAGAATGTTGTGTTGCTACATTTATTTTTAACTAGTGTATAACCCGTGTATATGCAGGGTACAATTAAAAAAAAAAAATAATTACACACGTATATGGATTCAAACCATACCTTCTCTCTCTTTTATTTTATTTTACTTTTTTTTTGGATATACACATGAGTTTACTTTTTTTTTTTGTTTATTGAGTTTTTGATAATTTATTTATATTAAACCCTTCGTCTTTTGCAACTCATTAACTTTCCTAGAATAAAAATTAAAAAAACTTAAATAGAAAACATGGCACAAAATTAGTCAACAATTGGAATCCAATTAAAAAAAAAAATATATATATATATATATATATATATATATATATATATATTTTAGCAAACACAATAAGAGTAGCATATAATGACTTTTGAGACTAGGAAAAGAATTTATACTTACAAAGCAACATTAAAGAAGATGGTGAAGTTGGTGCTTTTAAACAGGATGGAATTTGGAACTGATTTTCCTTGATAAGGGTAAAAGAGTGACAAGTAGGCAACCACGGTAGAAGCCAAAAGAAACAACAATGAGAGATAACCCAAAACAACTGTGGGACTTGATGGGTACTTGCAAATAACGACATCTTTCCCGGCAATTGGGGTGCCAGCTGCTGGCTATCAAAGCCCAAACAAAACAAAAATCAAAGAAATTAATATCAATTTAAAAGAAGAAGGAAAAAAAAAGGCATGCAATTGATTTAACTTAGCACTACAAATTAAATTTCTCAAGGTAATATTCAGGCAAGTATTGTAAATGAAAAGTTTTTAAATCAAAAAAAAAAAAAAATTGTGTAAGGAAACAGACAAATAGTAACAATTAATTGGAAAAAAATCTAATAAACAATACAATAAAATTTAATTAACATGTTAACAATGTGTAATGGTGTCTTCGAGATATAAGGGTTATAAAAATACCTTCTTAGTCTCGGCAAAAATTCCAAATATGAAAGAGATCACACCAAGTGTACCCACAATAAGAGCCATCTTTGTTGCAGTGATGGCCATGCTTACAACCAAGATGACAATTGACAAATAACTTGATTTTGAACTCCTGCAAGTGTCAAAGTGAAAGATTAAGAAGAAAATACATGAAAGCAAATGTGAGACACATAAATAAGTTCATTGTGAAAGGACCAAGCTAGGAGCAATATGGTCTATTACTAGGACCAATTGTCTAATAGGTGCATGAGTTATACAAATCTCATGGATGTTGGACTCAAGAATAAAATTCAAGACATGTTGGAAATTGGCAAAATTTCTCCATCATATTATAAGAGTTGAAACCAAATTCAGAGCGTGACATGAACTCCAAATTATAATCATCATAAAAGATAAAATTTTGGATAACTCATGAGCCCAAATAGTTAACAAAACGCAATAATATTCACAAGAGAGAGTTGAGAAGCAATAGTAAAGAAATAAAAATGAAACCTACCCTTCAATAGATTAAAGAAAAGAGAGATTAAAAAAATGAAAAGAAAAGAACCATTACCTTTGAAGGTTTGAAGTCTATGAAGACTGCAATTGAGATTTGTGTGATTATAAATAAGAGAAGGCGGAAAGTTCAAGTATGCATGTGGACAATTTTCACGGCAAATTCAGGGCATGAATCTTTGGAGACTTTGACAGCACAGATTCAGAATCTTGTTGGAAATTTAGCTTAAACGGATGCCTTTTGGCTGTGCATTTTAACCTTAAACAGGTGCCTTTTGGCTGTCTCTTAGTTAGCTAGCTGTATTTTTTTAGTTTTTTCTTTTTAATTTTCTATATTTGGTAATAGCCTTAAAAATGAGATTAAGTTGTTTTCAATAGTTTCCATATTGGTTCATAACTTCCTTTAATTTTCTATATAGAGCTTGGTTTCCAAAAGTTTTAACAAAAAGCAATCTCTAAACTCTGAAATATAGTTTTCAGTTGACTATAGTTTCCATATTGCTTACTAACTTCTTTTTTTGCTTTTTTTTGTTTTTAATAAGAAACATCTTATATTTAGCGTGGCATGAGATACAATTGTTTTCCAAAAAATTTTAATAGGTTTTTCCATCAACCAAATGTAGTTTTCCTTCAATTTTTTATAATGCTGCTAAACACTGAAAAATTCAACATTAACATTCTATATAAAAAAAATTAGTTTTTAAATTTTTTTTTTATTATATATTTGGTAATAACCTTCAAAATGAGACTAGGTCGTTTTCAATAGTTTCCATATTAGTTCATAATTTCCTTTATTTAGCTTGATGTCTGATACAATTGGTTTCCAAAAGTTTTAACAAAAAACAATCTCTAAAAACTGAAATGTATATAGTTTATCATTGACTATAGTTTCCATATTGTGTTCTAACTTTTTTTTTTATTATTTATAAAAAACTTCTTATATTTAGCATGGCATGAGATATGATTGTTTTCCAAAAAAATTTAATAGGTTTTTTCATAAACCAAATACAGTTTTCCTTTAATTTTATTAATGTTACTAAACACTGAAAAACTCGAAAAATTATTGTAAGTGCACAACTTGTACCCGGTCCAATTTCTAGATGGACTCAGGCTCAAAGAGTCTTATACAATGAAATTTGTAGAGTATGGGTTTGAAACCTAGGTTAGGGATATTGGAGAATTGATAAACAGGCTAAAATGCCGCAATCTATGCAAATAATAGATGAATATGACAAAAAACTTTCCTCGGACGTAAGTCGAGGACCACTTGTATGGCCTTTCTTTCTCTAAGCAAAATATTACAATTTTTAGTTTCTAAAAGAGGTCCTCCCTCTTCTTTCCTCTCTCGTCTTCTTATAACCTTCTTCTTCTTTTCTGTTTCATCCACGTGTAACACATATTTTTCTTATAGATACTTGTCCCATCCACCACCTTTTTAAAGTCTTCAAATAATAGCTGGAATGCTGAATATTACTGTTCATATGTCATTTCTCCATTAATGCGGCTAGGGAGGTAGATGCAGGGCCTTTAATGCGGTGGTAGCAGTTTTTTCCTCAGATATTTCTCACATGTTCCTCCTTCTAACGAGTGCTTGGATCACGCCTTTACCCAATAGATCTTTCAGAATTCTGTCTCTAAATCCTTTAGCATGTCCCATGGCCTTTATTGGGCCTGTCCGAGGAGATATTCCTCCTCGGAAAACTCCTCTGCCCCTTGTAGCGCGGACTGGCTTGTGGGCCTCGAAGACTCTGATTGAACAGACTAATACCAACTAACCAGGCCCAAGGCCCAAACGCGCATTTAAGCATTTTTACCCCCCACAATTATCATCACAAAAAGTTTTATATCAAAACAAATGGAGCATTAATGACTTTTTATAATTTAAAGTATTCAAATTGCTCCCACAAGTTATTTGGTTGATAATTTATTTTATTACACATATTTTAATTTTTTACTTTGATTGATTTTGATGAATTTGGAAATTTTGAATATAGTTTAGGCATATTATGAATTGCAATAATTTATTGAAAACACATGTTTAAATAATTGATAAAAGCCCAATTTATGAATTATAAAAAAAAAATAGCTTATAATCAAATGCCAAATGCACACTTAATACAATATTGGATATTACAACACCATTAAAGTAAAGTTGTATCTAATGTACAAAACTACTGTATTGATTGGTTTTTTTTTTTTTTTGGTCCTTATTTGGACCTGGTTAATGGGTGCCCTATTTTATTTTATTTTTTTTAATTTTGTGATATTTTTATTTTATCATGGATCCCAAGTAATTAAGGGGGCGTTTTGTTGTAAAGATTAAATAACAGTTTTCGTTATTTAAATAACACAACATGTATTTTCACAACACTTAAATAATATTACTAAAACAATATTACCAAATGGCCCTAAGATTTAAGAGCTGTCCTATGTTGCAGAAAAAAAAAAAAAGAAAAAAAAAGATTTAAGAGCTGTCCTAATTGGTCCAGGGAACTTGGGGGGCATTTTTGTCCTTGCCGAGACAGCAAAGAATGAAGTGGTAACGTGTAAAGGGGTAGTTTTGTCAATAAACAAGTAGTATGATTCTGTAACCGAAGCGAGCTTGTCCCATATCGATTAGATAGTTAGCAAGACTTCACGTTATAGCACTCGTTTCAACTTATTTGGTCACGACCTTACTTGAACAGGATCTGTTCTATAGGATCGTACTTCTGTATCCTTGATCACTAAGGAGACAGGACCCTAAACCCGGTGGATGAATCATGGCCGTGTGATCAGAGCGTGATTAACGGTCTTTGGTGCTTCTGATCGAGGCACCATTCTGTAGATGATCGTTCTTAACTTGGGCTTGCCCAGTTGGGATGGTCACATGGTGGCGTTTTTACAGAACTAACTACAAAACTCAAACTATATCATTAGTAAGCAAAGGTTTGAAACAATTTTGGTTTCTAACAATTCGAGTCTATTGGACTCGATTTTTGGTTTATATTTCTCCATCGCGGCACTGGCTGAGCTGGACAGGAAGTCCACGTAGGCACAAAAATCGAGTTCATTGAACTCGTTTTTTGGTCAAGAAAATCGAGTTCAATGAACTCGATTTCTATTTTCCACACTCTATGGCGCACGTGATCACTTAAAGTAAATCGAGTCCAGTAGACTCGATTTTTGGTCACGTGATCACTTAAAGTAAATCGAGTCTACTGGACTCGTTTTTTGGTCACCATGGTTTTCGGGCATGTGGACGTAACTCGAGTAAAGGAGGCTCGATTTATTTGCTTCTAAAAATCGAGTCTCCTGAACTCGATTTCTGTGAATGGTCCCCAACCCATCCACGTGTCATGTGGGTCCCAACTGAGACCTTTTTCCCCCTTACCCGGCTCACACCCTCTCTTATGTTCTCATTTCTCTTCTGCTCTCACAACAGCACCAGTCACACAACCCTCATCACTCATACAACCCTCATCACTCACACAACTTACTTCATCACTCACACAACAATCACACTCAACTTTCATCAACTCTTAGGTAATGTTTTTTATAATATTGATAATATTTTTTGTTAGTTAAATATAATGGTTATTTGCTAGGTTATTTTTTTAAGAAACAATTAGAACATATTAGGAAAATTTTTGTTTTTTTGTTTGTTAGTGTAAATATTGTGATTAGTTTGTTTGTTTGTGGGTAGTTTGTTAGTATATTGTGATTATTTTGTTAGTTTTTTTTAATTATTATTATGATTAATTATTGGAAATACTTAGTACTAAATATTGTGATTAATGTTATTACAACATATTTGTAAATTTTTTTTTTGTTAGTGTAAATATTGTAATTAAATTATTTGCTAAGTTTTTTTTGGGAAATTAATATTGTGATTGTAAATTGGGAATTTTTAGTACCAAATATTGTGATTAATTATGTTATTACAACATATTGGGAATATTTGCTTATTTTTTGTTAGTGTAAATATTGTGATTAAATTATTTTCTAGGTTTTTTTTAAAAATTAATATTGTGATTAATTATTGGGAATATTTAGTATTGGGGAAATATTTAGTACCAAATATTGTGATTATGCTAGGTTTTTATTCAAAATTAATATTGGGAATATTTAGTACTAAATATTGTGATCAATTGTTAGGAATATTTAGTACTTTTAGGTTTTTGTCATTGGTATGAAATGGATTATGAGTTTGATACCTAAGACACCCATTACAGTCTTTTTAGTATAAATTATTTCAAGATATAGTTGTTTCAGATTTGTAACAAAGATTTCAATGGGTAACTAGTTGCTATAATATTTTTGTTCATCATATCTTATTTGAATGGGTTTTGAAAGACATGCCTCTAGAATGATTTGGATGTGAGTATATGCAAATTTGGTTGAGGTTAGTATTGTTGGCATGTCATACCCAAAGTTTTGTGATTGATGTTGATTGAGAGTTATAAATTTGTCACTAACACAATTGCACTTGATGATCTATAGGTTGATAATGATCTATATAAATATATACTACGGTGGATCCCTTAGCAATGCCAACCCTTATGACGGATTTCCATTTCAAGGTCCGGGTATCCAGTGCTGTTATATGATGATACGCCATAAGTTAAAGACCTTGAGTGATTTGAAGATAAAAATTATGGAAGAGCTGCAACTGAACCCTGCTTTGCATGACATACATATTACTTTCCGTTCTCCACATGAAGTCCTCAATCAATGCATTAATTACAGATATATGGCGATAACAGAAGACAAACATGTGAAGTTCATGTTTCACAAGATGCGTCAATGGGAACAAGTAGCAAATTTTGAGTTGTACGTCACTTTGGAGCCGCGTGCAGAAGTCGGCATAAAGGATATTGTACAAACAACTACATCTCTACAGTTTGCAGTCCTAGATGATCAATGCACCACGTTGGGAGGCTATACACCCCCTTTTCAAGAGACACCAAGAACAGTTGAGAGCGAACCTGGCAATAGATATGAAGATCAATTTTGTACACATCGAGGTGAATCCTCTACAGTTCCAGTAGTTGAAGATGAAGACGAACACTGTGTTGGGGAAGATCTTGACGATAGAGATGAGTACGAAGAGAGGATTGAGCGAGGTGACTTTGATAGGGGTGTTGATGACCATGAAATTACTCTCAATCCTAATGTTGATGATATGGATGAATGTGATGAAGATGATGCAAACCCTACTGTTAGAGTTCAGCATGTTACAAATGCAATTCCCGTTTATGAACCTCCTGCCTTATCATTTTATGAAAATACTTGGAAAAATATGGTTGATCCTGAAGTTGGTGAGCAAACATTTGCTTCTTCTTGGAATGCGGACATGAATTTTTGTACGGGGTTGATTTTTGCGAATAAAGAAGCGGTGAAACGTGCATTAACAATTTATGCCGCAAAGCATAACAGAAACTTTCTGACTAGTAGGTCGACCAAAAGTAGACTGTATGTGAAATGCATGGATGGGTCATGCAAGTGGTACGTTGGAGCAGTCATGAAGCCTAAATAGGGAACATGGATGGTCACATCTTATGGGGGTCCTCACAGTTGTATGACCCTTGGCATGGCTCTTGATGGTAGAATGATGAATTGTAATTTTCTTGCAGCAGAATTTGTTCCAATGTTGCGAGAAAATCACACGGCAACAATTCAACACCTTAGAGATTACATCAAAGGGAAGTATTATGAACATAAGCTTTCTTACTATAAGATATGGGATGCGAAACAAAGGGCTATTGCAAAGATATTCGGCGATTGGGAAGAGTCTTACGAAAGGCTGAAAAAGTTGTTGTTGGCATACTTAGATCAAGAAGCTGGCACCCGATATTGGTATCTCACTGAACCGAGGGAGGAAGGTGTTACAATATTGCGATATGTATTTTGGGCTTTCGCTCCTTGCATTGAAGGATTCAGACATTGTAAGCCAGTAATCAGTATTGATGGGACCCAGTTGTATGGTAAATATCGAGAGGTGTTGATGATTGCAATGGCCACTGATGCCAACAACAAGGTTTTGCCTCTCGCCTTTGCTTTTGTGGACAAAGAGTCAGGGCCTAGTTGGAGGTGGTTTTTAGATTGCGTCAGGTTTGCACTGGGGGATGTGATAGCAAATAAGGACATATGTATAATTTCTGACCGACATAAGGGTATTCGAAACGCAATTGCAAACTGGCCTAGAGATGATCATGGATGAGTATGAGTATACCACAGATATTGCCTTCGACATGTTGCTAGCAACTTCAACACGCATTTTCAGGATGCCACTTTAAAGTCATTGGCCTTGAAAACGGGGTATGCTACTCAGGAAGCTAAATTTGAGTTGTACATGCAACCTATCAAGGAAGCCGAGATCGAGGCCCTTAGGAAGAAATCAGCCACTGAACAACAGGTAAGTGAACCTGACCCATCCATCATGCCATACACATATCTAATGAAAGAGGATATAGAGAAGTGGACCCAGCTACGTGATGGTGGATATCGTTATGGGGCTATGACAACCAATGTCTCGGAGTGCTTCAATGGAGTACTCAAAGGTGCCCGTGGCCTGCCCATTGCTGCACTGGTTGAATTCACTTGGAGCAAACTTGTCGCGTATTTCCATGATCGACACAAAAATATTACTCATGATCTCTTGGAGGGCAAGGTGTGGAGTAAATATGCCTTAGAAATCTTTGATGCAAATTTGAAAAAATCTAAAACACACCAAGTAAGGCCGTTTAATAATGTCCATGGTGTATATCAAGTAACGACTGCGTACAACATCCATAGCTCTGGAGGGGGACAACATAGTCATGAAGTAAACATATTGGCCAGAACATGTGGTTGTGGAAAGTGGCAAAATCGAAAGATCCCTTGTTCACATGCGATTACAGTTCTTCAGTACTTAGCGCAAGATGGAACTGCATATATTGACCCATGTTATAGTTTGGACAACGCCATTCGCACCTACTCACACCAATTTGTGGTGCCAAAGTCAGAGTCATTGTGGAGGGATGTGGAAGGTCCAAAGTGGGTGCCTGACCCAGACTTGTTGCGGGCCAAAGGTCGACCTGTGAAGTCTAGGATACGGAATGAGATGGATGGGGTCCGGCGAAAACAGGGAAGCCGAAGGCCAGATTCTGACTTGAGGGAGATTCAACAAAAGCAGAGCTGTGGACTGTGTCATCAACATGGGCATAACCGTAGAAGATGTCCGCTTTCCCGTGGGGTTTCGACAAGCAATATTGACCCAACCTAGGTAAGTGATGCTTTTATATAAAATGTCATGATTATATCAATTATCCAAGTTACGTAGATTAGTACAGTTGTTTTGGCTGTTGGTATCTAACGACAATATTTAAATTTTTCTCAGGTATGCAGATACTTGATTTTGGAATGCCATTGTAGATGTAAATTGTGGTTCTTTTTATTGTGTATTCGAACTTACTACTGGGTTGTATCGGCACAATTATTATTTTCTTTTAGCACTGAATGCACTTGTAATCGAAGTATTCTGTATCCAATGTACCCATTTTCTTCCTCATCTGTATAGCTTTGGATTCTTTTACGACCTTATTTTCGTCAAGTCTTATCTTATTTTTACTCTGCATGACATTGTTCACTTATTGTTTATAGTTTTTAGTCTTGTTAAGTTGATGGTGGCATTACTTGTGAGGAAGGAAAATAACCAATAAGGTGGTTTTCTAAAAGTTTTGCTTATTCTTCAGTTAACATACTGAATAGAGAGAGCAAAATATCGTGTTTCTGCACTACAGGGAAAAAAAAGTAAGAAAAATAAAGGAAGAAAAAAAATGAAGAAAAAAAAAAGGAAAAAAAAATAGTAAGCAAAAAAAAGGAAAAAAAAGTAAGCAAAGAATAAGGTAAGAAAAAAAAAGGAAAAAAAAAAGGTAAGAAAAAAAAGTAAGCAAAAGAAAGGAAAAAAAAAAGTAAGCAAAAAGAAAGGAAAAAAAAAAAGGTAAGAAAAAAAAGTAAGCAAAAGAAAGGGAAAAAAAAGTAAGAATATAAAAGGTAAGAAAAAAAAAGTACGCAAAAGAAAGGAAAAAAAAAGTAAGCAAAAGAAAGAAAAAAAAGTAAGCAAAAGAAAGGAAAAATAACAGCAAGAAAAAAAATGGAAAAACAAATCCAAGAAAAAAAAGGATACGAAAAAAAGTAAGAAGGAAAACAAAAAAAAAAATGTAAAAAAAAAACGTAAAAATCGACTTCATAGGGATCGATTTTGTCCCAACTCTCTGCCTGGAAACTCCGGAGAAGAGTACTCAATGTAGAACTCGAGTCCATAGTACTCAATTTATAGCAACATAAATCGAGTTCAATAAACTCGATTTATAAGGCCACATAAATCAAGTTCAATGAACGTGATTTATAGGTTTTTTAAATTTTTTTTTTTGGGTGGTTTCCTGTCACAAGCCCTACGTGTCAACCTCACAAAATCATAGTACTAATAATTTTACTTTTGATAGAAGCATAAATGGAACACAAAAAGTAAAATAGATGATTTTTATTTAGCAAATTAGTATCATTGCGGTAAATCTCAACATAATTTAAAAGCTACAGACAAATCCAACTACAAGCTATGCAATTCACATACAAAGCATTTCACAAACCAGCATACGGATTATCAAGAGGCTATACGACCATAAATAAGATCTAGCTAAATCCAATCCAATCCATTTAAGCAAGGATGGAACAAAGTGACAGATTACATATCAAAAGCAATCAAATTATATAGCCAAAATGGATAGATGATACACAGCTACACTATTGTTGCTTATAGTAGCCACTTTGGTAAGGAGGAGGGTATGGAGCTGGGATGGTGTAAGGAGGCCAAGGATGAGATCCAGATTGTTGTGCATGGGCATTGTAGTATGGATCTCGCCACCCCGGATAAGTAGGTTGGCCATACTCATGCCCAATAAGTGACTGCTGCTGTTGGGCTTGAGGATGTGGATATGGAACAGAAGTAGGTGGAACATGGTAAGGAGAAGGCACCTGTGGCGAGCTATAATCAGCTTGTGGTCAGCTATAATCAGCTTGTGGGGGACCATACCCAGGCATTGTAGGCTGCTCTGGTGGCTGATAGGAAGGTGCTTGTGGCCGAGGATCTACTTGCTGTTGTGAATTGGATCTTTGATTCTGATGTCCTACTGAAGGGTAGTTGTTGTAAGCACTTGCATTTTTATTATCCTGGAAATTGAGGCCCGCCATTTGTCTTTGCACATCTTCAGTCATTTCCCAGCACTGGATGTTTCTGGTCATGACAAAATCGCTGCATTGCTGCTTTACATTTGTGATTGCATTTTGTTGAAAAAAGATAGCTCATTTATCCACTCTTTTTTATGTTAATTCTATTGAAAAAAGAAAATCTTGCAAACACATGATGTATATACAAGTTACAAACATTCCTAAAGAATTAGGAAGAGAGTCCAACAAAAAATAGTCCTCTAAAAGAAATAGTCTATATAATCTATAATGGAATGCTCATCCCTAGTTCCAAGAGTAAAGAACTACTCATACAACACTCTGACTCTCAAAAAAGAACATTTCAACTCCATAACTGGAATCTCCACACCAATTTAAAAGTGGAAGGAATTCCTCCCTCTCACTCCACACCAAATGCATTACCATGATTACAAGAAGCATAAAAAATAAAAAAGTATGAATGAACACATACTGATCATGATACAATTTTATAGCCAGCCTGATATGTAGAAACCAAAAAACCAACCAATTGATTACTTGCTTGCACAGAAATTGCCCAAAGGAAAATAAGTGCAAAACCAGGATAATATAGAAAAGAAAGCTCTGCAATACAACAAATGTGCCTGTCACAAATGGTCAGCAGTTTGTACTTAGGGAGTTCAGACATGCCATTTGTGTAGACTGAATAAAGTAATCTTCTGATGAACTAATGACTGTATTGTTTGAGAACATCTTTGAAACTGTATTATTCATTATGAGAAAGTGCAGCTATAGAACAAACTATGATGGAAAGGAAAGACATGCCCTTTTTAAAGAGAACTACTAAAGTAAGTGTACCTTTGATTTTGATTGAAGGCGTGTCTTCTCTACCTCTTTAGCATTAGACTTTTCCAGCAGCCAGCCCATGCTGTCCAGTCATCTGCACGAGAGCTTGACCTGAGAGGCCAGACGCAGCAGCCTGACTTAAAGCAAGTTGGCGTTGATAAGCCAACAACTCAGCTGGAGAATAGCCTTGGTTCATACTAGCAGTTGGAAGTATCTGATATGGTTGAGTTGGAAGAGGTAATGGATTTGAAGCTGTCCCAGGAGGAGTTGGCTTGCTACCCCACGAGCACTACACACATGCATCCAAAATGTAAATATTTTCTTCAAGCAGGTAAAAATGCTGGTTGTAATTTCCACTACAGCCATTAATCATGTAACACAGTACTGCTTGTGTTTCTCATAATGTTGCCATGGGACCTCATAGGTCCTCTTTTGAAACTAATCACAGATAATAGCAATCTGCAACTTATTCTTCTAAACTGCCCAGAGCCACAGATAAATGTTTTCCTAACAGCAAGCCAGGCAAACAAATATTCAGTTCTCAGTTTGTTCTCATTTTCTTTTTTTCTTTTTCTTTTTCCTTTTACCCAATTTGGCAAGACTGAGCCAGTGAGGTCCCCACTTCCATGTAGACGACAATGCACAACATAATTGCTAAAACCAAAATCAGGAAGAAAGATTAAAAAACAATCTGGAGCGCCTCAAGGTTGTTGTTTACTTCCAAATATAAGTAACAACCAGCAAGTTCCATATATACTATTTCTAGCAGGAATTCGTAGCTTCTCCTGTCCACTTGATTGCCTTAATATAATATTTTATTGTGTTCCACATTTTTCCGGTCTTGTTGACCAAAATAATTTATTCATAAAGAAATTTTCTTTGATTACATTATAATCATTCAAGTTGATGCACTTGTAGGCATTACATAATCTATGTTTAAGATGAGCTCATAAAATATACACAATTTTTTGGGGGTGTCTGAAAATCTTTATGCATATAGGAAACTGGTTTGGTAGGAAGTAGTCATGCATCCATGCCCCCATTGCATAGGGTTTTTTTTATGGTTAGGTTACACACATCCAAAGGGTCTTGAACCCAAGACCTGATTCACATCCTCTATACAATGTGTCATTGTGTAAATTCTACCAACATTGCCATTCTCATACCACCACCATTGTTCCATCATTACGCCACTGCACCACTACCACCACTGCCAACACCACCACTACAACCACCGCCAACACCAAAATCATGGCGCACCATACCATCACCAAGTTATTGCCACCACTATTACCACCATCATTTTAAGTATCATAATACTCGAATTTCTTAATTTTAAATATATATCCCATGATTCCCATTGATTTATATTCCATAATCTTAAAAATTCAAAAAAAAAAAAAAAATCATCCAAACACAACCTTAGAATATGTTATTATTATGCTCAAATTGGAATGACGCAAAGTGACTGTCAAATGAAACAACCTCCCAGTAAAGGTTTTCTTACCTTTAAGGGTTTGCCATGAATTATCCTCCCATTAGCCATTTGAATGGCCGAGGCTGCTTCTTCATGAGTGTTGTATCTAACAAATCGAAATCCTTTATCCCTCTGGACACGCACCTCCTCTATAACCCCAGCTCCAAGAGCATGAAACTGACAATGGAGTTCAGCTTGAGTTACCTAAACACAAACACTGAAATTTCAGGGAGGAAGTACAAACTTAAAAAACAAATCTTGAAACTGAACTATTAGTTTAAGCCATGGGACCTTAATTGCAATTTAAAATTTAGGAAATGGGAAAATAAACTGACAAACTAACCAAAAAGACATGGAGTTTGATACCAGAAAATAATTCAAGATGACCAAGAAAACTAAAGAGAAGCAAAGAAAGAGTTTTTGCAATGAATCAAGACATCAAGAAAGAGTTTGAGGGACCTCATGATATGGAGAGCAAATGAGCTAAGCTGTTCATGAAGACAATGGGCTTGAAGGTGCAACATGCTCATTCAGACTTGTTTATTTTACTTAATAGCAAAATCCAAAATAAAATAAAATAAAATAAATAAGGCCAAGCTCTAAACTTGTTTGGAATACTATGATAGGTACACTAACTAGGAAAGTGCTTTTGCATGGCCCCTCTAACAATGGCGTAGGGATGGAGAAAACTGGAACATAGGCCAGGTGGTGGTTGGGGAAGATGGAAAAATGCAGCATGAATTCAGGGCAAGTATGGGTTTAATACCTCCCTGCCTCAGTTACAGAATTCTCTAGCATAGTTAAGTAATTTCTAAAAAATGCAGCAATTCCCTATCATAGTTAAGTAATTTCTAAAATATGCAGCAATTCCCTAGCATAGTTAAGTAATTTCTAGGCTAGAATTAATATACGTAGATATCTTATTAATTCCTTTGAAGATGTACCCTACTGCACCATTCCTCTCATATTCCAGGGTTCTTTTTCTCTTGCCTGCTTTCTTTCTTAGGATATTTACCTAAAAGATTAGATTGCAATATCAATGAGAAATTTGATAACAAAGGATTTCTTAATTCTGAAGTAACAGAGTTTCAGTGTTATACACCTTATGATCTCTTGATCCCTTTTTTTAATAAGTTTATGATCTCTTGATCCATACTTCCCTGGAAACCTTTCTAATTTTTCTTCTCCTTTAAATTTTTAGACTTCCTTTTAATAAATAATCTTTTTACCTTCTCCTTGTGCCAAACACACTGCTTGGACTTTGTATGCAAAAATGCAGAGATAGAATCAGTTATTTGCTGAGATATGAATCAGTTTGAGGTTGGTGTTGGTAATAGAATTAAATTTTGGCATCATGTGCGGTGTGTAGGTTGTACTCTCTCAGAGGCTTTTCCGGAACTCTATAGCATTAGTTGTAATAAGGGGTCTTCTATTGAGGATGTTATGCACTTTCCTAACCAAAGGCTTCACTGGGATCTTCAATTTTCTAGGGATGTCCAAGATTGGGAATTGGAGCATTTATACACTTCTTTGGATATTCTATGCCTCTTAATGGTGAGGAACATGAAGAAATTTGTTGGAAACCGGCAAGGAGTAAGAGTTTTAAAGTGCGTGAGTACTACTTCTCCCTTTCCTCAACTCTTGACACTCTTATCCATTGGAAACCTGTGTGGCATTCAAAGATCCCTCCCATGGTTGCTTTCTTTTCATGGACTACCGCCTTAGGTAAGATTTTGACTCTTGACAACTTATGGTATAAGAGTGTCGCAGTTGTAGATTGGTGCTATATGTGTAAAAAGAGTGGAGAATCGGTGAATTATCTTCTTCTTCATTGTCCTATTGCTTCTAATTTATGGTTTAGGTATGGGCTCTTTTTGGTCTTCTATGGGTTATGCCATAAAGCATTACTGATTTATTTTCGAGCAGGCAAGGTTCCTTCGGTAGACATCGAAGCATTGATTTGTGGAAGGCTGTACCACATTGTGTCTTATGGTGTGTATTTGGCAAGAACGGAACTGAAGATGTTTTGAGGGGAAGGAATGGTCTATTCCGGAAATTAAATCTCTCCTTATCCACACCTTGCTGGATTGGAGTTCAATTTTTAATCTTTTTCCACGTTCTAATTTTTTTTAAAATGCTCGACGCTTATAAATTTAAGAGTTTGATGTACTGCTACCCATGTACAGCTCTGGTGTATCTGCATTTTTTATTAATACAATTCTGTTATTTACCAACAAAAAAAAAAGAGTTAGTCACTGAGAAAATTTAGAGAAAATGGGTTGGGGGTAAATGGGGATGGAGCTGTCAAATTTTAGGTGGAGCAGAGACGAGGAAGAAAGTTCGCCCAGACACAAGTACAGAACAGTATTGGAAGGGGTCTCACGTGGGTGGCACAGGAATGGGAAAAGAGAAATTGGCCCCACCCCATTCTATTCCCTTTTAACCCTGGTACTTAACCTAATCTTACTAAAATAATTAGAAATTTCTCAAATTTCAAAACTATTTCTAGTGTACAAAGACAACAAGTCTTTCCTGCATTAATGTGCTATGTGCAAGAATTAAGAAAATTCCATGCATTTCTTATTACCTCATGGGAAAGGTTGCCAACATAGACAGTAGTGTATGCTGGATTGTTTTCAGGAGCCTCCTCATTGATATTCTCCTGGCTTCCATCTACGAAACAAATAAAACAGAAGAAAATAGCTGTCAAAATCCAGATATTCCAAGCCAATTCTAGCCTAGCATATCATAAATTAGAGCACATACTTTGGGATACAGCAGGAAATAAGTCAAATTTAAAGAGGCCACATAATATATGACCTTAGCTCTTGACAAAACCTGACATCAGTTCTTATACTTACTCCTAAAGTTCTCATGAGCCTATGGAGCTAAGAAATTTCCTAAGACACGTCAAGGAGAAAAGGAGACTTCTTACTCCATAGCCCTTTATTTTACTCGTCATTGCATGCCAATGATCCTTGGACCAAATGCCTTCTCCCCCACTACCTGCCACCCCAGATTTTTCTTTTTAGGGGGGAAGAGAGAAGAGGGGAAGAGAAGGGGGAGGGGGGGATTCAATCCCATGTGAGTGCATGTGCTGTATACTAACCTATCATATATGTAGGTCTATGAATGTATTGTGTACCCCTATCCTTCAATAGCTCAATATAAATTGTCAAGGCTTAATGTATTGCACTTAATGACACCTTAAAGCATCTTAATTATTAAATGTGAATGCACACCCTAACAAATCCTAACTTAAAGCTTCTGTTTTGAGTCTGCTAGGCATATCACTTTCCAGTCTATCAATGACCATTAGCTATTTTGTGTTTTCCACAAATATTAACAAAGTACACCTCATTAAAACAGCTGGTCACCCAACTAATAGAGTAACCAGATTGGCGACTAGCTGGGACAAAGTTCTATATCACCCAAGCCATTTTAACTTTTGGTGAGTGGTTATACTTCAAGCAAATGGGCACACTTGTCAATTTTTTGTAAAGCTAATCATAGTCAGATTACTGATATAGCCTGGCTTTAGGCTATCATGTGTGAGATTATGTTGTGCTGTATGCTGTGATTCCATATTACATGCATAAGCATATTCCAGGGAATGTGGTGACCAGAAACTTGGTCAACATAGTCCCTAAAAAGGCACTGTCCTGATTTTCCAGGACTCTACATAGTGGACAGAATCAAGAAGAAGGTTTCATGCTACCTGAAGATCCATTTGTAAGTACAACTGCATTTTGATTCTCATTGATTTGCCTGTTGTCTTCATTAGAAGTAGCACCTTTGGTCGCCCAGTTGCATCTTATTTGCCTATTTCCAAGCCATTTACCTACATGATGGTGGGAAAAACAGATCAGCTCCAGGAAGGATAGAAAACTAGACAGTTCACAAAAAGATTATTTTTAATATAAAAAAAATTAAAAAAAAAAAAAGATTTTAGAAAAAAAGGCAATGGAGGTGAACAATCTGCCTAACCAGTCAAGTCATTGATGGCACTCTGTGCTTCCTGCAAAAAAAAAATCCATAAGGCATATTCTAAATTTGTTGAATCGGCATATTGTTAACATAATGTTCTCAATGCTCTCAATACAAAACAATATTGTAACGTTTGTGCCCAAAAATCTAGGTGGGCTACTTTGGCTCTTTTTTTTTTTTTAATTTATAAGTAAAGAATAAATTTGGCTCAATTTCATTTGGAAAAACATATCCAACAGTCTAACTGTTCTTTGATGAAACATTATTTTTCTCAGGAACCAAACACAGTGCAGTCAACGGTCCCAAACTGCATCAGAAACTCATCAAATAACACAGGTACCATGATTACTTAAACAGCAAATTTGATTACTTAGTCATCTTACATTTAAAAAGCAATAAAAAGATTCTACAATGCGGTATCACGGTTGGAATACATACTAATGGACTAGAGAATTGGACTTATAGCCTTTGAGCTACTTTATTTATTTATTTCATTCTATTGCAGACAAATAAAGTGAAAAACTATTTATAATATAAACGTAGAGATGCTTTCCATGGTCTCAACCGTAAGATAATTTCAAAAAAAAATATTCATTACTAGTGTAGCATAAACATATAAAAAGAGATAACATAAACCCTCAAGCATATTGATAAGCCTTACAAATCTTGCAAGGGGTGCTGAGTTGGGCAAAATATACATGCTGAGTTGAACACCATTTGTAGGTAGATGGGGTGCTAACCCTATGGCACTTGACGCTTACGCTGTCTTGTATAATGTCTGGTATGTGGGGGAGGGGGTACCGCATCTCCTTGGTCAGGCTCCTTGCGTTGCTGCAAAGACGAAGTTACAAAGAAACAATGGATCAAATGAATTTTAATACCAACTATAACAGCAGTCACAAAAGTATTCAAAGCTAGTAAATGACCAATGCATATCGTGGGGCCAGCCTTGTGTCCTGCTTTGTGACCACCTGTCCCACAAGGAGGTGCTTTTCTTGTGCGTTTAGGCCGACCTTGTGGGGGTGACTGTAGCTCATCAACTTGCTCATTCTCGACATGCACAACTGGTTGATTTGCTTGACTCCCAACAACTGAAGATACTACAACTGCGGGGGAGGATGGTGTAGCGGACGAAATGTGAGTGAGCCTCATAGTCATAGGAGCTGTATGCAGTCCAGGAGTGGGCATGAATGACATGGAGTCACTATGGGGTGGTACATGGTGTATATGACCAATGCTGTATGAGGGAGATTGAGTGTGCATGACCTGAGGGGTGTCATTGAAATCAATGCCGAGATCAAAGGATGGTGGAGTAAGGGATAGATGAGCGGGGTCAGAAAATGTACATAGGGTGGGTGAAGGGATCTTGAGGTGAGAAGATGCATGTGCAGTGGGTACAGAGATCTGTAGGTCAGGAAATGTGGGAGTAGTACGAGGAGGGATCTCTGGGGAAGGAGATGCATGTAGGGGTGGAGGGAACTCTGGGGCAGGTGATGCATGTGGGGGTGGAGGGAACTCTGGGGCAGGTGATGCATGTGGGGGTGGAGGGAACTCTGGGGCAGGATAAGCATGTGGGGGTGGAGGGGGTTGATTTTGGCCTTGATGGGGTGCAACACACTGGCCATGGCTATGGTTGGCAGGAGTTGAGCTCGTGCTTGGTCGTGCATTATGTTCTGGCAGTTCTAGATTTGCTATATTCGCATCTTCCAAGGGAAGATGGGCAGCTAGACGGTGAAGGCGATCCACTTCCTTCAGCATAGCTATAATCAGCTTGTGCTCAGGACTGTCTACTACATAACGCATCAACATCTGCTTGTGCATGGCGACCCGCAATTTTTGTAATACAATTAGTACACCTGACGCAAAAATGGTAATACGCAACAAAATTTGGAAAGAAAGGTCAAAACGATTACCGTAATAAGAAAAGAGGCGCTAGTGTGGTCGACAAACCTCCATGTGACTTTACCATACCAGCCGAAGTATGGATGAACACTCGACATAGCACCCTCTAGTCGTGCTCCATGACACAGTTTCTGTGCTCTCGTATTCCATACTTGGATGTGGCTAAAATGTCTGACCCTCCAATCCACTTCAATCTTCCCCCTCAAGTCTATCTTATGAAGGGCATCGTCAGTGTCAACATCTTCGGGAATTTCTTGCACCATCCCAAACTGACGAAGAACACCATCCGGTGTATGTTTCTCTACTAGCCAGAAACATACAAGCGGCACCCTCGCCGTCCACATGTCCCGTCCTGCTACACAGAACGCAGGCAGGTGGCCTAATTCTGCTTCATATGGTTGCCACACCACCCGTTGTAGTAAAAAAAAAGCGCAGCACATTATGCAATGTTCCATTATTTTGAATTGACATATTTTACAGTTATAACAGTATACACTAAGATAACATTACAAGAAACACAATTTGGATACTTGGTTGGGATACATAGAATCTAGAAGCTGACGGTACCGAACCAAACAGATTTCGGCGGGGCTATTCTTCGTGCTCACGACCCAAACCAACCTACAATGAAGAAAGAGGAAATCAATATCTACCAATTATGCAATGTAATAAAAAAGAAAAAGGATATGTATGCTGATGGAAGCTTAAAAAATCCACATTTTATCGACTTTTTCCTTGGAATACTACTACTACACTACATATGCATCTTTAGTTGTAGAATAATACTTGAATAATGCTAAGTTCAATTATTTTGTAATGCTAAGTTCAAAAACTTAAGTAGTTGAATAATGCTAAGTTCAAGGTGTCATATCGTTTAAAATGATGGATCCAAAAAAAATAGAGAGAATCGGCCAAGGAAGAGACTTACTTAATAGACAATGGCGAAGATGGCAATGGTGGGCCATATGCACCATCTGGTGGGAGGTCCATCCTTGGGCACAAAAAAGGAAATCTGGACCATGCCCAATATTGAACGAGTATTAAGGCCCCACCAATCTGACTAGCGTTTTTGTCGGTTGCCCTGCATAACTCTCTGTACAACCATGCAAGGCAAGCGCTCCCCCAACTGTACCGAGGTGGATTGTGAAGGTCCCTCGACATCTGCAACCACATCGTATGCACCCTATCGCCAGACTTGTCAGCGAAAATTGTGTCCCCTAGGAGTGCTAGAATATAACACCGTGCATACTGATGCATAGCAACCTCTTCTGCACCATCGGGCAACCCTTGGTCAATTTTTTCAAGTAGCTTCTTGATTTGGATCCTCTGTCCTTTAAGCACCACTGAATTAGTAACAATTCCAAGCATTTGCTGACATTCAACAGCCCACCTCAAGGCACAAGTTCCAACAATTGCCTCACCATCGATTGGAATCCCCAACAGATTCTCCACGTCTTGTAATGTGATCGTCATCTCACCATGTGGAAGGTGGAAGGTGTGGGTTTCAGGCCGCCATCGCTCAACAAAGGCCGTTATCAAATTATGATCAAGCTCTCTAAATGGGGTCCTATACAGCCCCTCTAATCCAATTCTCTTGACAATGTTGAGGACGCGATCATCCACCATCGGGCTTCGTTTTCGAAACTCCTCATTACGACCACGACATTTCAATACCCCCGGATCCTGCACATGATAGAACCATGGTGATGAGATGTAATATGCCATTACTTTGTATAAATGATTGTAGCTATTGTTGGGAAAATAGACTATAAATTCTTCAATTGGAATTCCCATGAGTTTATGACAACTTATTTAACGAAGCGTTTGTAGTCTCCTTATTTTTTTTATACAAAAACCAAAAATACCAAAGCTATATATCAAGATTAAGGTTATGCTCAAGAAGAATTTCATCAATAAAATCAGGAGTATAGCCTAAAACGAAAATGATAAGAGGTAGATAATTATTTAGAGACCATTTTGCAATAACATTACTATGCATTCAAAGCTAGTGATACCATTGACAAACTTAGGATTTTAGAAATGAAAAAAAAAAAATCAACATAATGTAAAAGGATAAGAAAAGAAAGAGCTGGTATTCAGCAGGTCGTCGATTTTAATTTTACCTGGCCTTCCCAAACAGCGGATGATCGATGTTCTGTTAGAAACCTTAACACCGAAGAAACCCTGGGACCAGGACCGAACTCATCATCCACCTCAGCAACGGCAGCCATACTACACAAATTTTAGGGAGTCAAGAGTAATATAAGCCCATGTTCAAGATAAATTAGCAAGGATCTCAATGTATAGCCTAATTTATTGCACAATTCTCCAAATACCACTATGCACACAACCTCCATAAGAGATAATATTTATGTCAATAAGATAGAATCAAGTGAATAGAAAAACTAGCTAAGTAGAAGACATCAAGTTAAAACTACTAGGTAAGTTCGGGTGACATTGCAAGGAGAAAATTGGCATATAAAGATAATTTTCAAACATATATGTTAGTTAACATTGTTTTCAAACTAATTAGCAAACTAACATCTTTGGGTTT
Organism: Castanea sativa; assembly: GCF_040712315.1. NCBI lineage: Eukaryota > Viridiplantae > Streptophyta > Magnoliopsida > Fagales > Fagaceae > Castanea > Castanea sativa. The sequence continues at coordinate 22,716,905 of NC_134022.1, read as the reverse complement.
TTAAACTCGATTTCACTGTAACAACTCGAAACTCAGAAAATTGAGTTCCACGTGAACTCGACTCTTTAACACTCGATTTCCCTAAAAAAAAAAAACAGAACCAAAAGGAGAAAATTGGCATAAGACACCCATTTTCAAACATATACGTTAGTTAATATCGTTTTCAAACTAATTAGCAAACTAACATTTCGAGTTTCTTAGACTCGATTTCACTGTAGCAACTACCAAAACGGTAACACGAAGCATGGGACTTCATCTAAGTTTTTTTCATCGCTCCTTGAAATTTAATTAACAATTGGAGTCTAATGCTAATTTTGCCACTCTACTTCAAACATCAAAAATCTAAAACATAAACTCATACTTCCGGGTATTTGTTTCGTTTACAATAATGATGCACTAGAGTTCAAAATTTTTGTGTAGTTTAATGATTTAACCATTGGATTCTTGTAGACCTTCAAATCTCTATTTTAAATGATCTAATATTAAAACCAAACGAAGAAGGGAGGAAGAAAATTAAAATAAAAAGGTTGCTACCATGTTCAGTAGAAGGTAACCATAGTTAAATAAAAAAATAATTATTCAACCTCATGATAAAAAGAAAAGGCTAAAGGAATCATTAAGAGGTTGATTAGCCCATGAAGAAAAAATCTAAAAGAACGAAGTAAAAAAAAAGAAAAAAAGAATTGCAACCGTTGTATGTTTACCTAGCTAGGCTCAAAGCCAAAATCCAAATAAAATTCTGCAACAATAAAAACATACAACATATTAATTGTAAATCATGCACCCAAAGATTCAATTTATCAAGAATTTCAATAAACACTATTACCACATCTATGTTAGTTCTAGACATTTAATTTACACATAAACCAATAGCAACTGCAATTAGCTATCATGGTTACTCAATGCTTTGACAATCTTGACTCAAGCATTCTCCTCCTAAAATATCATCTCTTTCCTATAACCCAATTGAAGAAGAATGATCCATACATGCTAAGAACTATAGTAATGCAGAGAAACAAAAATGCCTATATTTAGCTGGAATATTGCAAGCAGAATAACAAAGACAAAGTCAAAAGCAAAACTCAAATGATATGATCCATATAGGCTAAGAACTACAATAATTCTTTGCATCAGAGTGGTAAAGGTTGAGCATGAGAAAATCAATTCACATCTATAAATAATTATAGATATAAACATGTTTGGAACTCTGTTTTAACATAGGAAAGTACAAAAGGCTACGGATATAATTCCTATTATAGTATTTGCTGTTGAAATTGTAACTTGGTCTAAAATATAAGTTATATAACTTAGTTATATATGATTACGCAGGATGGGCATAGTATTAGATATTATAAATTTGAGGCAAAGATTCAAAGAGAGGGTTGAGAGAGACTTAACAAATAACAAGCTTTAATGAACACCTTTATCACTATGCAAAACTAAAAGGCATATTACAGATTTTTAAATGAATTTTAAGTTAGATGATACAAAAAAATTCAATACCAATGATGGAAACTTTTTTTGTTCCTACAAAAGAAACAAAAAAGTGGTATTACAACAATTCTCCATTTATGGCTTGAATGAAACATACAAGATACAGATTGTGTTTGAACAAAGTAAATTAGTAAAACAATAGGTTATTAGCTTCCAAAATTAAAACGATACTCCTAATCCTTTACAGCTAACATGAATATTGGAGCAATATCATGCACTCCACATTCTCTAATAAGATGTTAAGCTCCAACAAATTACATCAGATGTAATCCTGAAAACAAATTTCTTTATTTATGTATTTATATATTTTTTGGCTTGTGGTAGACCCACTTCCTTTGTAACTAAAATACTCCATGCTAGTCTAAAAAAAAAACTAAATACAAAAGCTGCTGCTCTTGGCATAATACACAAAGCTTCTAAATTTGATTAGCACTTATCTTAAAATAAGTAAGATTGACAAATTAATTAATTTCTACTTGACATACCAGCAATTTTTCAAGATCAGAGAAGGGATATTATCATTCATCTCTTTGAAGGCTTATAAGATGCAAAGATAAAATGCGTATAGTAAGGCTAAACTATCTACGATACAAAAATAAATATAAACATAGTGAGTCTACACCATCTAAGCTGCTCCACATCAAACACAGGGTGAGGAAAACCATCTAAACAAAAACTAATTGGAAAATTACATTTCAAACAAAACATGCATACACGCATTTATGTTACCAATTTCAGCATGTAATACAAATTTTGAAGAGTATCAAACCAAACCTATAAAAAAAAGTGAGTGATTGCTGTGTTTTTTTTTTTTGCAACAATTAGGAAAGCAGCCATTTTCACTATATTCAATCCTCAAATAATAGGTTGAGTCAAAATAATAAACAAATAGATAACATATCTTTTTTTTATTTCAATGCCTTAAAAAAATGATTTACCAAGCAGGTAACTAAATTCGAATGCTTGAAACAACTGAAACTACAACTCTTTTCAACTCTCAATGCATCTGTATGGCTGCATTGTACTAAAACAGAATAACAATGACTCAAAATTCAATGAATTCACCCGACATTGTGATACAATAATTGTTCAACACCTATAGTATTACATGCAACAAAAACAAATTCTTATATATTTCATTAATTATTTATCCATATTTTTATCAATTGTATTTCTTTTGTAAAATAACCCTAAAACTAATCATAAACTAGTCTCAAAAACCAAATCTTGCTGGACTTTGAACATATAGCACATATTATCCTCCTCCTCCTCAACAAATGCCCTCAAATTTCATTAGCCAATTAATAGTAAAAATAAATTATGTAAATACAAAATCAACCATTTATTAACACAAGAATAAATTCAGAACCAGAAAAATAAAGGGGAAAATTAGTAAAAACTTACCTTTGCAAATTTTACAGACTCTCTCTCTCACTAAATTTTCTTTTTCTTTTTTCAGAATTTTTTCTGCTATGTATATTGATTCAGTTGTTTTAATTATTTTTAAAATGTAGAATCAGTTGTTTTAATTATTTTTAAAAAGTAGAAAAGAAGTCTTGTTTCTGAGTATTTCTGCAAACAGGGAAAAACTTGTGTGGAGAAAATGTTTCCAAGTTGTTGCAGGAATAGAGAGAGAGAGAGAGAGAAGAATGTAAAGAAACAGAGGGAGAAGAAAGAAGTTTTTTTTTGGGGGGGGGGGGAAGAGATATGAAACCACAGAATTTTTTTTGTAACTACCTAGGCAGAACGTTGCTTTTATAGATTAATTTTTAGGCATTCTTTTGTTTCTCTAAAGATGTGCGACTGTGTGAGGTGTTTGAGAAAGTTTTCTGAATAACGTACCTTCGCCCAATTTAGAAGTTTCAATTGGAGATCTGAAAAAAGTGAGTCCAGTAAAAGAGAAATAAAATTTCCTAGATTGAAATATGACTCAATAACTTGAATCAAAAAACTAAAATGGAACTTAGCATTACAACCCACAAAATGTTTTTGTAAAAACCAAAGGTTCACCACCGTTTAAAAAGAAAGGGTGAAGAATCAGAACCGAAGTTGAATTTTTGGTTCTTGATTTTTGTCTAAAGAAATATGAAGTGAAATTTATTTGTAACTGTAAATGATCTATATAACTGCCCACTGTAATGGTGTTTCCCTGGGAAAAACAAAAAACGTACAAAGAGGAAAACAAATTAGGAATTGAAATCTATAATTGCAGCAAACCCTAATTAGGAACCCCAAATCCCAAACATTTGTGCCTCAAATTAATTTGATCTTTCGTCCTAATTCAAGAATGTTTAGAATGGAAACAAAAAACCACAAATTATTCATTAGCAAATAGATTAGGATAATTAACAATGTTATGCTGACCTTGCAGAAACGAAATGAACAGGGCGTGAAGAGGGAAGAGTTTCTTTTTTTTTGCTTGTTTTTGTTGAACGAAATGGAAACAGCGGATGATAAAATTTTTGTTGAGATGCAGCACCAAATTGAACCATGAAGATCTAAAGAGTAAAGACATATACCCAAAACAAATTGAACCCAAATATCCCAAAGAAAAACTAGATAACTGATATTAAAAACCATTATAAACCGAATTCCTTACTCAAAACCGAACCTAAGCCAAAACCCAAATTCAATTCAATCATATTTAACCCCAAATTTAAAGAATCAAAAAACAAAAACTATACCAGTGGAGGGTACAGGGTTTGACGGAGGCAGAAGCGTGACTGTCTTCTCAAATTTTTTTCTCTCCATTTTCTATGCCTGATCACTGATCGAATTTTTCTCTCTATCGTTCAATCAGTTCAAATAAGCTATATGTACAGAACCCTTTAAAAAAAAAAAAAAAAAACCAAGGATGAATCAATTACCTGAGAGTGAGAGAGAGACGGTGAATGACAGAGTGAGAGAGATGCTGGGCTCGCAGAGATGGTGGGTCAGAGACTGACGACGGGCAGAGCCGACGACGATAGACCGAGCCACCGATGAGGCTGAGTCGCCGATGAGTTGAGCGGAGAATGACAGACTGAGGGAGAGTCTCGTGCTTGAGTGGGTTTGAGCGTCTGTGGTTTGAGAGTGAGAGATGAGGGAGATTTTGAGATTCTGTGATTTTGTGATGTTTGAGAGTGAGATCTGCGAGGTGTTTGAGAGTGAGATTTTGAGTGATTTCGAATTTTGGGAGTTTTGAGTGTGATCTGCGCGCTGTGTGAGGGTGTTTTGGTGTGAGTGATCTGGGAGTTTGAGTGTTTGGGACACGTGGACGATTGAACACAAATCGAGTCTGTTAGACTCGAGTTCTTAAAACGACTCCAATGCACTTGACTTTGTAATCTACGTGGACATTTTTATCCAACTCAGCGGGTGCCGCGATGGAGAAATCGAGTACAATGTACTCGATTTCTGAGCCCAAAATCGAGTCCACAAAACTCGATTTGTTAGAATCCAAATTTGTTTGAAACGTTGCCTAACTAATAATATTGTTTAGATTTTATAGTTATTTAAAAAATTTTTCCTTACATGGTTGTCTGACGGAATTTTTTTTTAAATAACTATAAAATCTAAACTATATTATTAGTTAGCCAAGGTTTGAAACAATTTTGGTTTCTAACAAATCGAGTCTAACAGACTTGATTTTACTGTAGCAAATCGAGTTTTAAAGACTCGATTTCTATGAGGTGCGTAGGTGACGTGGATCCACGTGGAAATCGAGTCTCTAAGACTCGAGTTCCCTCATAAAAAACCCAGATCACCCCAGCAAAAATGACCCAACCCAGAACAGCAGAAATCACCAACGTTCCCTCAGAAAAACCCAGATCACCCAAGCAAAAATCACCCAACCCAGAACAGCAGGAATCACCAACGCAGAAATTGAAGAACTCGCCATGGCCTCCGATCACCGCCCCCAAGCTCCTTTATCGAAATCAAGTGAAGAACTCGCCGACGAGTCCGATTTCGAAAACATCATCTCTTCCGACGACCTCGTCTCCATCTGTGGCTTTGGTTCCCTCCTCTCTGGTGTGTTCGATCAAACTGCAGTTTCTTTGGCAAACCAGAAACCAGAAACCCAGAACAGCAACCCACAAAACACAAACAAACCAACCAAAAATGAAAAAAAACCCAGAACATCAACCAAGAAAAAACAGAAAATGAATCAAGAGACAAACCAAACCAGAAAACACTGAAAACGAACCTTCGGTGCCGAGATCAACAAACCCAAGCCACTCCGGTGCCGAGGTCGTCAAACCCATGGCGCAGGGGTGCTGAGATCGTGAATTTTGGGTTTGGGTTTTTGCTCCGATTTTGAGATCGCTGGGTTTGGAATTTTGAGAAAAGTGTTTGGATGTTTGAGGAAGGAGAAGAAGAAGAATGAAGAACTTTCTTGGGACAGAAGATGGAGAAAGAATAAAAAAAAAAAAAAGAGAAAAAGAACGGAGGAGGAAGATGGGTTTTCTGGGTTGGATGTGTTCTGAGGGAACTCGAGTCTTAGAGACTCGATTTCCACGTCGATTTTTTTTCCTCCACATCAGCAACCCACCTCATGGAAATCGAGTCCTTAAAACTCGATTTGCTACAGTAAAATCGAGTCCAACAGACTCGATTTGTTAGAAACTAAAATAGTTTCAAATCTTGGCTAATTAATAATATAGTTTAGATTTTATAGTTATTTAAAAAAATTTGCCTTATCTGACGGGCTAAATACCTAACTTTTTGCTTTTGTTCGTAACGCTCACATATATTAGTATTACATATATGTCTCTCTGTTTTTCACTCAATTATCGTCTTGGGGATTTGTTTCTAGTCCTATGTTCTACTATTAAGTTTGCCATTTGAACCTTTTTTTGGGTAGTTTGAGTTATTGTTTGATCCTTTTTTTTTAACTCCAAATTTACAATTGGTAATTCAAATGAATAACCCTGAGGCTTATGAAACGTAGACGAAATACCAAAAGCTTCATGGTTCATGAGAATCTCATTTTCCCCAAAAAATACAATGGTTGTTTTGTTTCTGGTAACCACACAAATAGACCCTTCAGCCTCACATCTGTTACCATATAAAAGTTCACAAAGAAACCAAAATCATATATACAACACTATTGTTCTCTAATACTTCTTAACAATGGCAGAGATCACATATATTTGCAAAAGAACTGTGGTAAGTACCAAACCAATCCAACCAGGAAAGTACCACTCTTTTTCAGTCCTTGACCACCTAATGGAGAAGAATCACATTAGGATTGTGTACTACTGTAAGTCTTGGGGAGAAAAAAAGGCTGGAGAGATCACAGTAAGTCTTAGAGAGTCCATCTCAGAAATGCTTACACATTTTCCAAAAGTGACTGGAAGGTTAATAAGGAATGAGAAAGGGAATTGGATGATCAAGTGTAATGATGCTGGAGTGAGAATGGTGGAAGCAAGGGCCAAGGGGAGTGTGGAGGATTGGCTAAAAAGTGTAGATAGAGAAAAGGAGCTTAAGCTTGTGTATTGGGAAGACATGATTCACAAACCATATTTTTGGTCAACATTTTATGTCCAGGTACCTATTACTTCACATTTTTGTGAAACCTTTTAGGAAATAATGAATTTTATCACTTAACTATTATTCTAGCATTCCTTTTGATAATATCAGGATAGTATTTTAATTTATTCTCACTTCATAATTAGATAGAGGACTACAATGAAAAAAAAAATTATGTACTGAAGAGAAGGATTTAGACTTAATTTTTTTTAGTTCAAATGGTTTAAATAAGGTATGCATAAGTACAATTTTTTCTTTTATCTATTATAAAACCCATGAATGGATTTAAATATTATTAATATGTGGATTTGAAATAATTAGGTGCATAGTATTATTTCAAATTTATAACACAATTATTTTTGTTGGAAAAAGATTTTCAGTTCAGATCTTTTATGCGATATCAAATTTCATATTTATAATTAACAATGCTTTTTGTTTCCAGATAACAGAGTTTGAAGAAGGTGGAGTAGCAATAGGCCTGAGTTGCTTTCATCTCCTTGCAGACCCCATTTGTGCCACCATGATCCTCAAGGCTTGGGCTGACAAAACCTTGGGTCAAAAAATGGTTTCTCCTCCTTTCTTCCACCCATTGCCTCCAAGAAGACCCATTAACAAAACTTCCAACCACAAGCCCTACACTGACTTAATTAACCACTACAAGTTTTCTATTGAGAATTCTGCTCCATTTTTAGATGCAAACCACACTCACACAACCGTAACTCTCTCATTTTCTGACCACATGGTGCAAGCTTGCATGGACATGGTTCAACCCATTTCTGCACCCAAGAAGCCTAACCCATCATCACCTTTTGAGGCCCTAGCTGGGCTTTTATGGATCTGTATTAGCAAGGTGAAAGGTTTGAGAAATGGACTAGTGAACATGTCCTTGTGTTTGGATCAGAGAAAAGTTTTGGGTTTAGATAAAGGGTTTTTTGGCAACTGCATGGTTTATAACAAAGTTTATTCAAATGGTTTGGAAGAACATAATTTATCAAAAGCTACTAAGGTTATAGGAGAGGCCCTGGAGAAAATGGATAATGAGGGAATAATGGATTTGATTGAGTGGCTTGAACATAATGATAGTCAATCACATCCATTAATGAATAACTGTGATCTCATTTGTGCTAGCTTAGAGACTGTGGAACCATATTCTGTGGATTTTGTAGGGGGTTTTGAACCAATTCGAGTTTCTTATTATGTGGAGCCAGTGATTGGAATAGGGCAGGTTTTGATTTTTCGAGCTCCATCATATGAAGGTCCATTAGGCAGGGTGGTTATGGTTACTCTTCCAAAGGATGAGATTGTTAAGCTGTGTGAAGATGAACTTATTTTGCATCTCTCTCCTAGAATTTTGATGGGTGTTGCTAGAAACTATGCTTGAGAGTTGATACAAGAGATTTCAACTCACCCCATAATAAATGAAATTGGTGCTAATTTCTCTATAGTTTTATATATTTTAATTTGATAGTTGTGAGGTGGAGGATTTGAACCTTTGAAGGTGTGAAAGTCTCTTTTCTCTTTTTCTTTGAGAAATGTGTGGAGATCTCTATTGAAAGTGCAAAGTAGGGGTGTGCATAGGTCGGGTTGAGGGGATTTTTTGACCCAACTAGCCATGGTGGGTCAAAAAAAAATTCAACCCAACCCAACGCAACCCATCACATAAGTTCAATCCAATCCAACCCAACCCAACCCACATGGGTCGTGTTGAACCTATGGATTGGACAAATTTTTATTATTATTATTATTATTAAATTGAGTAGAAAAAAAATATAAATATAAATATATTAAAAAACTCAAAGATTAGTATCAATGTAACTCTTTAAAGGCAAACAACACTAATGACTAAACAACAAAAGTAATTTACTAGGGTTTGTGTGAACTAATTGACTTTTATATAGGATATGAAGAGTTGATTATTTTTTTTTAAAATTATTAATTATATAATATATTTTGAATGTATATATTAAATATATGGGTGGGTTGGGTTGGGTTTGGCGGGTTTGAAATTTTATGACCCAAACCCAACCTGACCCTCTATTAATTTTTTTTTTAACCCAACCCAACCCATCAAGGCCTAAAAACCGACCCAACCCGGTGTGTTGGGTCGGATCGGGTAGGGTCGGTTTTGGCAGGTTGGCGGCACACCCCTAGTGCAAAGGGATGCTAATTGAATTGATTGCTCAATTGTTATCTCTTAATGATTACTATTATAAAATAATGCAACAAAACATTTTATTATATATGAGCATTTTCTTTTAATTATAATGTAACAAAATAGGGCATAGTCTTTTTAATTTTTAATTTAAATTCCAAGTATTGCCTATGTAATGTATATATAATCTAGCTATTTTGAGATTTTCAATATATATATACTTTGTTGTTTTGTGATAATACATTTTTCCCTTTTAGGAGAAAAAAATCAAAGGAAAATTTGCCACCCCTAAGCTTTTTTCAAATCCATGTTTATGAAAGTTAGGTGAATATATCTCATGGATTGAGTTATTTGGTTATGTTCCTATTTTATTTTATATCTTTATTATGCGATTGAATGATAGGATATATGAGCTTGTTCATATTATTATTATTATCTATATATATAAAACCGAAGCTTCTGAAGCTCTCACAATTTTTCACGCCAGCACAATATTTAAATAAAATTATTATTTTTAGTTCAAACTTAACCAGGTTTGAAACTCTATCTCTTTAATAAGTCCAACTTAAACTCAAACTCAAACTTATCATTATCATTTTTTTTAAAATAAAATTATTTTTATTTAATCAAAACTTAACAAAGAGTGAAACTCAATCTCTGTGACAAGTCCAACTTAAACTCAAACTCAATCACTGTATGCCTTTTCTTTTTTGGGTTGACATAGTGGGTATCCAATTCATAGAACGTCCTAACTCTTTTGCTGGAACGAGTATTAGAGCAATGGAGGAAGAGGTTTCAAAGAAAATTGATTTTTATGTAAACATGCTCCAGGAAAGTGCTGAGAAGTGTCAAGATCAAGGGGTAATATATTCTGTTAACATAAATGATCATATTATTCACTATATCTAAAGAAGATGCATCACTATGAACATGGAAAGCATGAAACTTATGTAATTATTATAGGACTAAATGATCTTACCGGGGACTTATATATGTATATAGTAACACGTGGTTAGTTTGGCATATTTATGATACCCTGAACTCGGGATTGATACCTAGAATCTAAATGTAGGATTTAAAAATTAAAGTCAGTAAAAGTTTTGAAACTACATTTCTATCAAATGCTTACAACACCAGGATTTTTTCGGTGTTATTGCATCTCTTAAAAAAGGAACATAACATTGAATTTTAGGATTTTGACATCCTTGAGATTAAGTGTCATGTATAAAATATGCATTTCGTTGCTTGCATTCTTGACTATTGCGATATACTGATTTCAAATGAGGAAAAACTAATTAATGTCTCAGTGAGAAAGAGAGAGATATGAAACAGTAATACATTAAAAAATGTTCAAGAAAATCTTCAATTTAGAGTCTAGGAAACGATAAATAATTATAAGAGCATCTCTATTTTTTGGAAAAAAATCAAAGATGCAACCTATGTCTTCCAACCTATGAAACGATAAATTTTTATTTGGTATGTTATATATAAATTTGTTGAATTTGGTTTGGATCTGAAGTAGAATTTGGAAATTCTATAAATTTTGAAGTTTTAGGTCTTGGAGTTTTTGGTACTTGTGTCTCAGTAGGTTGAAGTTTTAGGTTCATGTGATTTTTTTGTTTTTTTATTAAAAACTATATTTTTGGTTGATTAATTATTTGTTTGGATTAATTTCAATTAAATTTTTTTTTTCAGAATGTCTACTTACTAATTGTTGGATATTTTTTCAGAGTCAATAGTTTTTCCGTGTATCGCACGGGTTAGCGACTAGTTATTATTATTATTATTATTACTTTATATATCATATAATCATATACTATATAACAAAAGTTGGATTTAGAAACTGTGGTTTCACCAAGTGGCTTAACCAAATTGCAGAAATTTATTAGATTTTTATAAAAAATAGATATAATTTTAGATATAATTTTTCTTCTCCTATAATTTCTAAGTTGTTTAAAATTATTATTTTTTTGTTTGATAAAAATCATAATTTGATTACAATCCAAATTCTTCATCTAATCATTTTCTTATTATAATATCTAAGCTGAAAAATAAAATCTTAATTGAAAAAACAACAACAAACAAATCTTACACGTTTTAGATTTAGATTTTTTTTATTAAAAATAGTTATTATAAGCTCACAATTCACACCCGAACCCAACAGTACGAGGGTGTAGGCCCAAAAAGCCCTATACAATGAAATTTGTAGAGTGTGGACTTGAAACCTAAGTTCTATGGATGTTGGATAACAAAAATGATGGGTTAGATCCCCAATTTACGTGTGACAAATTGATTATGTAATAGAAACTTTCCTGGGACGTAAGCCGAGGATGACTTGTATTGCTTTTTTTATTTTAAAAATAGATTACAATTGAAGGTGGTGTGTACAGTATTTTTCTCTTTCTTCTCCGATCCCCCTGCTTGAATGCCTTTCTTTTCCTTTTATATCATCCTCCTTCCTCTCTCCATCTCCCACGTATGGCTCAGATCACCAAAATAGATATTTGTCCCATCCCCCACCCTCTTGAAGTCTTCAAACAATAGCTGTAAGGTTAATCACTACTGTTCAGAGGTCATTTCTTTATTAATGCGGCCAGAGAGGTAGGTGCAAAGTCTTTAATGCGGTAGTAGCAGTTTTTTCTAAGATATTTCTCGTTCACTCTTTCTCTTTGTATCCTTGTGGAACACATCTTCATCCACCTGACCTCCTAGCATTTCCTCATAAACATCATGGCGCATAGCATAGTCTTCACTTCATATAGCCGAGGAGATCCCCCTCCTCGGACTATTTCCACCAACCTCTTTCGCAATAGTTTGCTTGTGGGCTTTTAAGTTCGATATAGTTATTATCACTAAACCCTCATCGGACAAGTTAATACCCTTGGATCAAGCCCAAGACCCAAGAACATATTCTAACCCTTCTGCCCCCACAATAGCCCCTCAAAAATTCATTTTTCTCCCATCCGAGGAGAAAAATGAAGTTTTGATTCAACACCACAGCCTTCGCACGCTTCTCAAACCGTTACACATGAGAATGTCATTTCACTCCTTTTGAAACTGCTTCTGATGCCTCGAAATCCATAAGACCCCTATTAATTGCTCTAAGTAACGCCCTGTCCTCCACGTCCAACGGTGAGATGCATATCCAACGGTTCGGGTTTTTTCTCAAAATTTGAGCGGGATAACTCCCATTCCATGCCGCCTCCCATATATAAAAATGCCTAGGAAGTCGTGACTCAACTCATTACTCCAGAAATCAATCAAATCCTAAGACTCCCTCCTTTTCTCTCCTCACAAGAAGCTCGCGAAGAATTGTCTACTCATTTTCTCGTAAGTTTTCACTCTTTTAAATTCTTTTTCTCCTTGGCTATAATCCTCGGCCATTAATTGTACCCGTTCCCTTTCTAAATCTCCATTTTTACTCCAACCAAATGGGTAGATTCAAATGTCTAGTAGATATCGACGCCGGTATGGAGGGTTTTCGAGCCAAATACCGCATCCCTCAGAAAGCGGGTTTGAGATATTGCGCCCTAGAAGCTATAGCTGACGATAGGAAAGAAGGAGAAGTTGTCATTCCCATAATCGAATTTTTGGAGGGTGGAATGAAACTTCCCATGAAGAACGTAACCAGTGAATACCTGCGTAATCATAGATTATGCCCAGACCAATGTACACCTAACATGTTTAGAATCTTAGGTTGTGTCGATGCTCTCAACGAGAAAATGAGTTTGAGACTCACATGGCACGACGTTGCCCATATATATGACTGTCACAAACTTAAAGGCGTAGGGTATTACCTCAAGTCTAGGTCTAGCATTGTTAGGCTCATATCGTGTCTTTCCAAATCTAACAAAGGCATGAAAGACGACTACTTAATCGCCTCTGGGAAGTGGTACAACGGTCCTTATTGTCCAGTTGAATAGGGAAAACCAGGTGTAATTCCATAGGATTTAGGTTCCCTGGCCTGGGGTTTAGTTCTCCTAACTTTATCATTAAGATCTATATTGTATCTTAGTTTCCTCTTTATTTGATGTTTATTGTTGATCTAACCATATTTAGTTCCTCGAACATTTTTCAGATAAACAGCACGTATCGCCCCATTTAAGCCTATCTAGCATCGCGGACCTCAATAGAGTTTTAAGATCCGAGGTATTCGTGAGTGAAGACTTGCAAGTGAAGGCAGCCCATCTCATCTTGGGATACGAACCGCTATCGGCTACTTTCCAAGATATCGGCAATGCGATCATCGCGGGTGATTGGAGATGTAGAAGGATAGACGTCTCGAAACCAGAGTTCCTTGCTCCACACGATTTACTGGACGACCCTTCTGTCATCCTATACGTATGCCCAATAAAAGCAGCTCCTCGTTCGGTGCAACTTGAGGCAACAGCCATCCGAGAAGAGCCCATATCTCCTCGCCTGTCCCTTGAGGAAATAGACCGGTTTCGACTTGAGGAAGCAGAGAAACCTTCAGAGGGCCACGTTGTCAACATCTTGGACGAAGAAAACGAACCTGCCGAGAGCTTTGGTATCAAAGGCTTCATAGTTGCACGTGTAGATAATAGTTCCGAGGAAGAAGAAGAAGAAATGTCTCGACAACCAGGGACAAGTTTGAGGGATCTGCTTGCACAAAGGGGCAAGCAAGCTACTATGAAAGACGCTTCGGGATCCCAACTTCTTGCCAATCTCCCTCCCCCACGTCCTTCTCTAGGCCCTCTCACTACCATACCCAACCTCAAGAAGAAGAAAAGAACGGGTGAGATTGAGGAAGAAGAGTTGGCCCAATAGAAAAAACAAAAACAACAAAAAGTGTCAAATGGCCAGACACGAGCTTCCTCCATGGAGAGTAGGGGGAGTCATGATTTGGCCAAGGTGCACCGCACTCAGTCCCAGTGGTCACCTCCTTTGGAATTGGATAAGACTTCTATTTCTCGCCAGGCCTCCATAAGGGAGTTCCAAAAAGGGCACGCCCATTACCTAGCCGAGGCCCTGGAACAGCCCATTTTGCTGCCCAAGGATATGGATGCTTTGAAGGGGATGAGGCAACCAGATCTCTTCCTGTCCCTAAAAAGGGACTTGGTTTTGGTACGTATCGTTTAATTCCCTTACCTTTGCAACTTACTTTCTGTTAACCCTCTTTATACATATACACATGTTTAGGTTATCCTTCATAATGCACTTATTTACTACCCTTGTGCAGGCTGTCTAAGAGGTTTTTGTAGCAGAGAAATGGGTGGAGGACGCTTGGAATGATGCTAAGGTTGAGGCCAACATCCGGATCGAGACTAAAAAAGCTCTTGGCCTAGCCGAGCAGGAGAAGAAGAAACTTGCTGAAAAGCTAGTGGAAGAGGTGAAATTAAGGAGGAGTGCTGAGGCTGGACTTAATACAGCTAAAGCCTAGGCGGAGGAGCAACGCAAGCAACTTCACAACAAAGGAGAGGAGCTAGCCACTGCCCAGCAAGACATCTTGCACTTGAAGGGCGAGTTAGCACAAGCCAAGGAAACAGCTCGCACCATTAAAGAGACTGTGGATGCCGCATCGCTTGCCTCATTCAACAAGGAGGTTGAGGAAACGAAAATCCGACTGGCCAAAGAGCTGGCTGAAGTATGCAGGGATTACTGCCAACAAGTATGGGCAGAGGCCCTTAATGTGGTAGGGGTCCCTGCTACCTCAGAGTGGAGGAAGGCCGAAAACGTGTGGCTCCCCCCAGACATAGGTGCGATTGAAGCCCTTCCACCTCCTTCAACTGCTCTTGAGATAGTGCCCCTTATACAGCCATCCCCAGTCCAAGAACCTCTCCCACCTCTTAAAGCATCTGCTGGCTCTAATCAAGCGGCGGAGCAAGTTGAAAAGACTGAGAAGTGTTTAAGCGAGAGAGCCGATCAGGGTGACCCTCCACTAAGGGCGAAGGACAAAGGAAAACAAATTCAAACCTTGTCCCAGAAAACCTTCAAATGCTGCCCTCGTCATCAAAGAATTAACTCCCAAATCCAAAGAGACTGGGCCCAAGCAAAAAGGGGAGGAGGACAAAACAAAGGAGGCTGAAGCAAAGTCCACAAAAGACCCTTCATTGAAAATCAAGACATAAGCAGCCTAGGATTCTTTCTCAAAGTAGCTTTTTCTTATTATAATTTTACTGCCATCATTTTGTCCTGTGTTTTTGTTTCCATTGTAATCACGTACAATGATAATGATAAATTCAATATTTTGATCTTTAATCCCTTACAGATTTTACTTACTGAAATATTTAGCTTTTTATCTTAATACAAGTTATATACATAGCATGAATGACTTAATATTCAAATGAACAAGTAGATCTCTATAATGTCTTAGTTAATATCAGTAATCTGACATGGAAATAATTTCATTTCATTGACCAAAGCCATCAGTGGATAACCTGTATGTTGGGATTATATTATTTAATGTGGAATAGCACATATTTAAATACATAAGAATATACCTGAACATAAAGCGAGAAAAAACATGGTCTGAGACTAGACTTTACGTCAAACTTAGGCACAAAAGTAAACCATAAATCTCACCACAGTATGTGGTCTGAGAGCTAATACAGCCAAAGCTTTGTTTGATTTTTAGAAAGGTGAATGAAAATGTTAATTTCTCCAAAGTAGATAGTCTGAGGACCAGACGTAACTAAGGTTCTATTTAATACTTAATAAAAATATCAATTTCTACAAGGTATTGATGGAATTATGCATGTATGCAACGAAAAAATAACGGATCTACTTCATTCATAAATGTTAACATGCACTATATAAGTTCCAAAATATAAGAACAAGAGAGTGTACCTTGTAGTGGTGAATTTCAAAATCGAAGATCGGAAGCACTTGGGAACACTTTCAATCTTCACTCCAATTTCACTAACGCCCAAGATATGTGGTTTCTCAATCAGTTCCAAAGGGAGAATGTCAAAAAGTGTCTAACACTTCTTACGCACCTTTTCACAATAGTGTTCTTACTATTCTCTATAGAAAAATTCTGTATGTTTCTCCCTTTATTTCTAACTGATTATCTAATTGGGCTGGCCTTTTGGGCCTTTCCAATTGGGCTTAAGTGTGTGGCTTGGAGTGGGAACAAAAGAAACCAATAAAACACTAACTCTAATGGGCCTTGGGCTTTTCTGTCAACTCTTGACAAGTCTAAAGTCACCATTAACTATATTTAATACCACTATATAAATATAGTTGCACTCTAGATCTTATCTATTAAATTATATCCCAATACTTTATTGTACATGCAACTCCTTCATAAAATATTCATAGTAATACAAAGTCATGAAAGAAGACTGTCACTTTGTAGATTACTACATCTTAAGTCCTTGAGTACCCAGTTTAATCCTTTAAGTTATTCATCATATATTTATGAAATCCAATTCTATAAATAAGGGAATATTTTGTATCTCTGTTAAGAGACTATGAATTCCATCTTGAGAATATATGTTCCATCAACACTAAATGTGGTTGCCCAACATACTGAGGTTTTGACCATAACTATAGATCTCACTCTTGATATATCAAAGCAACTTACACGTGGTTAGGCCTAACTCTCTGGATAACAAACCCATTAAACTTATCTCAAGGAAATATTTTGTATCTCTGTTAAGAGACTATGAATTCCATCTTGAGAATATATGTTCCATCAACACTAAATGTGGTTGCCCAACATACTGAGGTTTTAACCGTAACTATAGATCTCACTGCTAATATATCAAAGCAACCTACATGTCATGATTAGGTCCATTATCCTCTCAGGATTAAGAGTTCATGCAAATATAAGTCGTGAGTTTATTATTCAATTGACAATCGTTAGGAGAATAATAAATCTCACAGCGGTCCAGTTCAATATGTTTTAACTCTTAAAATATATCAACATACCAACTAGAAATCTCCATTTCCATAATCAAGACAAATCATCTTAGTTGATATGTTATAGACTTCGCAGATAAAATGCCCAATTTCATCACCGACTACGAACTACATTTTGAGTTTACAAGGAACTTGTGATTTACATCGAACTTGTGATTTACATCGAACTTGTGATTTATATCTTTTGTGACTAAATCACATACAATGCATCTCATGGACTATATGATAATGTCCTAATATTCATGTTACCATTATTTTTAGATAATAACAAAACAACTTTATTAAACACAACATTAAGTCATACATAATGTCATACATAATAACATACATAGCATCATACAATAGGATTTAAGGGCACACATCTTAATAGGTATGTGGTCCGAGGAGCAAGGCATGACTAAGTTTTTGTTTGATACTTAGAAAAATGAACTGAAGTGTTAATTTTTCCAAAGTAGATCATCCGAGGATCAAACGTAACTAAGGTTCTATTTAACACTTAATAAAAATATCAATTTCTACAAGGTATGTGGTCCGAGGAGTCAGGAATGACCAAGTTTCTGTTTGATACTTAGAAAAATGAACTGAAGTGTTAATTTTCCCAAAGTAGATGATCCGAGGACCAGGCGTAACTAAGGTTCTATTTAACACTTAATAAAAATATCAATTTCTACAAGGTATGTGGTTCGAGGAGCCAAGCATGACCAAGTTTCTGTTTGATACTTAGAAAAATGAATTGATAATCAACGCAACACAATATCAATAGAAATAAGATGGCAGAAGTGCCTTTTATTAATAATAATACATTCGTAGGTTATTTACATTCCAAGGATGTGGTATCATCTAAGTCTGCAAGATAATATGCCCCTATGCCAGCTACCGAAGTAATTTGATAAGGTCCTTCCCAGTTAGGTCCTAATTTTTTCCATGCTGGGTTTTTGGCAGTACCCAAGACCTTCCTTAACACCAAATCTCTAGGGACAAGTGGCCTTAACTTCACATGGGAATCATATCCCCGTTTGAGTTTATGCTGATAGTAAGCTACCTGAACCATAGCATTCTCTTCTCGTTCCTCAACTAGGTCTAGGCTTTTCTCCAGTAAGTTGTTGTTATTACTTGGGATGAAAGAGCTCGTTCTTAGTATCGAAAACCTAGTTTCTAAAGGGATTATAACCTCGGCTCCATAAGTCATAGAGAATGGTGTCTCTCCAGTAAATCTTCGAGGTGTAGTTCGATATCTCCACAAAACATGTGGCAATTCTTCCACCCATCTTCCCTTGGCATCATCCAGCCTTTTCTTGAGTCCACTGACTATAACTTTATTGACTGCCTCGGCTTGCCCATTCCCTTACGGATAAGTTGGAGTGGAATATCTATTCGTGATGCCTAGATCATAACAGTACATTTTGAAGGCCTTACTATCAAATTGCAGGCCGTTATCTGAAATAAGAGTTTGAGGGATTCCGAACCTAGTGACAATATTTTTCCAAACAAACTTCTTTGCATCCACATCTCTAATATTTGACAATGGCTCAGTTTCAACACATTTAGTGAAATAATCTGTTTCAACGAGCAACCATATGTTATTCTCTGCTGATTTTGGGAAATGTCCTACAATGTCCAAGCCCCATTGAGTAAAATGCCAATGACTAGACAAAGTATTAAGAACACCCCCTGGTTGATGGATGTTGGAAGTAAATCTCTAGCATTGGTCACACTTCTTTGCATAAACTTGGGCCTCTCTCTGCATATTGGGCCACCAATACCCCTGGGTAAGAGCTCTGTGAGCTAAAGACCTTCCTCCTGTGTGACTTCCACAAATCCCCTCATGCAACTCCTCCAAAAGTAATTCTGTTGCTTCTGGATGTATACATAGCAAATATGGTCCTGAGAAAGAGCGTTTATACAACTTTTGATCCTTGGATAGCCAAAATCGAAGTACTTTTCTGCATACTTTATCTGCTTCAGATTTCTCCTCCAGCAAGACATCATTCTTAAGGAAGGACACTATAGGATCCATCCAATTAGGTCCCACTTTTACTTAATGAACCTGAATGGTGTCACTATTCATCCCAGAGGGCTTACACAAGTCTTCAACAAGGATGACTCGAGGAAGGCTTTGTGCCGAGGACGTTGCAAGGGTAGCTAGGGAATCAACATGGGTATTCATACTCTTGGAGACATGTGACAAAGTAAAAGATTTAAACTTTGATTGCAAATACCTGACCCGGGCTATATATTCTTGCATTCTTGGATCTTTAGCCTCTAACTTCCTTTCTACGTGGCCCACCACTAGTTGTGAATCCAAGAACATTTGTACTGCTTGTCCACCCATTTTTTGAACCATATCCATCCCTACTAGTAACGCTTCATATTCTGCCTCATTGTTGGTAGTTGAGAACCCTAGCCTCAAGGAGTTCTCGAAAAGAAACCCCTCAGGAGACACCAGAACTAAACCCACACCAAACCCTTTTTGATTTATTGTTCCGTCAAAATACACTCTCCACATCAAAGGTTCTTTACACAAGATCATGCCAACTGATTTTTCATCCATGACCAAGCCTTTAACATTCTCTTCTAATGAGGGCTCCGCAAATTCCGCCACCAGATCAGTAAGGACCTAGCCCTTCATGGAAGTGCGAGGTATATACTTGATATCAAAAGCCCCCAAGATGGTACCCCATTTAGCAATCCTCCCCATGTAGTTAGCGCTTCAAAGTACAGACTTAAGAGGAAGCTGAGTTAAAACAACAACTGTATGAGATTGGAAATAATGGGGAAGCTTACGTGTAGCATGCACTACCGCTAGGACAGCTTTTTCCAAAGGTAGATAATACACCTCGGTCTCATGTAAGGATTTGCTCACGTAATAAACTGGCCTCTGCACATTATTATCGACCCGAATCAAAACCAAGCTAACAACATGATTAGCCACGGCAATATACGCAAACAAAACTTCATCAACTTCTGGTCGAGACATAATGGTTGGTCGCGAAAGATAATCCTTGAGTTATTGAAAAGCTAAAGCACATTCCTCGGTCCATTCAAATCCTTTCCACTTATTCAATAACTGGAAGAAAGGCCTGCACCTGTCTGCAGATTGAGAGATGAACCGGTTGAGAGCAGCAGTCATTCCAGTTAACCTCTGAACCTCTTTAGGATTCCGAGGTGGCTGTAAGCTATTGATTGCTTTGACCTGTGCAGGATTGACCTCAATTCCCCGATGAGTTACCATATAATTCATAAACTTTCCAAATCCCACACCAAAAGAGCACTAGGAAGCATTAAGACGTAATTGATACCTCCTTAGTGTCTGAAAAGTATCGTTCAGATCTTCCACATGCATGGACACTGTTTTACTTCTCACCACCATGTCATTCACATACACTTCAATAGTCTTCCCCAATTGTGGTTCAAACACCTGGTCATTATCCTCTGATAGGTAGCCCTTGCGTTTTTCAAACCAAAAGGCATTACTTTATAATGATAATTCTCCGTAGGAGTAACAAAGGATGTCTTCTCCTGATCATCCAAAGCCAAAGGTATTTGGTGGTAACCTTGAAAAGCATCCAAAAAACTCATCCGAGGATGCCCAACTGTAACATTCACCAACTGATCTATACGAGGCATTGGGAATGAATCTTTAGGGCAAGCCTTGTTCAAATTCGTGAAATCCACGCACACTCTCCACTTCCCATTCTTCTTCTTTACTACCACTATATGAGCCAACCATTCTGGATAGAACACTTCTTTAATAGCACCAACCTTTTTGAGCTTAAGCACCTCTTCCTTAATAGCCTCAGAGTGCTCCTTAGAGGAACGCCGAGGTGGTTGCCTCCTCGGAACGACAGCCGGATTGACATTCAAGTGATTACAAATAAACTCGGATCAACCCCAGGGGCTTCATAAGCATCCCACGCAAATACATCTACATTTTTTCTTAAAAACGTAACCAGCTCCATTTTCTCCTGAAGTGGCAACTGGACTCCCACCTGAAAGAATTTTTCAGGATCATCATCTATAAGAGCTTTCTCTAACTCCTCACATGTAGCTTCCTCTACTGCCACTGCATTGGGTGTAGTCAGAGACATTAATTGCTATAAGCCCCCCGTAGTCGAGGCCGAGGACTTTGGCCCAAGCTAATGCAGAATTGCAGCTGCCATACACTGTCTAGCCACAAATTGGCTCCCAATAATTTCCTCGACCAGTCCTCTAGACGGGAATTTCACCTTGACATGTAGAGTTGAGGAAACAGCACCTAGAGCATGCAGCCAAGGCCTTGCCACAATGGCCGTGTAGGGAGAATAATCGTCTACCACAATGAAATCTACATCTACAACCTCTGGACCTGATTACACAGGTAACTGAATCTGCCCTTTTAGTATGACAGCTTTCCCCTCAAAGCTTATCAGTGGTGAATCGTAAGCCGAAAGATCCTCGAGTTTTAAGTTGAGCCCCCTAAACAAGTCGGGGTACATAATATCTGTACCACTACCCTGGTCAACCATTACCCTTCTCACGTCGTAGCCCCCTATCCTCAGCGTAACAACCAAAGCATCGTCATGCGGTTGAATAGTCCTAATCTTATCTTTTTCCGAGAAACCTAAAATATGTGGAGTATTCCCCTTAATCCTCCTTAGCTCAGAGTCAGATTCCTCGGCAAGAGTTCGTGACATAGACATCACCCTGGTAGGACGAGAACCAGTCCTGCTAGGAGCAGCAAAAATAACATTGATTGTTCCTAGAGGAGGCCTTGATGAATTATTCCCTTGGCTCACCGAACCCGAATGACCTCCTTGCACATTGGGATGATACAAAAATTTCTTCAACCTTCCCTCCTTAACCAATTGCTCCAAATGATTCCACAGAGTTCTACAATCTTCAGTGGTATGACCTCTGCCCTGATGATAGTGGCAATGGAGATTCTGATTACGCCTCAGAGGATCCCCAGCCATCTTGTTGGGCCATTTGAAGTATGATTCATTCTAAATTTTCTCCAACGCCTGATGCACCGGTTCTCGAAATATAGTGTTAACCACCTGTGGAACAATAGGATTGGATTGCCCAGCAAAATCTCTTTGGGGCCTGTTATTGTTGTATCTGTCCGACCTGAAGTCCCTCCTCTCTTGAGGGATAACCTTCGCTTTTCCCTTACCCTACTGTTGATCTTCCTTAACCCGTTTGTACTCATCAATCCGATCCATGAGCCGATGTACACTTCTTACAAGCTTTTTGGTCAGAGATTTCTGTAAGTCATGCTTAGTAGGGAGGCCAACCTTGAAAGTCTGTATCGCTACATCATCAAAATCACCATCAATCTCATTGAACATCTCCCAGTACCTGTTAGAGTATGTTCTCAAGGTTTCCCCTTCTTTCATGGCCATGGACAATAACGAATCTAGAAGCCGAAGAACTCTACTGCAAGTGATGAAGCAGGACCCAAATGCCCTAGTGAGTTCCATGAAGGAATCAATAGACCCTGCCTTCAATCCATTAAACCATCTCATCGCATCAGGTCCTAAGCTAGAAGGGAAGACTTTGCACATTAAAGTTTCATTTTTAGAGTGTACCGTCATCCTTTGATTGAAATGGCTCACGTGTTCTATAGGGTCTGTTCGGCCATTATAAATGGTGAACGTGGGTTGAGTGAACCGCCGTGGAAGCTTCCCCTTCTCCACCTTACGTGTAAAAGGTGACTTGGAAATTTGGTGTAATGCCCTACTCATAACATCATTTCCTAAGCCCCTAGAGGAAGATTCCCTGCCCTGATGACAATGAAGATGATCAGGAGGAGTTCTTGACCTAGACCTGTCGCCACTACCCTGGCTATATTTAGAAGAAGGGTCAGAAAAAGAGGGCGTTCGCCTTCGCCTCTTGCAGCGCAACTTTTTCTTTAAATGGTCAATCTCCTTCTGCATGGCTTTTGCATGTTGCTCGTGAGGGATTCTGCTTCCATCTCGTGAACGACTCCTATCAGTGTGCTCAAGATGCAGGGAGTGATCCTCATGCTGGGACCCCATAGACTCTGCATGATGTGGACCTGAGCCTGCCATAATGTTACAATTCCTAAAACACAAGATTTTCCACAGACGACGCCAATTGTAAGGTCACAATTCACACCCAAACCCAATAGTACGAAGGGTGTAGGCCCAAAAAGCCCTATACAATAAAATTTGTAGAGTGTGGGCTTGAAACCTAGGTTCTATGAATGTTGGATAACAAAAATGATGGGCTAGATCCCCAATTTACGTGTGACAAACTGATTATGTAGTAGAAACTTTCTTGGGACGTAAGCCGATGATGACTTGTATTGCTTTTCCTTGTTTTAAAAATAGATTACAATTCAAGGTGGAGTGTACAATATTTTTCTCTATCTTCTCCGATCCCCTTGCTTGAATGCCTTTCTTTTCCTTTTATATCATCCTCGTTCCTCTCTCCATCTCTCATGTATGGCTCAGATCACCAAAATAGATATTTGTCCCATCCACCACCCTCTTGAAGTCTTCAAACAATAGGTGTAAGGCTGATCACTACTGTTCAGAGGTCATTTCTTCATTAATGCGGCCAGAGAGGTAGGTGTAGAGTCTTTAATGCGGTGGTAGCAGTTTTTTCTAAGATATTTCTCGTTCACTCTTTCTCTCTGTATCCTTGTGGAACACATCTTCATCCACCAGACCTCCCAAAATTTCCTAATAAACATCATGGCGCATAGCATAGTCTTCACTTCATATAGCCGAGGAGATCCCCCTCCTCGGACTATTTCCACCAACCTCTTTCGCAATAGTTTGCTTGTGGGTTTTTAAGTTTGATATATTTATTACTACTAAACCCTCCTCGGACAAGTTAATACCCTCGGATCATGCCCAAGACCCAAGAACATATTTTGACCCTTCTGCCCCCACAGTTATGATTGTAGAAATTTTATTAGATCTTAAAAAAATAGATATAATTTTTTTTTCCTATAATTTTTAAGTTGATAAAAATCATAATTTGATTACAATTCAAATTCTTCATCTAATTATTTTCTTATTATAATATATAAGTTGAAAAAAATCATAATTAAAAAAAACAGCAAAAAAAAAAAAACTTAAACCCAAATGTTTAATATCAAAAACAAAAGCACACGTAAAAAGAAGTAGTACACGTTTCTTTGAAATTACAATAGAATGATAATTAATGATTAATATATATATATATATATATATATATATATATATATATATATATATTAAAAATCTATACATGTTTTTTTTTAGAAGAAGTAGTACATGACTACACGTTTTAGTTTTGAAAAAAAAAATAGATATAATTTTTTTTCTTCTTATCCTCTTCTCCTATAATTATATTTTTACTACATGTAAAAAGAAAACAGCAAATAAACACACACACACACATATAAAACCAAAACCTCTAAGGCTCCCACAATTTTCCATGTCACCACTTATTTTTTTTAGATTCTTTTTATTTTAGGTTTTATATCTTATATTTTTAATATTTCTCTTCAACGTGTAATTATCTTATCAAGTATTACAATAGTTTAGTTTAAGTAAAACTCTATTAGATATATGTTTTAAGAGCTTAAAAATTCTATAACAAAATTTTTAACAAATATAAACCCCTGTCAAGGCCAAAACCTTTCATATTCACTCAAATTTAACACACACAGCAAATTGAAAATTTTACAAAAAAGGTACAGAACTTCATGAGACCACTTTGTAACGTTGTATCTATGGAGTTGCTCAAAGTAAATGTAGAGGTAAAGACATGTTGCCATCTTTCATGCTCTAACTCTCTATGATTACTACTTTATAATATTGTTATTGTTGTGACTTGTGAGTGAGTTTATTAGTATGAAAAATCTACATGTGAAAATTTTAATTGTAAAAATTTGTTTTTACAATTAAAACATTATATTTAATCGTAATTTTGATTTAATAATTAGCAATTTCATCAATCAAATTTTCTCTAACGTTGGTGTAATTTGTACTACAATGTATGTTATATATAAAACCAAAATTTCTAGAGCTCCCACAATTTTTCACGTCACTGCTATTTTCTTTTTATTATTATTTTAGATTCTTATTATTTTATATTCTTATTATTTTAGGTTTTATATCTTATATATTTATTATTTCTCTTCAACTTGTAATTCTACAATAGTTTAGTTTATGTAAAATTCTATTAGATATATGTTTCAAAAGCTTGAAAATTCTACTTCAACTAAAATTTTATAACAAAAATTTCAACAAATATAAACTCCTACCAAGGTCAAAACCCTTCATACTAACTCAAATTTTCACAAAGAAAACACACAGCAAATTGAAGATTTTGCCATTTTAATCTCTCAAAAACATCTCTCAATCAAGAAAAAATGTAAGCACATAGATCCAAAAACACACACACACACTAAACAAGTCTAAACAATTTTATATTTCAAAAACAAGTTAAGACAGTTTAGTGAGCATGCATTAACACATGTAAACCTTGTGATGGCCAAATTACATTGTACCTGCACATGTATCAAAAGTAGCAAAGAATATTGCATGTTGTGTGTGAAAACATCACAAGATTGCATAAGTGACTCTATGTTATGACGAATTGAGATATGAGTAAATCAATTTAACTCACCCACGATCATAACTGCTTAATGGGGACTATCATCTTCGAGGTACATCCTATAACTCTCACATCTCTTAGAATACATGCTTGCAATCATGTTTAAAAGCATTTTGTTTCTTTTGCTTTAATTTTTCTTTGCATATTTTTTTAGGAAAAGTGAGAGTGATTGGTAGTTCATGAGGTCTTTCATCTTGCGAGCTCTCTTGATCATCTCTCCCACCTTATTTATCCTCTTGTTGATCTTCTTCTACCCTTCATGGTTGGGGAATTATGGTTAGTCTTGTTCTCCTTTTGGCCACTCTTCAAGTTTTGAAATTGTTGTATCATAAGGTTCATGTCCTCCCTCAATTGGATTTGACTAGCTACCATGGTGTTTAGTAGCTCTTAAGTGTTCATGGGTTCTTTAGTATTTGGATGTTCTCCCCCTTCTGCCATAGTGATGGAGTCTTCGGACTTCTTGTGGCTTGGGCTGTCTTGTAGGTTGAACACAAGATTATGATGTTGCAATAGTGGAGTATCTTCTATACTCACGGGCTTCAGTATCGTGATGGGTTTGGAACTGGAACTGCTAGCTTAAGTGTTGGTCTTGGGTTCTCTTTGGAGTCTTCCCTCTGATCTTAACCAAATTCTCCCCTAAGAAAAGGCTTGGTTAGGTCAATCAAAGCTAGGTCCCCTCCTACATCAATCAATCAACCAACCAAACAAACACACACAACATGCAATGCAATTTTAACATGGACTGGCCTAAGGGTAAGTTCTAAGTCATTACATTGTAGGGTGGATTTGTTGTTTCATTGTTTCCCATAGCTAGGACGTTACACCTCCCAACTTGTAATGTAATGAACATTACATTGGTCTAATCGGCATGGTCTATCCTTTATAGTCAACAAGAAATGATCCAGTGACTTTAAGGTATGAGTTGGTGAGTTCGCCACTAGGTACCCGAATCTAATGAAGATTGGTGATCCATGGTTACTACCACCATATGTTGAGATGGGTACATGCATATTTGTTGTTTTGATGGCACACACTATGACAATTAGGGAAAGCTCTTAACAATCAACATGGCAACACAAAAAAAAAATATCATACAAACAATACAAGACATAAACAAACAAACATCAACATCATGCAAAAGACAAGGGTATATAGTTGGTCACTTAAAGTCTAACACAAAGCTTAGCCCTCGACATCCCTAGTGGAGTCACCACTGTGAGTAGGAGTGTGCAAACCATCACCGGAGCTGACAAAACTGATCGGCACCAATCCTCCCGCACTGCCATTGGCACCGATCGACGGAGCCGATGCTGGCGATCGGAACGCGAACGGAGCTCCAATGCCGTTGCGATGAGGACATCGGAGACGCAAAGCGCACACCGAATGAGAGTCGAATCGAACCGATACACAGGCATCTCAGGTGTGTTCATTTTAAATTTTTTTACTAAACCTAAACGTCGTCGTATTGGGTAATTATAAAAAATAAAAAAAAACACAAGACGGCACCGTTTTATGTAGGTTTTCAGATACACAGCCTCACTATAAATTCACTCTTAACTCTCTCATATCCCTTAACTCTCTCTCTCGCTCTCGCTAGTCGCCTCGCCTCTGGCTCTCGCGGCCTTGCCATCTCGCCGGCTTGAGTTGCGCCTCGTAGCAATAGCAGCTTAGCTCACAGTGGGCCCACGACAAAACACAGTAAGCTATCCCATCAACCCCTTTCCTCTTGAGTCTTGGCTGGACAATAAACACTCAGTACCAGTGGACATTCAGCAGCAGATTCTTCTTGCTCTCTTGCTTATATTATAGTTATAAATTTATAATGCTTGTCAGTTGTTAGTTTAGTTAATTTATACCGTGCATTTATTTAGTTAGTTTAGTTAGTTAATTATTATACCGTGCATTTAATTTATTTAGTTAGTTTTTAGTTTATTTATTTATTTAGTTAGTTTAGTTAATTTATACTGTGTAGTTTTATAATGCTCTCTTGCTTTAGCTGCTTATAGTTAATGCTTGTCAGTTTAGTTTTTAATTTTATCAATTTTTCAGCACTTATTTGTCACAATCTACTAAGTAGTAAGCACTACCGTTTATTTATTTATTTTTTCCAGCATTTTTTTTTTGAGGGAGACGAGATTGGGAGAGTTCACGTTTTCAATCCTTCATTGAGAGGTAATCACTAAACACTCACTATATTCAACATTATGATTTTAAATTTTTAGTACTTAGTAACAATTGCTTTAAGTTTATATATAATTATATAGAAAATTAGCTTTTATTTTATATTTATTCAATATAAATATAAAATAAAAGCTAATTCTCTAGTTCTGAATTGTTGTTAATATTAGTGACATGAATTGTTGAATAATGATTAATGATTGTTAGTATGTTATTGTTGAAATTGTATTTGCTGGAAAAATTATAATTTGATATTATTGTGGAAAATTTGTTTTTTTGTTGGTTGGAAATTGTTTTATTAGATGGATGTCGATGCTCCACCTGGATTTGGTGCACCTGGGGACCCTAACCCACCTCCTCATAGTCCTGGTAGTGCTAACCCTAATCCACTTGAACCTGCAGCACCAATTGGACTTGGTGCATCACTTCCCCCACTATCACCTAAACAAGGTGGTAAGGACCCGTCTATAGTATGGCAACACTTCATTAAGTTGGCTGGTTCTGATCCCAAAAATCCTAGGTCTCAATGCAAGTATTGTAAAAATCAATATAAATGTCATGGTAAGAAAAATAGTACTTTGGGCATGTTGCAACACATGAAGGTGTGTAAGAAGTGGCCTTTTCCCCGTGATGATAAGCAAAAAACTTTATATTTCCAAGCCAACAGAGAAGGGAAAAGTGGTTCAAATGTGTTAGTGGTTGCAAACTATAGTGAAGAGATGATAAGGTTGGCGTGGCAAGGATGATCATCATTGATGAATTGCCTTTTAAATTTGTGAAGCGTCAAGGCTTTCAAGAATTTATTGAAATAGTTGAGCCTAAGTTTCCTATTCCCCATCGCACTACCATTGCAAGGGCTTGTATGGAGATTTATTCTAGTGAGGTGGATATTTTGAGAGGGACTTTTGTTGGGCAATAAGTTTGTGTGACAATGGATACTTGGACATCCATACAAAACTTGAACTACATGGTAGTTACTGTACACTTCATTGATCGGGATTGGACTTACCAAAAGAAAATCTTGAACTTTTGCCCTATAGCTAATCACAAAGGGGACACCATAGGTAGAGTGGTTGAGTCATGTTTGTTGAAGTGGGGTATAGACCGGTTGTTTACAATCACCGCGGACAATGCTAATTCTAATGATGTGGCAATTGATTATGTGAAGAAGAAAACAAAAGAAAGAGATAGTAGCATATTGGGTGGTGAGTTCATGCATATGCGTTGTTGTGCGTATATCTTGAATTTGATAGTGCAAAGTGGGTTGAAGTCCATTCATGAATCAATTGCCAAAGTTAGGAATGCGGTGCGATATGTGAGAGCCTCTCCCGCAAGGTTTAAGAAGTTTTAAGAATGTGTTGAAAATGAAAAAATCAAAGCCAAATATTTGTTGTCCTTTGGTGTGCCAACAAGGTGGAATTCCACTTATCTCATGTTAGATTGTGCTTTGAAATTTGTGAGAGCATTTGATAGGTTGGAAGAGGAGGATAGGCATTACAAATTTTATTTTTGTGAAGCGGATGGGAATGGGAAAAAGCTCATTTGTATTCCTAACTATCTTGATTGGGAAAATGTCAAGACCTTTGTGAAATTTCTTGGCATATTTTATGAGGCGACACTTAGATTTTCTGGGTGATTGTTTGTCACTTCTAATACATACTTCCATGAGCTAATTAGCATTGAAGATCAATTGCAACAGTTGTGTAGTGTTGATGGGGATCCACTTTTGAAGAGTATGACGGTAGAGATGAAAAGAAAATATGATAAGTATTGGGGAAGTATAGATAATATCAATGATACTTTTTGTTGCTGTTGTTCTTGACCCAAGGTATAGATTGAAGTATGTAAAGTTTTGGTTTAGGGAGTGGTATGGAAAGGACAAGGGGATGAGATGAGCTCTAAGGTTCGGGATGCATTGAAGAGGTTGTATGTGGAGAGAGTGGGTCAAAATGGAGCTTCGAGTTCTAGTGGTAGTGGTGCTTCATTGTATAGAAACTCCAGGCCAAGTGTTGGCAATGCTTCATTGTCTGATCAAATTAAAAGTTATAATAATAGGTTTAAGCAACACTTGGCGGACAAGGACAGTGTGGAAAACAAATCTGAGTTGGATAGGTATTTGTTGGAATCTTCTGAGGACCCTGTTGTGGAAGATTTTGACATCTTGATTTGGTGAAAAATGAATTCTTTTAGATATCATGTCCTTTCCCAAATTGCCCGTGATGTGTTGGGTAATCCTGTCTCTACAGTTGCAACTGAGTCTGCTTTTAGTACGAGGGGACGTGTTTTGGATTCGTTCCGTAATTCGCTATTTCCTAATACAGTTGAAGCCCTTATTTGTACCCAAAATTGGTTGAAGGATGCAAAGAAAAAAAGACCAATAAAGCTTCGGGAGTGCATGGATAATGTGGAGGATATGGATGGTTTTGAGATTGACACAGGTAAATATATGTTCATTTTGTTTGTTGTATATATCAATTGTTTATTTATTTGCTCAATGCTTACGAATCATTTTATTTTGAATGGGATTGTAGAAATTGCATCAGTTTGCCCAATGCCTATGGAGGAGGATCCAAGCACCGTTGTGTTGGATGATGATGAGTGATGTGCTACTCTTTGCTGGAAGTTAGTTAGTAGTTAGTATTATGTAAGTATATTTGCTATTATCATTCGTTTGTGTTAATTATAAATATTTTGTTGTTCATAAACGTTTTATTGTTATTAACACGTGTTTATTTTGTTTTGTTTAGTATTTTGTAGGAGTTCTAAAATGATCAATGATGCATAGTGCACAGACTTACTGGACAAAGGACTTACAAGAATTAGCATTCTTTTGCCTATATGCTAATTATATCTGTATATGTTATTGGTAGTGAACTTTTCACTAATAGTAGTTATTTAGATATTCATGGGTGAGATTATTATTAGGGATACAAGCAATTAGCATTCTTTTGCCTAAATGCTAATTTAATTTGTATATCTTTCTTTCGGCATATGTGGACAGTGACAAATGGTTTTGTAATACGTTATTAAGTGGAAACATTAACGCTTATTGTTATTGACACTGACACACACAGTGACACTAATGATATTATATGCTACATGATAGTATTTTGGGAGTTGAACTCTTATGGAGGCAATTTCAAAATATTTTTGCATGGTGAATGGAATGAAAAAAATTGGATTATTATGTGAATAGAATTTTTGCACAGGTTTTGGAATATGCTTTTGTGTGACTAAGTTGGCACAGGTTTGGCAATTGGCATAGGTTTTTGCTTCTGTTTTATGTGTGACTAGGTTGTCACAAATTTCATGAATTATTTGGCACAAGTTTCTTGATATTGGGCTTGAAAACCCAATTTTTTTATTATTAAAAAAAACAGTTTTTTTAATATTTCAAACCAACCAAACCGACCTTAGGCGGTGTGCATCGGTTCCAATTATGAAAAAACCGACCTCTATTGGTTCGGTAATAAATTTGGAAAAAAACCGCCCCTACCAAACCGCGCACACCCCTTACTATGAGAGACCGCGCTTCTTTTGGAAGCGAAGGGGTGCTCTCAAAAAGAGATTTGGGTGCTTGTAAAAGCATCTCTCTTTTGGGTAGTGGTGTGGAGTCGCCACATATTTTTTTATGCAAAAAAAATGGATAAAATAAATATAGTTACATGTTTAAAATACTTTGAATGTCATTGATTGAATAGAGAAAAATACAATCTTGGTAAATTAACCTTACAAGGCTTTGGTCCTAGTTACAATCTATGTAAAAGAATACAAAGTTTTGGTTCTAGTTACAATCTATTAAAATTAAAAGAAAAAACACTAATCTGCCTATCCAAAAATCTTAAACTCGGGGACTAGGTTACGAAATGAGAATGTGTTAGGCACCCATTCTGCCCAGAGAGAGTCTGGTCTTTTAGACTCTAATGACTAATATACCATTTTTGTAATGCACATGACAAACACTTGACAAAAATTAATTTAAATAAATTTTCCTTGTGAATATGTCCTCTTTTTGAAGAAAATTTAGATCTATTTTTTGTAAAGGGTAAAAAGAGAGATTTATTCAAGAAAAATCAGATTCGTTTTTAAAAGATGATTTGATTTATAAACAAGAATCAAATCTGCTTTAAAAAGTTAAAGCAAAAGATTTGATTTGTTAAAAAAAAAAAATCAAATATGTTTTTATAAAGTAAAAAAGAAGATTTGATTTGTTAAAAGAAATTAGATCTGTTTTTATAATGAAAAAAATGAGATTTGGTTTCTAAAAAAATCAGATCTGTTGTTGGAAACAAAATAAAAATAAAAAAAAACTTTTGAAAAATGATTCACATTCATGAGATAAAATTATTATGCATGCATCACATATTAAAAAAAAGGAAAAGACTTTAACCTAACTTTTAATCCCTTCTTTGAAATTTCAAGATGTGCAATTTTATGACAAAGAAAAATTTTCAGATCTGTATTTAATGAAAATACAGACCAGTTATGAGTTAAAAAAAAACAGATCTGTATTTAATGAAAATACAGATCATTTTTGAGTTTAAAAAAAATCAGACCTATATTTAATGAAAATACAAATTAGTTTTGAGTTTAAAAAAATCAGATTTTTATTTAATGAAAGTACATATCAATATTGAGCTTTATATAAAAAAAAAAAGTTTTGATAGTCATTAGCAGATTTTAAAATCAAAGAAAAAGAATTAAAATAACCAATCATCTAAAGAACATGTCAAAGAAAATTCCAACAAAGTATCTAAGCATGGCAATTATATATTAAGAACAAGAATAAAACATATTAATCACATTCATGAGACGAACAATAACATACTAATTAATGGAAAAAAAAAAAAGACAAACAGAATACCTCTTGCATGAGCATGCTCTTCAAATGAAAGAATTTTTAGAAATCAAAGAAGTTTGTTCACCTCTTTGAGGTCTAAAATACTTTACTTACAAAAAAAAAAAAAAGTTCCTAAAGCAAAAGCCTCTAGAACGTCTTTAACGTAAGGGGAGTAGAAAAGTCAGAAAAGAATAGCCCTTAATTCTGATTTTTCCCCTCTATTTATAGAGGTTGGGATGCTTAAAAAAAAAAGCTAAATGAGATTAGATACGAATTAGAACGCGTCCTTATCTCAAAAAAATCCAAAAAAGATAGGTTTTACTTCAATCAGGGGGTCTCCGGGCTGGGCCAAGTGTTTGGGCTAATTGGCACTCTAATAGTGCCAAAAGGCCCTCTTGGGTGCCAAATCTGTGTTTGAGTTTTGGTCCAACTTGGACTCCTTTTTTGAGGATTTTTTAGCCTAATCCGTATTCTAAAAATTAATCACTTTTTCTTGATATTCAGGTCTTTAAAATGATAATTATCTTATAGATAAATATTCCAAAAAGACATGATTATTCACAACTTCTTTGTTATCTGATTATCTACTTTATTCTCATGCAAGTAGGTCTATTTTTGACACTAAATAACTGCCAATCACAAAATTATTTAATTAATTTTAATTGTTTAACCAATTAGAATTAATTTAAATTAATCATGCGTGATCAGTTCCACCCAAACAAAATGCATGCAAACCGTGAAAACTTGATCCTGTGATATCTTTCAATTTGATAGTCCGATTTGGAAATCAAACATATCATTGCGATCGTTAAAATCTCAAGATCATTTTTATGATATATAATGAATGAATTAATGCATGTAATACAACTCTAAATTTTGGGTATATAAATAGTCACTCTAATTATCTTCCAAGATTAAATTATGGGTGCTGTAGGTGCCACAGAATCAGATAGCCCAAGCCCACTTAGAATAGTGACTAGTACTGTTCAACCTTGGCCCAAATCAATAAATTTGTAAGAGAGTGAAACAAATAGTAAAAGGGGCTCGAGAATAAAAATAAGGAAGAAAGAGTTGATATTAACGAATATATGTATCAATCTGTTATATAAGCTAGCCCGAGGAGGCTAAAGTTACACAAAAAATGGTACAGTTCACACTCTTCTCTCAGTGTTCTTCTTGTTTCTTTTTCTATTTTTTTATACTGGTGTCTCAATCCTCTCTTTAAAAACCAGATTCTTTCTTATATACTGCTCCCTCATTCACATCCGGACCTCCTGTCTTTACCTAACAAATTTCTCCTTATGACACTTGTCCCTTTTTGCATCTAAAGAAGGTGGTAAAAGTAGTCTGCTTAGCTGTGACTTACACTGTTCGGGTCACTTCCTCACCAATGCAGCTACTAAAACTATTGTCCATCATTTAATGCGGAGGCAACAAGCTACTCCAAATTGGAAGCTTCCCCTATTGTCACTGATTCTCTCTCTTCAGACCCTTCTTCCACCTAGAATGCCTCAGAGTCTTTTGTCTCATCCCTTCCTTTTCTCGGGCGACTTTCCTTCTCAGGCCCATGATATCCCCACTCCGATAGTGCAACTCTTCAACTTCATCCTCGGTTCTCGAGCACCCACAGGTGCAAAATCGAGTGTCTACATACACCATTGTATGATTTGCTTTGTCAGACGGTTTCAGATACTGCAAACAAATAATTCAAAAATTCAGATATTAAAACTTCTAAAAGACCAAAAAATATTAAAGAATTAGATGATTTACTGCATAGAAATTATTGAAACAAAATAAAATATATATGACTAAACAATAGAGAAATATAAGAGAAAGATGGGTTACATTCAAAAGAATAATTTCAATTATTGCAAGTTTTTTATAGGGATAATTACAGTAAACCCACCTGTGGTATGACCCGTTTTCACTTTGTCTACCCGTGATTCAATCATTTACACTTTGCCCACTTGAGGATAGTCCCGTTAGCCTTCCGTAACCCACCTCTTCATTTGCCGTTAGAAAAACACATTTTTAGGCAAAAACAAATATAACAAGAATCAAAAAGCTAGGGTTTGAATTTTTTTTTTAGAGAAACAAGATGGGTATCAAAGCTGTGCAAGGCAAGAAGAGCCAATTCCCCATCACTGCTATTATCCATCATAATAGAGAAACCCTTAGCACAAGATGTGCCAATATCAACACTTGGACCCTCAAGACCCAGAGAACAACCAGTGCCTAAAGTGACAGTAGCTTGAATTGCCTTAATAGTAGGGAAAACAACAGCAACGAAATCAAAACCTTGCCTTTGGGAATGGGATTGGGATTTGGATTTGGTGGAGGAATTAGACTGTCTGATTTGGTCCAAAATCTCAAGCAAACCATGCATCATCCCAATGATAACACCGCCGATGACAGGAATCAAGAGAATCAAAGCTCACTATTGGTAGATTTCTTCTGTACTGAGGAGATGTCAACCTTCTCTCCAATGGCGTTTTCCTCTTATTGACGACAAACTTGTTCACACCCTTTCGCATTGGCATTATTGATGGAAAATCCTCATCAGGTATCTGACTCAGCTCTGAGATATCCTTAATCTAAGCAACATACCGAAACCACCTTTCTGCCTTGGCCTCCTCTGACAAGTCGAGAGGGTTTGGTTCCTTCACCAATGACCCTTCCAAGCTCTTTTCAGTCCAGCTCTCTCTAGTGTTCCGATTTTCAGATGGTTGAGGTGAACTTGTCAAAATTGGTGAATCACCAGTATTCTCCTTCTCAGGATACCAACTGTTCACATTGTCCTTGCTATTAGACTTGGCATTGACATAAGTCTTTGTTGAATTTCCAGTGGTTGGGTCCCTGTGAACAGCACTTGTCTTACTCTCACTCAAGTTCTCTCCAGAAGCTTTTGCATTCTAGTTCTCCAAACTGCTCCGTGGATTTCCTCTTTGTTGAACACTATTATTCTCTGCCATAGCAGAAGTTGAAGAAGTTTCCTCAGTAGCTTTATTGGCCGAATCTGCCCCATCCGACTGTGGTTTGTCCTTTTTAGCAAAGTAGTCAGGTGGGAAGGGTACAAAGGGGACAAAATCAGTACTGTTACCTTGCTCCATGGCCATACGTCTCTTGTAAGCCAGAGAAGTTAAAGAACGATCTTCTTGCTTTGCACATCTTTGATACCCATCTTGTTCCTCTAAAAAAAAAAAATTTCAAACCTTAGCTTTTTTATTCTTGTTATATTTGTTTTTGCCTAAAAATGTGTTTTTCTAACGGCAAATGAAGAGGTGGGTTATGGAAGGCTAACGGGACTATCTTCAGGTGGGCAAAGTGTAAATGATTGAACCACGGGTAGGCAAAGTGAAAACAGGCCATACTACAGGTGGGTTTACTGTAATTATCTATTTTTTGTATCTTGTAAAAAACGACTAAAGAGAGTTTGGTGGTTTATGTACGAAAATTACTTTTTAAAAAATACATGAGAAACCATAAAATATATATATATATATATATATATATATATATATATATATGTGTGTGTGTGTATATATATATATATATATATATATATATATATATATATATATATTTTAACAAAGTAGAGAAGAAAAAAATAACATAAGAAGAGTTCATACCTCTACTCGGTTTTAAAAAAAAATATTGGGGTTTGCTTTGCTTTTATAGTATTCATGGTTGACCTCGCAAATTTGGAGATAAACTATCAATATTTGAGTTTGAGTTTGAGTTTAAGTTAAACTTGTTAGAGAGATAGAGTTTTACTTGTTGTTAAGTTTGGATTAAGCAAAAATAATTTTGTTTCCTTGTTAAGAGATAGAGATAACATCACTTACTATTGATGATCCTATCTATAAGACAAAAGACCAAGAAAAATTTTAAACATTTGGATCTAGTAGTGATTTATCTTATCTCGTTTGTTCCTTGAGCCTTAGCTACAAAATTTCTATGTTTGATGCATGGATTCAGAGGGTGCTTTCTATGAATACCAACAAAGATGTTAGATCTTGAACATGAACTCAATATAACTGAACTGGTAACGACAAAATGTTTGTTTCACAGCAAAACTCCATCCCGGGAGGTGATTGAACAACAATGCACCTAAGACTCAAGCTTTTACCTATGTTGACACACACAAGAATATGAACAATGAAAGAGAGGAAAAGGAGAGTAATACTGCAATGGCACATCAATGGGGTATGATATGATAATCCAATTAAATGAGTTTATTTCATCTAAAGTAGCAGCCTATAAAAAGAGGGCCTGTTATTGGACACTAAAGAAAGCATGAAACAGTCCTGCAATAAAGTACCTTTGCAAACTGCCATTTTGCTCATCCATTCACATGTAATTGTAACCAAGTGAACAAGGGGGGCATGCAGCAACAAATAATTAGAGCAATAAATACTATACTATAAACTATAAAATGCAACTATCTTCTTAAATCAAGCTTTGTAAACTCAAGACATC
This sequence comes from Castanea sativa, assembly GCF_040712315.1. Taxonomy (NCBI): domain Eukaryota; kingdom Viridiplantae; phylum Streptophyta; class Magnoliopsida; order Fagales; family Fagaceae; genus Castanea; species Castanea sativa. The sequence goes on along the minus strand of NC_134022.1, from coordinate 22,679,754 downwards.
TTGTTTTAATTCGCTGCCAATGTGCCAAACAAAATCCCAAAACCCATGACAATATTCTTGTTGGATAGCTCAAAGCAGAAGTGCACTAGTAGGTAATGTAATATAGATAAATCATTCAATTAAATCTAAAAATAGCGGAAAACATGAAAGAAACAAGTACTTTGATTTCAAAAATGAACATGCTACAATGGTTTAATTTCAGACATTCTCTCTGATCTAATTCCTAGATCAAGAAGATCTGACTTTCCTTGATAGACCTCCAACAGTTGAGGGATATTTTGCTGAAATTTGGTCACATAGATCTCCAAGAAGTCTTTCTCCTTTGGTCTTAAGATAGTGTACAGTGCCAAATCTTTCTTGACCAACCCCTTGGATAACAAAATCTGAAAAACTGAGCACCGAGGTATAGTTCTCTTCTCCAAGCTGAAAAGTAAAACTATTGGATTTCTGGAAATATGTTCTGAAGGCCAACCCATTCTATTCACAAGGAAGTCCATTGCTTTCGTGATCCTCTCTTCAGTTAAACACATACAACCCGGATGCTTTTTGAATGCTAAGAGAGTCTGATCCTTGGACCAACCCCACCTCTGATACACCTCAAACCTGTGCTCCCAGTTCACTTTTCTTAATGAAGCAAGTACATGAATTGCATGGATAATAGCTGATTTTTCGGGGTTGAATCCTAAATTTTTTACCTCCTTGACAATCTCATCAAACTTAGCATGCCTAAGGAATGCTGCAGAAGGAAAACAACTCAATAAGAGACAGATGGAAGACTGAGGCACTCCAATTTCTCTTAAAATTGCCAAGTTGGGAGCCAGATTCTTTTGTACATCATCAGAAAGACCCCGGCGAGCATACTTAAAAGTTTTAGCAACTTTTTCATCCCTAACAACTATACTCTTTAAGAAGTCATACAAGGGCATAAGATGATTCTTAATGCTTCTAACCAGTACAGATGGACAAGCTGAGATTATGTTAGCACATTCTGAGTCAGAAAGCCCAATAGAACCCAAAAACTCAATTTTGGGCAGAAGGGTCTTCTCAGGATCTGACAAAAGCAAATGTGGCTCAGCCTTGACAACCTTAGAGATCTGGGCATTGGTGAATCCATGGTTCTTGAGAAGATTAAGAACCAAGTTTGGTCTCTCAGAAGTCTCAAAATTTACCCTCTGAGATGCATGTTTAGCCCTTTCTAAAGACAACCCACATGAGTTTACAAGGAATGACACTGTAAAATTGTGTTTTTTATCATCTATGAGACCTGATGAGAAATAATTGACAACAAATAAGGGAATTTGAGGAAAACCCAGATGGGAAATTGAGCTCGGCATAGCAGTACACCTACTAGGTACTACTAATAAAATTTGTAGTCTTTTACAGAGAATACCAAACATAATTTTGACTCACCGGTGTTTGGCTATGTAAGCTTCAACTATAGGAAGAACCCTCTTCCAGATATTGATGGAGAACAGCTTCAATTTGATAATAAAGGTTGTATCTTGCTTCGTTGGCCACCCCTTAAGACAGTGACGAGAGAAGCCCCAGGCACACAAGAGAAGTTCAAAACCCTGAAACTTTGAGCTAAACAAAGAACTGTAAAATAAACGGCACAAAAAAATTATACTTTATTATACAGTTCCTTTAAACGACACACCCTTTACACATAAACGACACACAACGTTTATATACCCTGTCCCCATACCCTTCCTGCCCAAAATATTGTCTCTTTTTCTCAATCAGTTCTGGTATTTACATACCCATGAAGCATAATGCATAGCTCAGTGGCCACTAGTCCCGAAGGATTAATCAGACAATCGAACCCGCCCAGTTGAAGCTGATTCAGGCAAACTCGGTGAGTGAGTCAATTATGTTTGCTTTTCTCTCTTCAAGACAGCTACTTTTTATCACACATAGGAATAGGAGGACCCAATTTCAATTGGGTCTTCTTCAGAAAACTGCTTTCTTTAGCATCAAATCATTTTCTTCATTAGGTTTATCTGAACCAAAACAACAAAATGAAGCTCAAAGACATTCTTTTACAGTGTTTTATCTCATAAACTCATGTGGGTTCTCATCAAAATCTGCTCTTTTAGCATCCCAAAAGGTACACTTTGAAAACCCGGACAAACCAGATTCAGTGCTTATTCTTCTCAAACAGAACGGTTTTTTCTCATTTTTCTTGTTCTTCATTTTCTATTTTTCTTGACCGTTGTTCTTTTATTTTTTGATTTTTGCACCCATAGTACATCCCAATGTACTCGGCTTGGCATTTTCTTTTTAATTTTTAATAATATTCTTACATTATTTATCAAAAACCAGATTCATGAGTTCCCACTCTCTAGTCTTGAATCACTGAATTTGTATATATTGTCCTTTGAGTTTTTGATGGGGAACGTAAGTGGTAGCCCACTTTGAAGACCTATAAGAGGCAAAAAGCTGGTTTTAATGCTCAAGCCTTAATTTGGAATGTTTCGGATGATGGGTCGCTCTCGTGGGACCTTGCTTAGTCTTATTTTATTGTTTAGTTGCTGCTGGATCAATTTTAATTAAGTTCTATTAGAATAAAGGCAATTTGGTAATTTCAAAAAATCTAGAATGGGCTGTTCTTGGCCATACCAATGGTCCATGAGTCTTATTTTATGTTTACGTATTATTAAGTCTTTTATTTAATTATTATTAGTATTCCTATTCATTCTAGGAATAGGTTATTTAGAGTCCAAGTCCTACTAAGAAAATGATAACTATAGCCTCTATATAAAGGCTCTTTTGTAGTCATGTTATTGCAGAATATTTTGATTAATAAAATTCAGCAGTTTATTTTAAGCTTTGTTTGTGTGATGCAAACTTCTTTGAGGTGTGATGCCAAGGAACCCTAGGTGTGATTGCCTAGTGTTTTATTTATGTTATTTTCTGTTTGTCCCTTGTTTCAGCCCCAAACAGCTGTCAACATTTGTACTTTTCTAACCTAAGCTCTTAAACAATAATCCTTATTCAAGAATTCATTAAGAAACCTGGTATAGTGCTGAAATTCTTAACGGTCCTGCATCAGTTTTGTATAATTTTTTGTTTAGCATGCTTTGTTGCTGACTTGTCAAGTGTTGTTAGCTAGAGTTAGAGGCAAATCAAAATTTTCTTACCTTAATATTTTCAGAAATGCACTAACAGTCTTAAGTTGAATATATTTTTTGATGATGGTTAGAAACACTTACATGCTACATATGCTGCCCCCGCAGCTCCAACCCTCGCCCTCCCCTTGCTGCCTCAAGCACTTGGCACTTAGGGAGGTAACAACTTGCCCAAATGGTGTGGCAGTTCTTAAGTTGAATATTTTAATGTCATGTAGGCACTGGGCAATGAGATTGATTTTAAGACAAGTTCCATTTGCATTGGGGATGCAACTTTTGGTTTACTACTAGAGAGTGGTGATGTGTTTGTGGATTACGGTCTAAAGAAAAGGTATAGGGTTGTTGAATCCAGTTGGGTATACAGAGGCAAGAAAAGAAACAAAGGTAATTTCTACAAACAACAATGAAAATTTTCTATAATATCTGAATGTGGGTTGGAGAATTGGAGACTTTGGTTGGGATTGAATATTAATTGCTTGTTCCTGCTGTGATTAAGCGTTTGGGTGTCAAAGATTGGAATGTAGGTATGAGATATAGAAGGGTAACCTGTTAACAGCCAATAAAGAATGAGGTTTTTGGAAAGCCCAATTGTGAGTTAAGGGTGATTGAGACTTGAGAGAGCAGCTGGTTTGGGATGGTTGTATTCATGGTTTTATTAAGGATAGTTCATATATGTATTTTTGGATAAGCACTCTGTCTAAAATTGCATTTTGGTTAACTGGTTAATAATCCAATGTGGATAATTTTTTGGACTTGTTAGTTGAGCATATTTTAGCTAGACTAGCCGCTTGGCTATTCCAATGCTAGGCTCTTATCTTATGTAGGTAGACAGGGTGCCACTTGACTATTTGAGCTATGCAGTTTGAAGGTTTACTTTACATCAGTGTATAGACATAAGGTTGATGGCAATGATGGTGAGTGTTTTTAATGAATAGTGCACAGAATTGGTCTTACCAAGACACAGTCGATTTGTTTTACTAAGACTAATTTCCCCCTTTTTTTTTTTTTATTTGATCTTAAAATCGGTCTCACTAAGACCAATTGCAACCTTTTTTTTATTGTTCTTTTTTAAATCTCTCAATAGATCTTACTGTTACTGAGACTGATTTTGATCATATATATTTTTGTTTCAATCTAAAATCAGTCTCACTAATAAGACATATATTAACCATCTTTGTTTATTTATTTTAATCTTGAAATTTTTTCCATTAATACTGATGTCAACTTCTTCTCAAAAAAAAAAGCTGATTTCAACTATTTCAAATCTATTTTAGCCAATTCCCTCACTTTTTAAGCCTTATGTTCAACACATGCCATTTATTTAAGTTTTAAATGTTACATGTCTTCTAAATCAAAATTAGAGGAAATTAGATGATTCAATAGGAAATAATCTTATCTTATTTTGGATATCCAACCTAAAATATGACAGTATTCTTGCTTTGTACCCCGAAGCTTGTAAAAGCTGTAAAACACAATTTGGTTTAATCTTATCATATTATGGATATCCAATCTAAATTATGACAGTATTTTTGCTTTGTATCCCAAAGCTTTTAAAAGTTGTAAAACAAAATTTGGTCTTTGAGAATAGAGATGGCAAAAACTCTCTACTCGGCTTGACCTGTACAATCTCGCGTGAATTTTTCCTACCCCAAAGAGGTGAGGGTAGGAATGGCATTTGCTCGCCTTACCTCGAATGTTTATGTTTATGTTTATATTCATATTTTGTTTTATATACATTTAAATTATTTTATAAATATAATTTAAGATTAATAGAATACATTCAAATCCGTCTCAAATTTGACCTGCCTTACTCTTGTCCTATTGAGTTTTTCCCTTCCGAAGAGGTGAGGGATTTGCACCTATAATCAGTACTTGAGAAGAACCTCTTTTCTTCTTTTTTTTTCCTTTTTTTTTTTTTTGAGAAAGAGGGAGAGAGGAAAAAAAAAACCTATTTTATTTTTCTAGGATTTATATATATACTAGCAAAATTTCTAGGATTCCTTGTTCATCAAGAGGGAATCGACGTGGACCCATTGAAAGTAAAAGCCATGGTCACGATGAAACCCCCAACATCAGTCAAAGAATTGAAGTCCTTCGTAGGAAAGCTCTCTTACATTTAGAGATTCATACCGGGGTTAGCAGCAGTGATCGCCCCATTTACTCCATTGTTGAAGAAAGGCGTGAAGTTTCAATGGAGCAATGAACACCAGTTAGCTTTTCGCAAATTGCAAGAGATGATGACCGGCCTACCCACTATTAGGTCACCAACACCAGGCGTGCCACTGCGACTATATCTTGCCTCAAATGACAAGGCTGTTGAAGCTCTAATTGCACGAGAAGGTGAAGATGGTACTGAGCAACCCGTATACTATGTGAGTAGAGCCCTTAGAGACGCAGAAACTTGTTACCCAAGAGCTGAACGCACTTGTCTATCTTTGATATATGCAGTGCAAAAATTGCAACATTATCTCTTAGCCCACACGGTGCACTTAATGACGAAGTCCAATCCAATAAGACCGCTTTCGCGAAGGCCCGTCCTCTCGGGTAGGCTAGCATAGTGGTTACTCCAACTCTCCGAATATGATATAGTGTCCATCATGCCAAGGGCAGTTAAGGGTTAGGCAATAGCGGAGCTTCTAGCCCAATTCCCAGGAGAAGACATCTCACAAATCATGGATGAAGTGGCTAGAGAAGTTGCAAATGTGGCATACTTGGAGGAGAATAAATGTCTATGGGAGATAATGTTTGATGGATCTTCCATTTCCACCAGCAGAGGGGCGGGTATTGTCCTAGCTAATGGGGAAAATGAAGCCTTATCCATGACTTTCAAGTTAGATTTTCTTTTTTCTAATAATGCAATGGAATACAAAGCATATCTTACCAGCCTAGCGATAGCACGAGAAATGGAAATCAAGATGCTCAAGGTGCGGGGAGACTTGAATCTTGTGGTGAGTCAAGCAAGGGGTGATTTCACTCTCAAAGAGCCCTCGTTGACCCTATATTGAGTGATGGCTCAAAGGCTAGAGGATCACTTTGACGAGCTGACCATAGAACACACGCAAAGATCGGACAGCCACTATACTGATGCCTTAGCCAAGCATGGGTCCAAAATCATGTTCGAAAGAGAAAGCACCAAAGTTACAATCCTCAAAAGAAGCATCCCTATTACACTACTCTTGCAAGAGGAGTTTAAAAACAGGACCACGGGAGCCGAACATTAGCGAGCACCTTTGAGGGATGCCTTATTGGAACAGGGAATAGAAATTGATGCCAAACAGCTTTGAGACTATACACTTGTTGCTGGCAAGCTTTATTGGAGGCTATGGAGGAGTGTTAGCAAGGTGTGTAAATTTGGAAGAAGCTGCGAAGAGGTTGAGCAAAGTCCATGAGAGGACCTGCTGTGCCAAAAACAAAATCTCCTTCTATCGACCCATCCAACGCTTGTGTTATTTTTGGCCTAATATGAAGACCCAAGCAAGCAAAGTACAAAGCCATTGCCCAAAATGCCAACATGTGTTCGATAAGGCAGAATCATATGCTATCTTCCAGACAACTAATTTGAGAACACCATTTTTGAAATTCATATTGGAAGGAGTCTTACCTCCTTACAGGAAGAAGGCTTATTACCTCAAGAAGCTAGCCAAGCGCTATTTTGCTAAAGGGGGGATTTTGTTTCGTAAAGGATACAACGGTGAGCTGCTGAGATGTTTGGGTCTCGCAGAATCGCAAGCTGTAATAAGAGAAGTGCATGGCGGGGAGTGTGGAGAGCATCAAGGGGGAAAGAAACTCCACGAACAACTCTTATTTGCAGGGTATTATTGGCCTTCGATGAAGAGGGACACCACTGAGTTTGTTAAATGCTGCCACACTTATCAAGCGCATGCGAACCTCATCCATACCCATCCCATGAGCTTGCAAGACATGAGCACACCATGGCCTTTCCACTCTTGGGGGCTTGATCTTATCGGTCCCATCCATCTGCGATCGAATGGCTACATTTGGATCCTTGTCGCCACCAAATATTTTACAAAGTGGGTGGAAGCTATTCCGCTCAAGAGAGCGACAGGAGCAGTCGTGGCCAATTCTATCAAAGAACACATTCTTTTCCATTTTGGGATTCCTTATAAGATTGTGAGCGACAATGGTACTCTGTTCATAAACCAAGATGTTCGAGCAATCACTAAGCATTACAAAATCAAGCATTGAAGGTCGACCCCTTACTACCCTCAAGGGAATGGACATGCAGAAGCAACCAATAGGGTCTTGTTGGGAATTCTTAGTAAGATGGTGTTTGACTACGCTGGAGGTTGGAATATGCATTTTCTCGATACACTTTGGGCCTATAGAAGCTCTACCAAAACAGCGATTGACTTTTCGTCGTTTTCTTTGGTATATGGAACTAAGACCATCTCACCGGTGGAGTTGATGGTGCCAACAGCTCGCACATTGCAGGGCCAAGAGCTTGAAACAAATGCGGACATGTGCGCTGAGGCACGGATGGTGGACTTAGAAACAATGGATGAAACTCGTGACATCGCACACGAGAGGGTACGGTGATACCGGTAACAAATGAGCAACATGTATGAGCAGAATGTGCGTGAACGGATCTTCGTGGAAGGCCAACTCGTTGAGTAGCAGATTACATAAGAAGAAACATAACGGCCCCTTCCAAGTTTGCGCCAAATTAGGAAGGTTGGGAAGGCTCATACGTTGTGAAGGAATCTCATGGAAGTGGGTATTATCACCTTTGTAACATGGACGAGTCCGCCATGACAGATCCCATCAATGGCAAGTGGCTCAAGCTTTATCACGCTTAGTGAAGTCAAGAAGTTCTGGTCTATTTTGGAAACGTAGGTATCATGTGTCGCTTGTTGTTTTTATTAATTTCCTCTGAGGCGAAGAACACCATCTCACTTTTGAGTTTGGGTGTCATCCGCCATGTGATTTGCATGTTAGTTTGTTATCTTGCACTTTCTTGTGGGAGACATGATGTATGAGTGTAACGAATCAATGAGAACACCCATTTTTTTACACAAAAAAAATGGCATCATCATATTCTCGTTTCGCTTTTTCCCTTTTTCTAATATATACACACATGTTAGCACAAATGTCTCAAAAGAACATGAATCACTTTGTTCAAGCAACAAACCTTACGAAATCGTAAGGGAGCTCATGAAAACACAAGGCAAGATCCCTACATGTGAGACTACTATGCTCTCAAGAAGGTAAGGGAAGGGCGATGACACATGTTCATACCCGAAACCTTGCAAAACAGCAAGTGGGCTTATGAATCAAAAGCAAGCATTATGCACTTAAATGCTATGAACTAACACATGATACATTCATTAAGTAATGGCTGACGCATGCCCCAACAAAACTATTGAGTATGAGGATACAGATGGTGCCATAGCCCGTCATAGGTAGGGATGGTAGGTGTACTCTCTAACTACGAATGTAGGGAAAACAAAGCCATCCCCCTAGGCAATGGCAAGTTGGCACGATTTGCAACACATATAAATACAACCCACACAGGTAGGATGCCAAAAAACGCCAGCGTGTTGCCTTGCACACTATACAGGGGAGGCAACTACTAAATGGCGAGCCAAAAAAAAAAAAAAAAAAAAAAAAAAAAATATATATATATATATATATATATATATATATATATATATATATATATATATAATGCGCGCAGAGAATAAGGTGCAAGAAAGCCCAAATCACCCATAAAAGGTCACAATAGTCAAGCACCATGCTCATTGACACTTCCTTGGAGGATGGAGTAAGGGTAAGCTAACTGCCTGACTAATCGCAACTTGCTTCTATGTAGCAATACATAACCTACAAACATATATGATCTCAAAGGAAGGTACGAAACTACTTTAATTTGAGTATTCAAAAATAGATGCATACACACCCATAAAGCATGAACAACCTTTTTCGAAGCTAAGGGCGAAAACGCGTTTGATAATATATTTTGTACATAATATGTTTAGATACAATGTGTTTAGATACAAAATGTGGGTCGCATTAACCATGACAGGTTAATCTAAGCAAAATACCAAATACAGAGCCAAAGGGGTTGTTCAAGTACATGTACACAACCCAAAACAAAAGAAGAGGTGGAGCATCTCCATACACAAGGACAAAAAAAGAAAAAAAAAAAAAAAGTCTAAGCACTTTTCCCTACAAGATACATCTATCGTAAAGAAAAAAAAAAGGCATGTGATAAGGAGACATTGGAAATTCAAAGCAGGTTATGAATGGCAATGTTATCCAAGATGACAGGATTTGGGAAACTTCTTTGCAACTGGACCATCTCTGACTTCAACATCGCGAGCTCTGTTTCCAAATCAAAAATCCAACGCACAATAAATGCCAATCGAATCTTCACGTCTCTACAAAACCACGATGTAGCAACATCCCGAAGATGACGGAGAACAAGGGAAACTTCCAAACCAGCCTTATGCAAGTCTCTCACAGCATCCCTCCACTCAAACAACCGCTCTTTAATTAAGGCATTCACTTGAGTTTCTTGCATATCCATAAGCACTGCAGCCAAGATCCTCAATAAAGGCTTCCCGACAACTGAACCGATTGTCAACTGCTAGATGAAATCATTGTGCTTGGCTCGTAGATGTTCCAACAATGGAACACTTTCTGAAGGGGCTGAGAATCGATGAAAACGTGTGCTTGGGCCTATGAAGTTGTAGAAATAGGAAGCCTCATGCTCATTATTTCTGTCTTGTTCAAACTTGTCCAAGAAAGCTTCGATGTGCTCCCCTTTAGAATTGAGAATTAGGGAATCAAGACATGTGGACATGGGTTCAATCTGAGAATCAGGTACGATGGTGGCATTGACAGGTGCCTCAACGCCCATACTGAGGGTAACCTGAAACTGTAGGTAAGTGGCATAAAGACCAATCAAAATGTATGTATGAACTAAAAAAAAAAGTGAAAGGCGTATATGTATATGTACACACACATATATAGGAATGTGTGCACCCCCGGAAGCATTAAAATACTCATTAAGGCTTTCACGATCACAAGCTTCGTGTTGGTCACCTCCCCGATAGCATCGACTCCCTTGCTCACATCCAAAGTCCCCTATGCACAGAAGTCACATTGTATGAGCAGAGGCATAAAGTTATTTATTTATTTTTTAATAAAAAAAAGGAAGAAAGGAAGGGGCGGGAAAGGAAGTTTTGTCGTGAAGCTCACTATGGTTCTAGCTGAACTTTCACTTATCCCATCATAACATTCTTCAATAAATGGAATATCCTGAATGAGAGGGTGGTGATCCCCTTTATTTAAATAAATCAATAAAGAGAGAGAGAGAGAGAGAGAGAGAGAGAGAGAGAGAGAGAGAAAAGGAGGAACAAGGGGTGGATTAGAACAAACCAGAGGAATTGACTCACCGAGGTCATCTCATTACCGGTACTCACTGAAGACCTTTGTTCTATGGCGATAAAGGGAGAGACAGCAGCAATAGGTACTGCAACATTCTCACAATCGTCCGACAAGTCATCTTCAAATGAATCTAGTATGTCCACTCTTCCTTCAGAAACCACGGGAGAAGAAGGAACCTAAAAATAAAAAATAAAAAAAGGAGGGGGGTGATGTTAGTCCAGTTGAGTGATAGATAAAAAAAAGTATGTATATGTGTGTGTGTGTGTGTGTGTGTGTGTGTGTGTGTAAATAAATGAAATAATAAGGAAAGGAGAAGGAAATGGACGTACTTGGTTGTCAAAAACCTCAAGTCTAGGCATAGAGCACATTGTGACAGCACGATTTAAGGGTGTAAGAGCATCATCCTTCATGGCGCAAAGCGCCAACACTGTGCGAGGTAAAACCCTTGAACCCGCTGCTACTGAGGAGCGGACTTTTTTAGTTAAAGGAGGAGGAAGGGCAGAGGCAGCGACATAATTTTCTAGCCTTTCCCTCTTGGTTGGGGGCTTGGCATTCAAGGCCTCACCGTGCACCAAAGGAGTAGAGACGTGAGCTTTAGCCACGGGTTCATATTTTTTCCAAGGTTCAGGAACTTCGCCTGCGTACGCCACCCAAGCCACTACCTCATCATGCCAAGCCACAAAACCTATTTTCTCTTTCTTAAAATATGCAATCAACCCACGACTAAATTTCATGGTGCGACCTATTAATTGGTGCCAAAGGAGGGGGATGAAAAGTGCATTCATTCCTACTAGTTGCTGCGTAGTCATTGAACCTAACAGCTATCTCATTCAAATATCGACAAGCCCTCCGAGTACGAACCCTAACTCTCTGATTTTTAGGAAGCAATGCCAGTGGAGGTGCCCTATTCAAACAAGAACGCCCAGTTTGCAGAACGAATGGAGTCACAGAATGCTCATGATCAAGGACCACTGGGTTCTCACTCGGCACACCCTGATCATACCCAAACTGACGCCTAACTCTGTGTGGGTTGTACCGTGCCCAAGAACCTGAGGGACCACAAGGAAATAACCAAAGCGGAGTACGAGCTGACAAAGAACTATATGCACTCACATCAGATTCAACATCTTCATCCAACAACACTAATGAAAAACCATCGGTAATGCTAACATATGGACGTCAGATAAAGTCAGCCTCCCTATCCATCAACTTGACCCAAGATAGTAAGGGAGACTTAACTCCTATCCACTTAAGGAGTATGGGAGGAGATTTACGGAATTTCTATAAAAAATCAAGCTGGTTGTTCTTAGGACTTGGTGGATAGCGCTTGTGAACAGCTATAACGGAACGGGCGAATGCTAAGAGAGGAAGAGCACATTCCTACGTCCAAACTTACAGTAATGCTAAGTTCAAATGAGTTACCACGGCATAATACGATGATCCCTTCATCTCAGAAGTGTGAAGAGCATCCAAATGATTATACAAGTTACTTAAGCACACGGTGGCCACAGCGACAGTTTCGCTACGAGCCAGCAATACAGCCAGTGGAAACAAGTATGCTTTTATGTGATCAAAGGGTGACTCAGTTAACATATAGCGACTCAGCCAATAAACCACGAAAGCAACACGGTGAACAAGAGTTCCCTCAAAGTTTTCAAAGTACCGTACCCATGTAGCAAATCGAGAGTGCTTATTATAGGGTGGAGCATCACAACCACCATAACCCGTGTACAATTATTCGATGATACCCTCACTCCCTTCAACTAACACAATTGGCCATGGCCGCTTGCAACTCATCAATGGCAACAATAAAATTTTCTCTACACCCTCTAAAGTCACAGTAGTCTCGCCCCAAGCAAAAAAGAATGTGTGGGTTGCTGAGTTCCACTTACAAACCAAATGTCGCACCTCGGCAATGTCTTTTTTCATGTTCAGACCACGGGACACCAATACACTACCATAGACTCGAGACTGCTTCAATAAATTCACAAACTCAATATCTTGCAATTCCCTATCGACCCAACAGTCCCAATCAACAGACTGGCCACATTGCATACTGAAAATGATAGGAATGGGAAGTACCTCTTGGCGATGAAGTCGGAGCTTTGTCATATTGTTTGGCGGCGAAAGATTAAACTCATCAGAATCCACAATGTCAGACCTAATCTCCATTTTTTCCTCATTCGGAGTCATGGGATCAAGCGGCAAAGGAAAGGGGAAAGGCGAAGTTGTTGTGACAAATGGGTCACAAAGCGGTCTCAGCAGCGAGTCGTCAACCACCGACCCACCAGACGATGGCGAAGAATCACCACTATCCTTGGTCTGTGACCGCTTCGAACTCTTGCAGCCACCCTTGGAGTGCAACCGTTTTGAACCCATTTGGCTCTGATCATATGGTAGGAGGATAAGGCAAGACTAGAAAAATAAAAATCGAACCATGGGAAGAGCTAGTCTCTTCACTCTCTCCCTTGTACTCTTTCTTTCTTGACCTTTTCTTGCCAAACTAGTCAGTCACGGTGATAGCAAATGGTGTGACAGAGTGCCCAACACAGCAAAGTGGAGACCCATTCGGCGAAAAAAAAACTGAGAAATTTGTGTCCCTCTTTCTAAGGTGAACCTAATGTTGGTGGGTGTAAACAAGTGATGTGAGAGGCCACTCTTTTATGTGGGCCTGACCTTAACGTGCCTTTTACCCAAGAAAAATGTGTGGACCAAAAACAAAAGAAGAGAAGAAATGGCTAGACAAATATTACACACACATATATGTGTGTGTGTGTGTGTGTGTGTGTGTGTGTGTGTAAGACAAAAGTCATAAAGGAGTCTGACTTTGACACGCCTATTACTTAAAGTAAAGAAGAAAAATGAAGACCAAGGAAACAAAGGAAAAGGCATGAAAGAAAGGGAAGGGAGAGTGAGACAAATATATGTATGTGTATAGGACAGTAACAATGATGGCAGCAACAACATGAGATGAGGAAGAGAGATTTTTTTTTTTTTTTTTTTAAAAAGGCGCAGGCAATGTACTGGCCCGTGCAACATACGAAGATTTAATGGGCCATGCTGACATCAAGTTTGGGCCGATACCATGATTCATTAAGTATTCGTAGCTTGCGAAAATTCTGTGAAGCTCACACGCATGCCGCAAGCGCCACTTGTGTGAGGGGGCTAATGTTAATAGTCATTTTCGCGACAAATTTTATGGTTCAACATAACGACTAAGCCCAATTGCTTAGCGGGTCTGACTAATGTATCTTATCTGTGTATTCTGCTTTGTTACATGGCCTAAGCCCATGCGATGGTTGGGGAATTAATTAGGAATGGTTTTTGTGGGTGTGGATTCTTTCCTGTCAAACCCTTTACATGGGCCCAGTCCATATGTGCCACAAAGTGGGCTAGGGACGCTGGGGGCACTTAGGGCCCATGAAGGCGGTCCAGTGTCAGAAATTTCTACACCAGATTTGGCTCCATGCTTTGGGTGACTATGCCCCTAATTTTTAGCCCAGCTCCATTTTCCACACCAAAGCACAGTTGACTCTAAGAAAACGGCTGAACAGCCTAGCCCACTCAGCCACCCAAATGTAGTTTTCCAAGGCCTGGAAAGACCAGAGACAGTAGCCATGAAGAGGAAACAACTTTGTTTCCAACATCATATAAAAAGCAACCAAACCTTTTCCAAGCATAATACACCAAGTCATAGAAATAGCATCTAAAAGGTCTAAGGCCTTCCTCCCAACTAAAAAACTGGTCATAAGCATCCCCTAAAGCTTGATATAAATATTTATCACCAGCTCTCAAGGGGGGGGGGGGACAACATTTTCCTACAAGAACCCAAAACTTTGACACAAAAGCCCATTCAGCTACCCAGTGTAAGGATGATTTGAAGGCCTGGAAGTGAAAATACTGATATAGAGGAACTCTCACTCTCTTACTCGGGATCTACCTCAACTTCTCCCTCTCGCTGACTGCAGGCTAAAATTTCTAACTTATGAATATATAGTTTCTATACTTTCTTGTGTTTTATTTTGTGTGGGTTTCTCTTTCCATAAAGCACCATTAGCCTTTGTGTACCTCACATTGCGAATTTTGGGCTTGGCTCTCCAAATAACATACGAATTTAACCAACCTAAAGGGAATTTTTGGGCTCATTTCTGCAATCTCGGCATTTGTCATAAAAATTACCCCGACAACCGGCTTCATGGTTGGATTTGTTGGAATGCAATGCTACACTATATCTGTATCAATCCCAAGCATGTCTTCGTAAGACCATGCAAATACCTCTTTGAATTCTATCAGTAGGGCAACTAATGCATCTTTCTCAGAGTTGGTTAAGGTATTGCCCACTTGTATCATTTTAGGTTCATCATCAGTTCCTAGGTTAACAAGTTGGGTTTCTTCTTTTATAGGCTCTACATGCCCTTGTTTTAATTCCTTATAATTAAGAGTTTCTTTACCAATTTCCCAAAAAAAAACATTCAAAGCCAACAAATAAGCAGAATCAGAAATCATATTATAAGGAAAAGAGTTCTCAACAGACTCAACAAAAATTGACTCTATAGGAATACGATCATAAACAAACTCAACAGGAACAATAATACTAGCAGAAATAGACTCAATAGGGATAGAAACAATGTTTTTGACAAGAGTGATCAACTCGGCGGTCTTAATCTTCTCCAAATAGTCTTGCATGGGGTGGGTGGCTCCCTCCCATGCCCAATTCTTCAACTCAGTTGTAGCTTCAACAATGGCAGGTGGCTCCTAGTGAGTTCCTTTTTCCCTCAACATTAGTACCATGGGGTCTTCATCCATATAATTGTACCTTCACCATCAATCTCTATATCAATGGGCTTGTCAGTCACGTACGCATCCAGATGCTCTGTACTGTCCATCCACTCACCAAACAGATCTTGCTTTCCTTTGTTGCTCCGGTGGATGTATTAAGGGAGGTATTCTGACTCATTCCCCTCCATTCTCCCATCTTCACCTTCAAGACTCTTTGATGTGCATGAAATATATACAATAAAGTACTCACATATCTACATATTTAGCCTTACTTTTATGTTATTTTGTTATTGATTATATAATATCTTTGTGTTGCAAGTAACGAGAGCTTTACATACAAAGTGGGGCTAAGCCAATCGAATCAAGCCAACTTTCATCCAGCCAAGCATGAATTCAAGAGAAGACCAACCCAATTAAATTCAAGTCCAAGTGGAGCAAGGAATCAAAGGAAATTTGCACCAAATCCAAGTCCAATTCGGATTAGGATTCTAGCCTGCACATCAGTAGTATTTTTAGCATAACTTTTGGCTCAGATATCCAATCGAGATAATTCAAGTTAGGCTGGAAATTTAACTTAAAGGGCTACAACTTTGTAGATTACCAAAAGTCCAAATTCTGACGTTAAATGGGCCAAAATCGTCGGTTAAGTGAAGCCTAAAAATCTGGGATTTTCTCCAAACGGGAATAGGATTCCTTGACCTATTTAAAGACTCTTTAGGGAAAAAAGAGAAGAGAACCTGAGAGGAAAAGGGGGTGTCGCATAGAAGAACTTGTTTTGAGAGTCATTATGAAGAGGAGGATCTGAGGACAAAGGCGAGAGCTTCATGTTGGTCAACCAATTCAGATGAAAGACATAAGTTTTATTTGTTTTCTTTTCAATTTTATTATGAACTAAATTTATTTTCTAGAGCGTTGATGTAGTCTAGCAATGAACACACAATTTATATTCTGAGTTATTTTATTTTTAATATTTCCATGATTGAGTGTTTAATTCTTATTCTTAATGCTTACTAATTTTGTACGAATTATTGTTTGATCAATTGAATTACAATGAGACCGAGAGGTGATTTGTTGTTTTAGTTCTTGAATTAAACATCATTAGTTGAGTGAAAGTAGAGATGCTTTACCGCGATTAGTGTGATTTTTCAAAAAATTCAAAGTACGTAATAAGTCTCCAATTAATTAAATTCACATAGAGATATGGAATTGTTAGTTGAAGATATTTTTGATATTATTCGAGAGAAGATATTGAATACTTAAGGAATTTTTAATCATCAACGGGAGATTATTAGAATTTAATAATTACGAAGAATAAATTGTGTGGGATTTATTTTCAATTTTCCAAATAGTAATTAATTTAGTGAATTTCGGTATTCAATAACATAGTTAATCCTTGTGGGTTCGGCATTCGTTTTCTAAAAACACTTTACTACTTGTTACGATTCTGTGTGCTTGCAAATTATTTTACGCGAGCACTCTCCAATCTTAAGTTTTTGAAACTGTGGATCATCAACTTTCTGTCTAGGGTGGCCAATCTTGCATCTATGTCATCTTCTTCCTCAATGTATAGGGTCAGTGAGCCAATTCTGAATTGTGGAATGACCCTAACTCAGGAATTTCTCTACCATGCTTGTCATATCGCGGGCCTAATTTTGAACTAACACCAATAATGCAGCTCCAATCCGAGGGACACCCATAGGGGTAATCATCATAATCTATATCACCAACTTCCTCATCATCAACTTCATCTCCTACTGCTTCGAGCACATTTTCTAGCTTATATTCTTCACTTTCAGCGCCATTCTTCATATCTATAGGCTCAGTTTTAGCATCATACTCTATATCTCCATCATAGTAATCCATGTCGTCATCAGAATGGTCTTCATAAAAAGGTCCTACATCTTTAGCCTCTCTATCACTGGGAGGTTCGCCCTAATCGTTGCCACTATATTGGCTATCATAGTCTTTACTATTATTGCTTTCACTATCACTATTGCTATCATTCTCACCATCTCCATTGTCATTGCTGCTGCTTTCACTACTGCTATCACTCTTGTTGTTGCTACCTTCATCATCATCACTAGGGGCTTCTCCCCCTTCCTCATCTTCACACTTGTTCTTGCTTCATATGGGCTCTTCAATGCATTTTGGCAAGCCTCCTAGTACTCTTCTTCTTCTATATTGCAAATGACATCTCCCA
Organism: Castanea sativa; assembly: GCF_040712315.1. Classification (NCBI taxonomy): domain Eukaryota; kingdom Viridiplantae; phylum Streptophyta; class Magnoliopsida; order Fagales; family Fagaceae; genus Castanea; species Castanea sativa. Next base: position 22,662,237 of record NC_134022.1, on the reverse strand, counting down.
GAAGCGTAGTCATTGCATTAGGGTCCATGTAATCAGCCCAATTAGTCGGGACCCAATTTGTGTCTTCCTTCTTCAGTTCTGGAAGCTTGTTGTTGCAATCAAATAATAGCTCAAACCTAGGCACCATTGTTATTGACTCAAGATTGAATCTTGGTTCATGAAATCCCCAATAGCGTTGACTATCTTCAACTTTGACAAATTTTCCATTCAACGTGGGAGTATAAGACTTTAGGGGTTCTGGGGGACAAGGAAGTCCCTTGACTTTAGCCTTGGCATGGACCATTCTTCTCACCTTTATCTCTAACAAGTCATCATCAGTAGGCTTATAACCTAGCCCAAAAGGTGGTATGGCAATAGGAATTATTGGGACTTGAGCAGTTGCCTTTTCTATAGTCTTCCCCAAATTCATTCTCAGAAGGTAATTCATTCTTCTCATCATTACCAGCATGTTATTGTTGCTATAGGGGGCAAAGTCCTTGGGGATCTTCTCTTCTTCCAAAACCAGGTTTCTCAATTTCAAAGCCATCTAAGGTCAATGGCTCATTCTCAGAATCAATACCAAGAATGGGCTTTAGTATGGTCAAAGTATTGCCATATAAGGTTACTATGGCTCCTTCATGAAACCGAAACTTTGGTATAGGGATGAAAGTACGGCCTTTGTGTCATGGATTCATGGTCACCCAAGAAGCATATTGACGCACGAAGCTATGTTCAGGACTTGAAATTCCACCTTCTTGATTAGTGAGCTCTAGTGTTATAGTTCCCAAGACCTCCCTTCTACTATTGTCATATGCCCTCACATGCTAATCAATCGGCACAAAATCTTCAATACTTAGGCCAAGGCAACTTGCAATCTTTAAAGGACACACATTTAAGGCACTTCCATCATCAATGAGAACCATTGGAATCCTCTTACTTTTGGCATCTACAGTAATGTGTAATGGGTCATCATGGTGCTTCTCCTTCTTCGTCAAATCTTTGTCAAAGTAGAAAAATAGTGAGTTCCCTCCTTATAGACTTGATCATACCATTTAGATCTTGAGAAGTAGTGGTTGTAGGGACTTGGATTTGATTGAGAAGGTACACTAGATTCTGACGGTGCTTATATAAGGCCATGAGTAAACCTCATAAAGATATATTGGCTTGTGTCTTCTGCAGCTGTCATCCTCTTCAGTGGGTGTTTGTTGGGTAGATTTGTTCAAGGCTTCTATCGGGTTGTTTGTCTCCAAGTGTGGGGGTTTGAAGTGTCTCCCTCACCCTTGTGATGTGGGCAATTTTTCTTGGGTCATTTGATTGGGGTTCGAAGTGTCTCCCCTTGAATGTAGGTATTGGGTTGTTTGATTGGGGTTCAAAGTGTCTCCCCCCATATGTAGATGTTTGGTAACTTGCTTGGGGTTTGAAGTGTCTCCCCCCATTTACGGATGTTGGGCAGTTTGATTGGGTTTGAAGTGTCTCCCCCCATTTGTAGATTTTAGGTAATTTGTGGATTCTATTACATCTTCACTCCATATATCATACCCTACAGTGGACGTCATACCCATAAACTCTTCCCATATCATCATAAAGCACTCAGGTAGGACATAAATTAACTCAAACGGGTCCTCTTCACTTTCCTCTTCAGTCATCAAGCAATTAATCATCGGTCCTCTCCCAAAATTGTGGTTGAGCAAAGGATTATTAGTGATGCTAGGCATTGTAGGTGGTGCAATCACCTTAGTGTCTATCACATCTTAAATTGCATGACGAAGGCCAAAATACTAGTCAGTATCATGGCCATGGCTTTTGTGGTAAGCACATCTGTTACTCACATCAAATTTTGCAAGTAATGGGTTTAGGATTGGTCTTAGGTCTAAGGGTTTTTGTAACCCCTTTTTTTTAGTTTTTCAAACATTTGTCTCATGGGCATATATAACTCATGAAATTCCCTCCTAGGCCTTGGAGGTGGCCCTAGTGATATTTGTACATATTAGAAACTTTTGTAATTTTAGAACTAGATTCTAAATTGTTTTTAAACCTTGGTTGATCCTCATTCTTTATAGTGCCATTATTTATTGCATCCTCAATTTGGGTTCCAGTAGCAATTAAAGTTTTAAAATTAGGAAAATACTGAGCAAAAAAGTACTTATGCTATATAGGTAATAAGTTTTTTACAACCATGATTAATTGTTCTTCTTTACTTGGCCTATTCATCATCTGTGCAGCTTTGGACCTCCACTTGGTAATGAAAGTAGAGAAAGATTCTTTCGACTCTTGCTTCGTGGTCTCCAAATCTCCCCTCGTCACATCCATTTCTATGTTTTACTTGTATTGATTGTGAAACTCGTGGTAGATGTCCTCCACACTCCTTGCTCTAGTATCATCTAGGTTGAGGAACCACCTAAGAGTGGCCCCAATCAATGTATTTTGGAATATTTGAGCAAGTAGTTCTTCAGTTGCTCCTAGGGGCTGCATGGCCCTCATATACATCTTCAAATGGGACTTTGGGCAACCAGTCCCGTCGAGCTTTTCCAAGGTTGACATCTTGAAGTTGAGAGGCAATCTCACATTTGAGAAAAGTGAGAGTGATTGGTAGTTCATGAGGTCTTCCATCTTGCGAGCTCTCTTGATCATCTCTTCCACCTTGTTTATCCTCTTGTTGATCTTCTTCTCACCCTCCATGGTTAGGGAATTATGGTCAGTCTTGTTCTCCTCTTGGCCACTCTTCAAGTTTTGAAATTGTTGTACCATAAAGTTCATGTCCTCCCTCAATTGGATTTGACTAGCTACCATAGTGTTTAGTAGCTCTTAAGTGTTTATGAGTTCTTCAATATTTGGATGTTCTCCCCCTTCTGCCATAGTGATGGAGTCTTCGGACTTCTTGTGGCTTGGACTGTCTTGTAGGTCGAATACGGGATTGTGATGTTACAGTAGTAGAGTGTTTTCTATGCTCACGGGCTTTAGTACCATGATAGGCTTGGAACTGGAACTGCTTGCTTGAGTGTAGATCTTGGGTTCTCTTTGGAGTCTTCCCTCTGATCTTGACCAAATTCTCCCCTAAGAAAAGGCTTGGTTGGGTCAATCAAAACTAGGTCCCCATTTACATCAATCAACCAACCAACCAAACACACACAACATGTAATGCAATTTTAACGTGGACCGGCCTAAGGGTAAGTTCTAAGTCATTACATTATAGGGTGAGTTTGTTGTTTCATTGTTTCCCATAACTAGGACGTTACATCTTCCAACTTGTAATGCAATGAACATTACATTGGTCCAAACGGCATGGTCTATCCTTTATAGTCAACAAGAAATGATCCAATGACTTTAGGCTATGAGTTGGTGAGTTCGCCACTAGGTACCCGAATCTAATGAAGACCGGTGATCCATGGTTACTACCACCTTATGTTGAGATAAGTGCATGCATATTTGTTGTTTTAATGGCACACACTATAACAGTTAGGGAAAGCTCTTAACAAACATGGCAACACAAACAAAAAATATCATACAAACATCTCAAGACATAAACAAACAAACAAACAAACATCAACATCATGCAAAAGACAAGGGTATATAGTTGGTCACTTAAAGTCTAACACAAAGCATAGCCCTCGACATCCTCAACGTAGTCGCCACTGTGAGAGACCGCGCATCTTTTGGAAGGAAAGGGGTGCTCTCAAAAAGAGATTTGGGTGCTTTTAAGGGCACCTGTCTTTTAGGTAGTGGTGTGGAGTCACCACTTCTTTTTTATACAAAAAATATATAATTACATGTTCAAAATAACTCAAATGTAATTGATTGAATAATAAAAATATACAATTTTGGTAAATTAACCTTACAAGGCTTTGGTCCTAGTTACAATCTATGCAAAATGATACAAAACTTTGGTCCTAGTTACAATTTACTAAAATTAAAAGACAAACCACTAATCTACCTATCCAAAAATCTTAAGTTCAGAGACTAGGTTACGGAATGGGAATGTGTTAGGCACCCATTTTGCCCAGAGAAAGTCTGGTCTTCTAAACTCTAATGACTAATATACCATTTTTGTACGATGTTGAATGATAAGTTATAATGCATATGACAAACACTTGACAATAATTAATTTAAATATATTTGCCTGGTGAATATTTCCTCTTTTTAAAGAAAATTCATATTTGTTTTGAAAATTAAAAAAATAAGACTCGATTTGCAAAAAAATCAGATTTGTTTTTGTAAAGGGTAAAAAGAGAGATTTATTCAAGAAAAATCATATTTAAAAGATGATTTGATTCGTAAACAAGAATCAGGTCTGCTTTTAAAAGTTAAAGAAAAAGATTTGATTTGTTAAAAGAAATCAGATCTGTTTTTATAAAGTAAAAAAGAAGATTTGATTTGTTAAAAGAAATCAGATCTGTTTTTATAATGTAAAAAAATGAGATTTGGTTTATAAAAAAATCAGATCTATTGTTGGAAACAAAATAAAAAAAAAAACTTTTGAAAAAGAATTCACATTCATGAGACAAACTTATTATGCATGCATCACATATTATAAAAAAAAAAAGAAAAAAAAAAGGAAAAGACTTTAACCTAACTTTTAATCCCTTCTTTGAAATTTCAAAATTTGCAATTTTATAACAAAGAAAACTTTTCAGAAAAATTTTCAGATTTGTATTTAATGAAAATATAGATCAGTTTTGAGTTCAAAAAAAAATCAGAACTGTAATTAATAAAAATACAGTTCAGTTTTGAGTTAAAAAAAAAAAATCAGATCTGTATTTAATGAAAATACAGATTAGTTTTGAGTTTTTATTAAAAAAAAAAAAAGTTTTGATAGTCATTAGCAGATTTTGAAATCAAAGTGAAAGAATTAAAACAAACAATCATCTAAAGAACATGTCAAAGAAAATTCCAACAAAGTATCTAAGCATGGAAATTATATATTAATCATATTCATAAGACAAACAATAACATACTAATTAATGGAAAAAGAAAAGAAAAACAGAATACCTTTTGCATGAGCGTGCTCTTCAAATGAAAGAATATTTTAGAAATCAAAAAAGTTTGTTCACCTCTTTGAGGTCTAAAATACTTTACTTACAAAAAAGAAGTTCCTAAAACAAAAGCTTCCAGAACGTCTTTAACGTAAGGGGAGTAGAAAAGTCAGAAAAGAAGAGCCCTAAATTTTGATTTTTTTTTCCTCTATTTATAGAGGTTGGGATGCTTAAAAAATATGCTGAATGAGATCAAATACGAATTGGAATGCGTCCTTATCTCTAAAAATCCGAAAAAGATAGGTTTTATCTCAATCAATGGGTCCCCAGGTTGGGCCGAGTGTTTGGGCCAATCAACACTTGGGAAGTGCCGATCGACACTTGCCATGTGTCGATCGGCACTCTAAGAGTGCCGAAAGGCCCTCTTGAGTGCCAAGTTCGTGTTTGAGTTTTGGTCCAACTTTGACTCCTTTTTTGAGGATTTTTTAGCCAAGAATTGCACCTGGACGCGTTTTTAATCCGTATTCTAAAAATTAATCACTTTTTCTTGATATTCAGGTCTTTAAAGTGATAATTATCTTGTAGATAAATATTCCAAAAAGACTTGATTATCCACAACTTCTTTGTTATCTGATTATCCACTTTATTCTCATGCAAGCAAGTCTATTTTTGACACTAACTAACAGTCAATCATAAAATTATTTAATTAATTTTAATTTTTTAACCAATTAAAATTAATTTAAATTAAATATGCGTGATCAGTTCCACCCAAACAAAATGCATGCAAACCGTGAATACTTAATCCTGTGATATCTTTTAATTTGACGGTCCGATTTGGAAATCGAACATACCGTCGCGGTCGTTAAAATCTCAAGATCTTTTTTATGATATGCAATGAATGAATTAATGCATGTCATGCAACTCTAAATTTTGGGTATATACATGGTTACTTTAGTCATCTTCCAAGATTAAATTATGAGTGCAAAATCGAGTGTCTACATACACCATTGTATGATTTGCTCTTATATGACTTCAATTTGTCAATTTGATGAAGAATTCATTGCTTGAATGTGCAATGGTTTACAAAAAAATTTGTCAGATAGTTTTAGATACTGCAAACGAATAATTCAAAAATTCAAAAATATTAAAGAATCAGATGATTCACTGCTTAGAAATTATTGAAAATATATATATATATATATATATATATATATATATATATATATATATATATATGACTATACAATAGAGAAATATAAGAGAATGATATGGGTTACATTCAAAAGAATAATTTCAATTATCTTGTAAAAAACGACTAAAGAGCGTTTGGTGGTTTATGTACGAAAATTACTTTTTAAAAAATACATAAAAAACCATAAAATAATTTTTTTTTTTTAACAAAGTAGAGAAGAAGAAAATAACATAAGAAGAGTTCATACCTTTACTTGGCAAAAAAAAAAAAATTGTTGGGGTTTGCTTTGCTTTTATAGTGTTCATGATTAACCTCGCAAATTTGAAGATAAATTATCAATGTTTGAGTCTGAGAATATAGAAGCTTGATTTTAATTGTAAATCGTAATATACTAGAGGATATGTTAGAATCTCGAAAGGAGAGCAGGGGGGGAAAAAACGTTTCTTCTAAAAATTAATCATCACAAATATGACGTCAATTTGTACATATAAATCATCCAAAAAAACAAAATGGTTTATATGATTTTGTACAAATTGGTGAGATGAAAAAATCCAATGTTATGAGTTATCATGATCTAGTCCACAATCAAAGATCACCAAAGCCTAGAAGAATATTTAATGTGCTTAGAGATATGTAATAAGTAAAGGTCAAAATGTGAAAAAGACCCCTTAAGTTAGGGTTAGTTGCAAACTGATTTCATGGGAGATCAATTTTGTATTATTGATTCTTGAGGTTTAAGAATTGTTCAAATTGATCACTCTATCTGAATTTTCATTAACTACAACTGAAAAAAAAAAAAAAAAAGAGTCAAATGGTGTGCATGTTACCACTCTACTATTAAAAAAAATCATTTTTAAAACATTATGTGCATAACATATGACAATTTTCTATCAATTATAGTTAATGGAATTGAGATAGAGTGGTCAATTTAAATAGTTCTTAAGCCTTGGGGGTCAATAATACAAAATTGATAATATAGGGTTTTGCAACTAACCCAAACCTAGGGGTCTTTTGTACTTTGCCTAGAGTAAAATTTAGCTGCAATTCTTTAAGTATTGTACCTTAGATTATCCAATTAACTTCAATTATGAGCTTAAGACTAAAAAACTTGAATTATGTGCTTGCATCGGCCAATTAATTGTAATATTGCTTGCATATATTGCATTGATCAATGCATCTATGAAATTAATTTAAATTTAAAGAACTAAAACTGAACTTCGTCAATTTACAAAATTTTACTTGATTTGGCAGACTTTAGGTTCTACTCTAACATATTCACACAATTTAATTTTATGATTTTCATTGTTTTGTGTGAATCACACTTCTGATGTTCTTGACATCATTTTCTTGTTTTTCTTTGTCATTTATCTCCAGCTGAATCCAAAACAAATCCCAAGTTCCTTATTGTCAAGTTAATAAGTGCCATTAACATGGCTATCAAAGAACGTGATTGCAACAGCAGCACGAAGAGCTGCTCCTATTGGAAAAGCCTCTTCCTTAATAACGAAATAAGGAGAGTGCAATGGCTGGTCTGATTTCACAGTATCATTCATAATCCCAAGCACAAACATTGCTGCAGCACTCTTCTGTGAGAAGAAGCTGAAATCCTCTGCTCCTGTAGACACCGGTAGAAGCTGAACATTGGATTGCCCAACTAGAGATTCTCCTACTTTCTTTGCATGTTCATACAATGCCTCGTCATTAACCGTTACAGGAAAAGGCAGTGGTGTGTCTTCCTTGAAGTCCAACACAGCTCTACATCGATGCACAGCTGCTTGTGCTTCTATGACCTGCAGGTGGAACACATTAGATGATCACTACTTTTTCTTTCAAACTGAATGGTAATGGTGGAAATGAATGAAGGTCAGACAAGGAATGCATGTTTCACCTCTTTGATCCTTTGCTTGACGTAGGAGAGACCTTCATTGCAAATCCCTTAAATTAATCACTCTCAGACATAAAGATGTCAATCCCTTCTTTGGGATGGGTTAAAGATGTTTTATTAATTTTAATAAAACGACTTCAATATGAATTGTGAATTTGTAATCATACTAATAAAGAAGGAAATATAGACTTGAAATTAGATTGTGTAATTTTTTAAAGAGGTAATTACACTAAACCTACCTGTGGTTTGGCCCGAAATCACTTTGCCTACCCGTGGTTTGAAAAGTATCACTTAACCCACCTGTGGTATGTTTCCGTCAATCTCCGTAACCCAATTAAGCCCAGCCATTACAAAAACACCATTTAACCCCAAAACACAATATAACGCGAATCAAAACACCCAAAACTCAGAAACTTTTCGAGAGACAGCTTATTGCTGAAAACTGAAAACTGAAAACTGAAAACACTGTACCAAAATAATTTTTAAATGTGTGAATAGTGCTGTGGGTCCCATTTTTAATTTTAAAAAATCTGAAAAGTGAAGTTTGTGGGTCCCGTGAACAGTACACGGGACCCACAAATTTGCTGAAAGTCAACAAAATCGGCTACTGTTCATGCACAGTAGCATGAACAGTAGCCGCTTCTCCTATGAAACGCGTGAAGCAGAAGGGCAAAAAAAAAAAAAAAAAAAAAAAAACGCTGAACGCAGACGCCCCTTTTTTCATCCGTATCCAAACTCAGCCAGACTTGTGGTATTTGTGTCTGTTCTCGATTTAGGGTTTCAGATTTTTAAACCCAAAAAAGGAATAACAAATGTTATTTGGTTCCATAAATTGCAGATGTTGAAAGGCTGTGGGGGGTTTCCACTAGCCCTTGAAATGATTGGTGGATTATTCCGTGGGCAGAGTGCAGAGGTTCAGCTCAGTAGATTGGGGAAATGGTCTATTGACGACATTATTTCCAATATTGATCTGCATAAATGTCTCCAAAGAAGCCTAGAATTTTCAGGTCCTGAGGTCAAATTAAAAAAGTTTTCATGTATTTAGGTTCATTTCCTGAAGACCGAAGGACCTACGCTGCTGCCCTCATTGATATGTGGGTAGAATTATATAATCTAGGTGAAGATGGCGTTGATGCTATAGCCACTTAACAGGAACTCAACATTCGGCATCTGGCTAGTCTTGTGATGACAAAGTATGGTGACTTTTTATTCCAATAATCTAAATTTTCATACCATTGATGTGGTTGGTGATTATTACAAAGAGCTTGAAAGAAGGAAAGTTGTACAAAGCTAGAAACAATGAGGGATTTCAACTACTTTACAAAGGGAAAGAAGGGGTTTCCAACTTCTATTTGTCTAGGAAAAAAAATTGTTGCTTGTCTTGTAGATGTTTGAATTCAATTATTGTAGATGGAAACTGATAGTATTTATTTTCCTTAGCTGTCATTTCCTTTTTTGGGTATCCATTTTTGGGTTTAAAAATGGATTAGATCTGGGTAGGTAGATCTGGCTCCCCTTGAATCAATGAATGGTACATCCCATCATGGAGCTTCAAACTCTTATCCTTACTCGCCGAAGAGCAAAGCTGGGAGGAGTTTGTACGGCTCGCTGTTGCGGATGTGGAGGAAGAAAGATAGGGAACTTTCGGCGATTTTCTCCATGTCGCCTAGGTAGCAGCGGAGGCCGTCGGATCTGCCGTGGCCGAGGAGATCGGTAGTGAAGACGGCGTAGCCATAGGAGATCTGGGGAGGTAGATCTGGGTTTTATTTTTATTTTTATTTTTTTGGTATGTTCTTCATGTTCAAGATTTATGTGAATTGAGAGAAACCAATACCACTTTTTGCTCTTGTTTCTCTTGCATTTTTGTGCTATTTTTTGATTTGGGAGAAGAGAGACATAAAATTTGAACAAAAATACATATTTACTCTTAATTTTAACAGAGGTAGGTTACGGAAAATAAATGGAAGATACCACAGGTAGGTTAAGTAACTTAAGTGATACTTTTTAAACCACGGGTAGACAAAATGATTTTGAGCCAAACCACATGTGGGTTTAGTGTAATTACCCATTTTTTAAATAAATTCATAAGTTATTAAAATATTTTTTGTAGTTTATTGACAAAATAATATATTTGTAGTAAAATTATACATAATTTTTTACAATACAAGATTATAAATTAATTTTTATCTAAACTAATTCTAAAGTCTTATTAGCTTCTTAAACCCTCGGACGAAAGTCTTAACTCTCAGTTCTCTCACATTTTCAGTCTGTTCTCTGATTCTTCAGTTTCCCGCAATCCGCATAGCTCAGTGTCAGAAGCCATTGACCCCTGAAGGATTAATCAGACCATCAATACCGCCCAGTTGAAGCTGATTCAGCCAAACTCTGTGAGTGAGTCAATTATGTTTGCTTTTCTCTCTTCAAGACAGCTACTCTTTATTACGCATAGGAATAGGAGGACCCAATTTCAATTGGGACTTCTTCAGAAAAAAGCCATCTTAAGCATCAAATCATTTATATCAATAGCTTTATCTGAATCAGAACAGCAAAAAACACATTCTTTTACAGTGTCTTATCTCATAAACTCATGTGGGTTGTCACCAAAATCTGCTCTTTTAGCATCCCACAAGGTACACTTTGAAAACCCAGATAAACCAGACTTAGTGCTTAATCTTCTCAAAGAGAGTGGATTCAATGATACCCAAATCACCAAACTCGTCACAAAAATCCCACTGCTGCTTTTATCTCATCCTGAGAATACCCTTTTGCCCAAATTCGAATTTTTGCGCTCTATAGGGGTTTCAGGCTCTGACCTCCCTAGAATCCTTAGTTTGAATCCTGACATGCTGAGAAGGAGCTTAAAGAACAATCTCATTCCCTGCTATAAGTTCCTCAAGAGTCTGCTTTTTGAGAATGAGAAAGTCATTACGGCTTTAGGGCGCTCTCAAAGGGCTTTGCTAAGTAATGGAACAAAGACTATGGTTCCAAATATTGCACTTTTGAGAGAAGTTGGAGCACCTCCAACCACCATCTCTTTCTTGGTGACTCGTTCTCCGTCTGTTGCATTCATTAAGCCTAGCAAGTTTGTGAAAGCTGTCCAGGAGGTTAAGGAAATGGGTTTTGATCCTTCAAAATTTGCATTTGTGCAAGCAATCGAAGTGGTTTTGTCAATAAGAAAGCCGACGTGGGAATATAAATTTGAGATTTTTAGGAGGTGGGGTTGGTCTAAGGCGGACACTCTCTCAGCGTTTAGAAGGTTTCCAAATTTTATGCTTTTATCGGATGAGAAGATCACAAAAGTAATGAACTTCGTTGTGAACAAATTGGGACGGCCATCAACGGATATTCTTATGAATCCTGTGGTTCTGAATTTAAGCTTGGAGAAGAGGATTATTCCTAGGTGTTCAGTTGTTCAAATTTTGTTAGCCAAGAATTTGATCAAGAGTGATTTAAGCTTAGCGACTTTCTTACTACCTAATGAGAAGTTCTTTTTGGAGAAGTTTGTTATAAAATTTCAGGACAATGTTCCTCAATTGTTGAGTGTGTATCAAACTAAAATGGATCTTTTGAATGTAGAAATTCAATCTGAGAAGGTATGTGGTACTGAACTGTTTTAACTTCTTGACTCCAATATAATCTTATTCTTGCCTTTGACTCTCATGGTTGCAAGGTTTTGCATTTTAGATTTATTGGATATGGGATTTGCGCTATCTCATACTGTTTTCACATGTGTATGTAATTTCCAAGACAACAGTCTCAAATGTAAAACTTTGACATAGATTTGATGATTTTTTTATTAGATATTTAGAAGTCAGTAAATCTTGTGTGTTACTATTTACTACTTTTGTACAGGGAAAAAAAAAAAGAGAGAAAAATTGGGAGTCTTCTTGTTAGATGGGACATGAGTACTTAGATGGCTTTAATTTAGTTTGCAACTCTCTAAGTGCTAAATGTGATCTGTGCTATTTGCTCAGGGCAACACACACAGGGCAGTATTCACCTTGGAATGTCATCTAATTTCCCTACATTAGGTCTGTTACAATATTTCAAATAAATGGAGTCTGTAGACAATCTTGAATTCTCTAACAAGTCACTCTAAAGCAGATAGAGCTAAAGGTAAAAAAGGTCATATGTAGTGCACAAGACTCCTGCTTTTGCTGGATTTAGGAGAGGAAATTGGTAGCCAGATTATGGACTCCAACTCGTGACACATGGCCTAAGCAGTAAGCAGTTGTGAACTTGTGCATAGGTAGAGCTGAAAGTAGTTTTCTTGAATTGAGACCTCATACATATGGCTTTTGAGTTTTCTTTTATCATTAAATATGGAACTTTACCACACCCATTAGGGGCAACCTAGTGGTTAGAGGCTTGGTACAAGGGGGCCTTATACCATGACCTAAATGGTCTAGGCCTAAGACCGACTATGAGCTTTAGTTACTCCACAACCTTGTCCCCCCCACCCCCCCCCCCCCCCAAAGGCACACCATATTCAAATTCCAATTTCATGAATTTCAAGATGGTGAGGTAATGTTTTGGAATAGTTTTTGAAGAAAAGAAACTTTGTTTCTTCTTGTTAAGTACATAAGTTACACAACAAAAAAGCCACAAAGACGTATGGATGGTTACGTGGGACCATTAAGAAAGTTCAACACTATACTAGGTTTCTTGATGAATTCTTGAATAAGGAGTGATGTTAAGAATTTAGGGTAGAAGAGAATGAACGTTGACAGTTGTTTGGGTTTGAAATAAGGGATAAACAAAAAATAACATAAATAAACACCAAGCAATCACAGCTAGGTCTTCCTAAGCATCACACCTAGGGTTCCTTGGCATCACACCTCAGAGAAGTTTGCATCACACAAAATAAGACTTATGGCCATGGGCCTTTGGTACGGCCAAGGACAGCCCATTCCAAATTTCTAGAAATTACCAAATTGCCCTTATTCTAATAGACCTTAATTAAAACTGATCCAGCAGATTCTCAACCTAAAAGACTCAATACTGATAACTAAAATGACCTATCAAAGGTGCAAAGAACGTCCGACATCAAAACTAGACCACAATTCTTGAATCTTTGTATATTTAATCTTCTTTTTCCTTGAGCTCTTCCTTGTCCTCATCAAATGGCCTCAAAGGCTCGAAGTGGACTGAGCAAAAGAAAAAAAGATTGCCTTGGGGGAATTGTATTCTATTGTGGCAAACTAAAAAGTCTAGTATATTGGTGTTACGTTCATGTCAATTTCATTTGCATTGCTTGGATTTTGCTCTGCGGTGACTGGTGAGTGAATCCTCCAGCATGCATGCTTTGGTGGTTACAATGTTACATAACACTGAATGACTCACTAGTTGCTTGTCATTTTGAGGAAAAGCATATTGAACTGGGACATACCTAGATCTAGCAGTCTCTTTCTATAACATTGGGGGAAAAATAAAAAATAAAACATTGATTTGGGATTGTATATGGTACATCAATTTGGAGTTGTATATGGTTGCTACTTTCCAAGTTATAACTTTTAATTTTGCTTTCTTCTTGACAATTAACCAAGAACAATAGGGCTCACTCCAATCATAATTTCAATTCTTTCTGGGCAATTACCCAGCCACAATAAGGTTCACTGGATTCAGATTACGTTATTTAACCAACAATGAAATCAATTTCATATTTTCTTTTGCATAATTTAAGTGGATTCTTAGAAAATAATGGTTAAGTGATTAGATTCATAATTTTTTATTGTCTTAAATCTTTTGAATTAGTAATAATTTTTCATAGTATCGGACCAAATGGTCTAAATTTGGAACCCTAACTCCACTTTTACCTCTAGTTTGAAAGTGAGAAAATTTCACAGGTCACTTATTTGAGTCTCTGGCCAAAGATGAAGGGAAGTGTTATAAATAATAATGATTAAATTCATTCTTTTCTATTAGTTTAAACTTTTGGATCTGGTAGTGATTTATCTTATCTCGTATGTTCCTTGAGCCTTGGCTACAAAATTTGTGTTTGACGCATGGATTCAGAGGGTGCTTTCTATGAATACCAACAAAGATGTTAGATCTTGAACATGAACTCAATATAACTGAACTGGTAACAACAAAATGCTTGTTTCACAGCAAAGCTCCATCCCGGGAGGTGATTGAACAACAATGCACCTAAAGACTCAAGCTTTTACCTATGTTGACACAAAGAATATGAGCAGTGAAAGAGAGGAAAAGGAGAGTAATACTGCAATGGCACTTCAATGGAGGATGATATGATAATCCAATTAAATGAGTTTATTTCATCTAAAGTAGCAGCCTATAAAAAGAGGGCCTGTTATCGGACACTAAAGAAGGCATGAAACAGTCCTGCAATTAAGTAACATTGCAAACTGCCATTTTGCTCATCCATTCACATGTTATTGTAACCAAGTGAACAAGGGGGTCATGTAGCAACAAGTAATTTGAGCAATAAATACTATACTAGAAACTATAAAATGCAACTATCTTCTTAAATCAAGCTTTGTAAACTCAAGACATCTTGTAGTACTAATTCGCTGCCAATGTGCCAAACAAAATCCCAAAACCCATGTCAATATTCTTGTTGGATAGCTCAAGTAGAAGTGCACTAGTAGGTAAAGTAATATAGATGAATCATTCATTAAATCTAAAAACAGCGGAAAACAGGAAAGAAACAAGTACTTTGACTTCAAAAATGAACATGCTACAATGGTTTAATTTCAGACATTCTCTCTGATCCAATTCCTAGATCCAGAAGATCTGACTTTCCTTGATAGACCTCCAACAGTTGAGGGATATTTTGCTGAAATTTGGTCACATAGTTCTCCAAGAAGTCTTTCTCCTTTCGTCTTAAGATAGTGAATAGTGCCGAATCTTTCTTCACCAACCCCTTGGATAACAAGATCTGAAAAACTGAGCACCGAGGTATAGTTCTCTTCTCCAAGCTGAAAAGTAAAACTATTGGATTTCTGGAAATATGTTCTGAAGGCCAACCCATTCTATTCACAAGGAAGTCCATTGCTTTGGTGATCCTCTCTTCAGTTAAACACATACAACCCGGATGCTTTTTGAATGCTAAGAGAGTCTGATCCTTGGACCAACCCCACCTCTGATACACCTCAAACCTGTGCTCCCAGTTCACTTTTCTTAATGAAGCAAGTACATGAATTGCATGGATAAAAGCTGATTTTTTGGGGTTGAATCCTAAATTTTTTACCTCCTTGACAATCTCATCAAACTTAGCATGCCTAACGAATGCTGTAGAAGGAAAACAACTCAATAAGAGACAGATGGAAGACTGAGGCACTCCAATTTCTCTTAAGATTGCCAAGTTGGGAGCAAGATTCTTTTGTACATCCTGAGAAAGACCCCGGCGAGCTAGCTTGAAAGTTTTAGCAACTTTTTCATCCCTAACAACTATACTCTTGAAGAAGTCATACAAGGGCATAAGATGATTCTTAATGCTTCTACCCAGTACAGATGGACAAGCTGAGATTATGTTAGCACATTCTGAGTCAGAAAGCCCAATAGAACCTAAAAACTCAAATTTGGGCAGAAGGGTCTTCGCAGGATCTGACAAAAGCAAATATGGCTCAGCCTTGACAACTTTAGAGATCTGGGCATTGGTGAATCCATGGTTCTTGAGAAGATTAAGAACCAAATTTGGTCTCTCAGAAGTCTCAAAATTTACCCTTTGAGATGCATGTTTAGCCCTTTCTAAAGACAACCCACATGAGATTACAAGGAATGACACAGTAAAATTGTGTTTTTTATCATCTATGAGACCTGATGAGAAATAATTGACAACAAATAAGGGAATTTGAGGAAAACCCAGATGGGAAGCTCGGCATAGCAATACACCTACTAGGTACTACTAAAATTTGTAGTCTTTCACAAAGAATACCAAACATAATTTTGACTCACCGGTGTTTGGCTATGTAAGCTTCAACTATAGGAAGAACCCTCTTCCAGATATTGATGGAGAACAGCTTCAATTTGATAATAAAGGCTGTATCTTGCTTCGTTGGCCACCCCTTATGACAGTGAAGAGAGAAGCCCCAGGCACACAAAGTTCAAAACCCGGAAACTTTGAGCTAAACAAATAACTGTAAAATAAACGGCACAAAACATTTATACTTTATTATACAGTTCCTTTAAACGACACACCTTTTACACATAAACGACACACAACGTTTATATACCCTGTCCCCAAACCCTTCCTGCCCAAAATAGTCTCTTTTTTTCTCAATCAGTTCTGGGATTTACATACCCATGAAGCATAATGCATAGCTCAGTGGCCACTAGTCCCGAAGGATTAATCAGACAATCGAACTCGCCCAGTTGAAGCTGATTCAGGCAAACTCGGTGAGAGAGTCAATTATGTTTGCTTTTCTCTCTTCAAGACAGCTACTTTTTATCACACATAGGAATAGGAGGACCCAATTTCAATTGGGTCTTCTTCAGAAAACTGCTTTCTTTAGCATCAAATCATTTTCTTCATTAGGTTTATCTGAACCAAAACAACAAACTGAAGCTCAAAGACATTCTTTTACAGTGTCTTATCTCATAAACTCATGTGGGTTCTCACCAAAATCTGCTCTTTTAGCATCCCAAAAGGTACACTTTGAAAACCCGGATAAACCAGATTCAGTGCTTAATCTTCTCAAACAGAATGGATTCAACGATACCCACATCACAAAACTTATCAGGCAATTCCCACAGTTTCTTTTATTTGATCCTAAGAATACCCTTTTGCCCAAAATTGAGTTTTTCCGTTCAATAGGGATTTCAACCTCTGACCTACCTGGAATCCTCAGTACAAGCCCTGACCTACTGAAAAGGAGCTTGAAGAACCATCTTATTCCTTGCTATGATATCCTCAAGAGTTTGCTTGTTGAGAATGAGAAGGTCATTAAAACTTTGCGGCGCTCGCATTGGTCTTTACAATACATAACTATCAGTATTGTTCCAAATGTTGAACTTCTGAGAGAAGTTGGAGTGCCTCAATCCAACATCTCTTTCTTGGTGACTACTTGTCCCTTTGTAGCATCCATCCAACCTAGTAAGTTAGTAAAAGCTATCCAGGAGGTTAAGGAAATGGGTATTGATCCTTCTAAAATTGTGTTTGTGCAAGCAATCGTTGTGGTTTTGACATTAAAAAAACCAATATGGGAATATAAATTTGAGATTTTCAAGAGGTGGGGTTGGTCTAAGGAGGATACTCTCCTAGCATTTAAAAAGGATCCAAATTTTATGCGATTATCAGAGAAGAATATCATGAAAACAATGAATTTCCTTGTGAATAAATTGGGACGGCCATCAACAGATATTGCTAGAAATCCTGTGGTTCTGCATTTAAGCTTGGAGAAGAGGATTATCCCTAGGTGTTCAGTACTTCAAATTTTGGTTGCCAAGGATTTGGTCAAGGATGGTTTGAGCTTTTCATCTTTCTTATTTTTGAATGAGAAGTCCTTTTTGGAGAAGTATGTGAGCAAATTTCAGGACATTTCTCCTCAATTGTTGAGTTTGTATCAAAATAAAATGGATCTTCTGGATGTAGAAATTCAATTTGAGAAGGTAGGTGAGCCTAAACAGTTGTAACATTTTGTTTTCAATATAATGTTATTCTTGACGTTGATGGTCACACCTGTTGCAAGATTTCAAATAAATGGAGTCTTTGGACAATCTTGTTCTCTTAACAAGTCACTCACTCACTCTAATGCAGATAGAGCTAAAAGTAGTATTCTCGAATTGGGAACTCATGTATCTGGCTTCTATTTTTCCTTTATAATTAAAAATGCCACTTTAGTATATGTGACTCAAAACTCAGTTGTCATAATTTACTATGTTTGGTACATCTTTAAGCATGTTGATTTGCATTATCAATGTGTATGGCTGTGAATTGTGTTGATGTTCAGTATTTAAATTTTTCTAGTGTGATTACAGACTCATCTATTATAGGAATGCTTCATTACCACTGTCTAGTCTTGAATCACTGACTCTGTACATACTGTCCTTTGAATTTTGTATTATTTTTTTGTTTAGCATGCTTTGGTTTTAACTTGTCAAGTGTTGTCAGTTAGAGACTTCGAGGCAAATCAAAATTTTCTTACCTTAATATTTTCAGAAATGCACTAACAGTCTTAAGTTGAATATATATTTTGACAACGGTTAAAACACTTGCATGCTCCATATGCTGCCCCCGCAGCTCCAACCCATGCTCTCCCCTTGCTCCCCAAAGCACTAGTACTTGGGGAGGTACCAACTTGCACAAATGGTGTGGTGGTCCTTAAGTTAAATAATTCAATGTCGTGTAGCTTGGGGAAGCAGCTGGGCACTGGGCAATGGGCAATGACAAGTTCCATTTGCATTGGGGAAGCAGCTTTTGGTTTACTACTGGAGAGTGGTGTGGGTTGGGGACGATATTTTGGAGACTTTGGTTGGGATTGAATATTAATTGCTTGTTCCTGCTGTGATAAACGTTTGGGTGTCAAAGATTGGAATGTAGGCATGAGGTATAGAAGGGTAACCTGTTAACAGCCAATAAAGAATAGGGTTTTTGGAAGCCCAATTGTGAATTAATGGTGATTGAGACTTGAGAGAGCAGCTGGTTTGGGATGGTTGTGTTCATGGTTCTATTAAGGATAGTTTTATATATGTTTTTTTGTATAAGCAATCTAACTAAAATTGCATTTTGGTTAACGGGTTAATAATCCAATGTGGATCATTTTTTGTTGTTAGTTAAGCATATTTTAGCTAGACTAGCCGCTTGGCTATTCCAATGCTAAGCTTTTATCTTATGTAGGTAGACAGGGTGCCATTTGACTATTTGAGCTATGCAGTATGAAGGTTTACTTTACATCAGTGTTTATAGACATAAGGATGATGGCAATGATGGTGAGTGGGAGCTGGGCTGAGTCAGATATTTCTGAAGGGTTTACTATGTGAAGTGTTGGGGAGAAATTGGGCTTTTGCCCTTATTTTGCAAAAAATCTAGCAATATATCTTTGTTTTGAAACTATTTAGGTTCGTGTCCCTGTTTTGAAACTCGATTTTCTCAAAATTGAGTTTCAATGTAAAACTCGATTTTTAGAAAATTGAGTTATGCCAAATCAAACATTAAAAAAAAAAAATTGTGGAATCGAGTTCATGAAAGTTGAGTTCCAAAGTTCCATAATTTTTTTTTTTTTTTTTAAGTTTGATTGCCTATAACTCAATTTTCTACAAATCGAGTTTTACATTAAAACTCGATTTCCAAAATCAAATTTCAAAACAAGGACACAGACTTAAATAGTTTTAAAATAAGGACATATTGCTAGATATTTTAAAAAATAAGGGCAAAAGCCTCCCAAAGTAGGACCAAGCAAGGATATTAAAGGATGGTGATTGTTTTTAATGGATAGTGCACATAATTGGTCTTACCAAGACAAAATCGATTTGTTTTACTATGACTAATCTCACCCATGTTTTGTTTTTTTATTTAATCTTAAAATCGGTCACACTAAGACCAATTGCAACTTTTTTTATTGTTATTTTTTAAATCTCTCAATAGATCTTTCTGACACTGATTTTAACCATATATATTTTTGTTTGGACTTGGTTTAGGTCCAATGCATCCAATGCAATGGACCCAGTTAGATGGTGACACGTGCCTAAAAGTGGACACGCATTATCATCTCAACGATCCAGTGCCACTGGACACTAGACCTAAGCCTAACCCTTTTTGTTCCGATCTAAAGTCAGTCTCACTAATAAGACATATATTAACCATCTTTTTTTATTTATTTTAATCTTGAAATTTTTTCCATTAATACTAATGTCAACTTCTTCTCCAAAAAAAAAAAAAAAACTGATTTCAACTATTTCAAATCTATTTTAGCCAATTCCCTCACTTTTTTAGCCTTATCTTCAACACGTGTCATTTATTTTAGCCAATTCCCTCACTTGCATGTCTTCTAGATAAAAATTAGAAGAAATTAAATGATTCAATAGGAAATAATCTTATCATATTATGGAAATCCAACCTAATATTAGGGGTGTCAATTCGGGTTAGCGTGTCGGGTTCGTGTCGAGGTAGAGGTATTCGACTAAATGGCTCAACCCTAACCCGACCCATTTAATAATCGTGTCATGATCCTTCAACCATAACCCGACCTGTTAATAAGGCGGATTGACCTAACCTAACCTATTTGACACGCTGAATAAACGAGTCGTGTTGGGTTGACACGAATGTAACACAACCCATTTTAACCTGCATAACATTAAATATAACATCTATCTAGAAATAATTTTTTTTACATCCCAAAAGTAGTGCATACACTTCAAGTCTTCAACCCACATGCAAAATAATATAGTTCAACAAATATATAACATTCATCTAGAAATAAGTTCTTTACACTCCAAAAGAAGTGCATACACTTCAGAGACAAAGAGAGAGAAAGCAATAACCGATTTAAGAGTTGACACTTTGAGTTTGAGAATTGGGCATGAGGAGAGTAGTGTAAGGTCGCAATTTGTACCTAAGCCCAATAAAAAGGAGGGTATATGCCCAAAGAGCCCAATACAATAAATTTATAGAATGTGGGTCAGAACTCTTATTTCTAATGAGCTTAGATGGTAACAATAATGGCACAGGATTACAAAACAACAAGGATGAACGAGTTTATATGATGAAACTTATCCTTGGACTCAAGCTAAGGACCAGATGCTTATATTTCTCCCCACTTAAAAATTAATTACCAATATCCAGTCTATAGTGTTTTTCTTCTTATTTCTCGACCTCCTCTTCTCCGAGGCCTCCTTCCTTCTTATACTTCATCATTGCTCTCCACGTATAGATCTAGACTGCTAACATGGATATTTGTCCCATCAGCACTTTTCTGAAGTCTTTAGGTAACAGTTGTAAGACTAAGAATCACTGTTCAGATATCACTTCCTCATTAATGCAGCCAGAAACTTAGGTACAGAGCATTCAATGCGGTGGTAGCAGCTTTCTCTAAGATATTTCCCAACTTTTCTTGCTCTCTTTGCCCCCATGAAACATATCTTCATCTTCAAAACCTCCTATAGGATCATTCTAGTCAACATGACTTACCATCCGACCTCCATCTCAACTAGCTCAGGATGTACCCCTCCTCGGATTATTTACATTCGCTTCGTCCGCCATATTTGCTCTTGGGTCTGCAAGTTTGATATCATTATTACCATCAATCCGTCCTCAGACCAAGCCCATGGCTCAAAAACGTATCTTAGGCCTTTTATCCCACAATTAGTACGATTGAAATTTAAAAAAAAAAAAAAAAAAAAGAAGAAGATATTTATAAGAAGGTTTAGAGATTTAGCGTTTATAGGGTTTAGAGATTTAGGGTTTGTAAAGTTTCATTTTTTAATTATATCTCTTGTAAATTTTTGTAATTACTCACTTTTCTTTTTAAATTTAAAATAAATGTTGGATATAAAAGGTATTAACAAATCTAAAATAAAATGAATATGTATTTGTTATATGAGTTAAACGGGTTGTGTTAAGTAGGTCATTTTGGGTTGACCCAAATAAATTGACGTGTCAAATGTGTTTATTGCGAGTTACACGGGTTAACCTACTTATGACACGTTTCTTATCATGTCGCTTTCGGGTAGACCCGTTTATGATCCAAACTCATTAAGTCTCAACCCTAACCCAAAAAAACCCGTGTTGAGTTCGTGTTGTGTTTGTAGGTTAGGTCCAACATTGACACCCCTATAAAATATGATAGTATTTTTGCTTTTATACCCCAAAGCTTTTAAAAGCTGTAAAATAAAATTTGGTCTTTGAGAATAGAGATGGCAAGAACTCTTTGCTCGGCTTAATCTGTACAATCTTGCTTGGATTTTTCCAACCCCAAAGAGGTGAGGGTAGGAATGGCTTTTGCTCGCCCTACCTCGAATGCATATATATTTAAATTATTTTATAATTATAGTTTAAATTTAATAGAATACATTCAAATCTGTCTCAAATTGGACCTGCCTTGCTCTTGATCCTATTGAGTTTTCCCCTTCCGAAGAGGCGAGGGATCTGCACCTATAATAAGTACCTGAGAAGAAACTCTTTTCTGTTTTTCCTTTTTTCTTTTTTCTTTTTTCTTTTTTCTTTTTTTTTTCTTTTTTCTTTTTTGAGAAAGAGGGAGAGAAGGGGGGAAAAAAAACCAATTTTATTTAGGGCTTTGGCACTTACGTTGGTTTCCCTATAGCTAATTAGCGATGCTTTACTTAACCTTTATCAAATGTTGTGGATGAAATTTTGGATTTCTATAGTCAATTACAATAATTTGAATCAGATAATAAGCCCAATAAGAAAGAAAACAAGCTTTATGGCAAAAAAAAGAAAGAAAACAAACTTGGTGCTCCCGTCTCAACAATCTGAAGTCCTCTTGCTAAACTGAGGCGATCCTAGCAACGACTTCAAGGCTTTGGCTTTGAGTCTATCTGAGCTTTAACGTGATAGCTGCCTAAACCTAAAACTGTCGGAGTCTCAAGGACTCTCAAGTCGAGACTAGTGGGATTTGAGATTAACCTTGAAGAGGGTCACGTGAGTAGCTCAGTCCCAAACCAAAAGTCTCTTTTCCTCTCTCTCTCTCTCTCTCTCTCTCTCTCTCACAGTTCTAAGATTCACATGCCCATGAATCGTAATGCATATCTCAGTGGCCATTGTTCCCTGAAGGAGTAATCAGACAATCAAGCCCGCAGCTGAAGCTGATTCAGGCAAACTTGGTGAGTCAATTATGTTTGCTTTTCTCTCTTCAAGACGGTTACTTTTTATCACACATAGGAACAGGAGGACCCAATTGGGTCTTCTTCAGAAAAATGCTTTCTTTTTTATCAAATCATTTACATCATTAGGTTTATCTGAACCAGAACAACAAAATGAAGCCCAAAGACATTCTTTTACAGTGTCTTATCTCATAAACTCATGTGGGTTCTCACCAAAATCTGCTCTTTCAGCATCCAAAAATGTACACTTTGAAAACCCGGATAAACCAGATTCAGTGCTTAATCTTCTCAAACGGAATCGATTCAACGATACCCACATCACAAAACTTATCAAGATAAACCCAAGGTTCCTTTCATCTGATCCTAAGAAGACCCTTTGCCCAAAATTGAGTTTTTCCTTTCTATAGGGATTTCAAGCTCCGACCTGCCTAGAACTCTCGCTTCAAACCCTGACCTAGTGCAAAGGAGCTTAAACAACGTTCTTATTCCCTGCTATAATTTCCTCACGAGTCTGCTTGTTGAGAAGGAGAAGGACATTACAACTTTGAAGCGCTCGCGTTGGTCTTTACATTACATGACTATCTGTATGGTTCCAAATGTTGAACTTCTGAGAGAAGGTGGAGTGCCTCAATCCAGCATCTCTTTCTTGGTGACTACTTGTCCCTTCGTAGCATCCACAGAACCTAGTAAATTTATAAAAGCCGTCCAGGAGGTTAAGGAAATGGGTGTTGATCCTTCTAAAATTGTATTTGTGCAAGCAATCATAATGGTTTTGTCATTAAAGAAACCAATGTGGGAATATAAACTCGAGATTTTCAAGGAGGTGGGGTTGGTCTAAGGAGGATACTCTCATAGCATTTAAAAAGGATCCAAGTTTTATGGGATTATCAGATAAGAATATCATGAAAAAAATGAATTTCCTTGTGGATAAATTGGGACGGCCATCAACCGATATTGCCAGAAATCCTGTGGTTCTGCATTTAAGCTTGGAGAAGAGGATTATCCCTAGATGTTCAGTAATTCAAATTTTGATTGCCAAGGATCTGGTCAAGGATGATCTTAGCTTTTCATCTTTCTTACTAGTGAATGAGAAGTCGTTTTTGAAGAAATATGTGAGCAAATTTCAGGACTTTGCTCCCCAATTGTTGAGTTTGTATCAAAATAAGATGGATCTTCTGGATGTAGAAATTCAATTTGAGAAGGTAGGTGAGACTAAACAGCTGTAACTTTTTTATTTCAATATAATGTTATTCTTGACGTTGATGATCATCGTTGCTTGTTTTTGTATTTATTAGATATTGGATTTGCATTAACCCATATTTTTTTAACATATCTAGGTAATTTCCAAATAACAACCTAAATTATTATGCTTTTACATATGTTAAAAATTTTTCAACAAAAGTCAGTATCTCTTATATGTTACTAGATTTGCACATTAGCAAGCTACTAGCATTAGCATTAATATTTTCTTTAATCAACTTGCTCTGTGGTCCCTTGAAACACTCTGCTATGTACACCATTGCCAGCAACCTGAAATGCAGACAAGTATCTGCGGAGAAGGATCTGAAGAAACAACCTGAAATGCATTTTGGTTGTGTAATCCAGTTGGATTATACAAGTCCCGGAGCAGGTTGTATAATACACAAAAAGAAACAACAAATTATCTACAAGCAACAATGTCAATTACCCAGAAAAGTGAAAACTCTCCTAGAAAGTACAGACACCATTGGCACTGAACTACTGGAGAGTGATGATGTGTTTTTATGGAGTTCTAAAGAAAAGCAACGGGGTTGTTGAATCCTGTTGGGTTATACAAAGGCAAGAACAGAAGCAAAGCTTATTTCTACAAACACCACTGAAAATTTTCTATAATAACTGAGGGTGGGTTGGGGACAATATATTGGAGACTTTGGTTGGGAATTGGGATTGAATATTAATTGCTTGTTCCTGCTGTGATAAGTGTTTGGGTGTCAAAGATTGGAATGTAGGTATGAGATATAGGAGGGAAGCCTGTCAACAGCCAATAAAAAATGGGGTCTTTGGAAGCCCGATTGTAAGTTAAGCAGCTGGTTTAGGATGGTTGTGTTCATGGTTTTATTAAGGATACTTCATATTTGTTTATCACTTAAAAATATATATATATATATATATATATTTTATTTTGTATTTTTGGATTAGCACTCTTAACTAAAATGCATTTTGGTTACTGGGTTAATAATCCAATGTGGATAATTTTTTGGACTTGCTAAGCGTATTTTAGCTAGACGAGCCGGTTGGCTATTCCAATGCTATGCTCTTACCTTATGTAGGTAGACAGGGTGCCATTTGACTATTTGAGCTATGCAGTATGAGGGTTTACTTACATGAGTGTTTATAGACATGAGGTTGATGGCAATGATGGTGAGTGGGAGCTGGGCTGAGTCAGATAATCTGACTCAGATTGTTTATTAAGTGTTTAATTGCTAGGTGAAGTTGGCTCCCAAAGTAGGACCAAGTATATGAAGGGATAGTGATTGTTTTTTATGAATAGTAGTGCACTGTGCACAGGCTTAAATTACTTAAACTATTCCTTAAGATTTTTCAATTCTAACATTCAGCGACATTCATCATTTCTGTTGGAAACTTAACCTACTTTAAAACTTTGAAATTGGTCTTACCTAGACAGAATCGATTTGTTTTACTAAGACATATTTCATCCATGTTTTATTTATTTATTTATTTGATCTTAAAAATGGTCTCACTAAGACCGATTGCAACCAGAAGTTCAGTGCCAATGGTGTGACCTGGTTTGAATTTTGAACAATAAATCTAAAGACAACAAATGTCATAGCTCTTTTCATAACTTTTGAGATGGTATGTTATAATTGGTGTATAATAAGAGGAATGTCAGATTGTCGATGATGGTTCCATATGAAAATAATGTTATACTAATCATGGTCTTCCATCTCAACAAATTGCTGAGTAAAATTGTGAAACTTATTGTATTTGTAGCATCGTTGAAATTTGAATCCAAGTATTTCGGCAGTTTTGAATTCTGATTCAGGTTGTCAATAGAAAGCTATTGCAAATACCACTGATAAATGGACAACAAACATAAAGCCAGATTAAAAAACAAAGCTATCGTATTTCTCAGACTCACAACATCACCACATGTACATTGCATATTTGAACAAATTAGTGGCCAAAAAACAAGCAACTTTCCGTCAGTGGAGACAAGAATTTTACTTTGACTTGCAACACTAACAGGCTAGACACTAATAATCTCATTCTCTCCCCATTCTACATGTTCAAATGATGCTTTCAAGATACACCTTCCCTTGATACACACTCATCAATTGAGGTATTTCCTCCTGAAATCTGGTCACAAATCTCTCCAAGAACGACTCTTCAACAGGCAGCAACACAGTAGTTAAGCTCATATCTTTCTTTACCAATCCCTTCAATGACAAAACTTGAATAACTGAACACCTCGGAACAATTCTCCTCTCCAAGCTGAAAAGCAAAACTACAGGGCATTTGGCAATCATTTTAGATGGCCACCCCATCTTGTTCACAAAAAAATCCATAGCTCTCATTATTTTCTTCTCTGACAAAATCATACAATGAGGGTGCTTCCTAAAAGCCAAAAGAATCTCATCCTTAGACCAACCCCACCTCCTATAAACCTCATAACACCTTTCCCATATGGATTTGTTACCTTTGCCAGATATAGCGTGTATAGCTAACACAAATGTTGATTTCATCGGATCAAACCCCATTTCCTTAACCTCATTTACAATGTGACCAAAATTATCATGCTTTTGCATCAAAGCCTCAGGAAAATGAGATAACAACAACACAATACAAGACTCAGGCACACCTAGCTCCCTCAAAAACGCAATATTTGGTATCAAATTCTTTGTATGATCTTCAAGGAAAATCCATGAGGTGCGCTTCAAAGCAGTAACAATCTTTTTATCGCTTGAAAGCACACTCTTGAGGAAGTTATAACAGGGTACAATTTGGTTCTCCAAGCTCCTAGTCAAAAGGGTTGGGTCAGCAGTGAGAACTCTAGCAAGGTCAGTGCTTGAAGCACCTATAGAGTGGAAAAACTCAAGCTTGGGCAAAAGGGTATTCTCAGGATCAGCCAAAAGAAGCAGAGGGCGTTTCCTGATAAGATTTGAGATCTGGGTTTGGGAGAATCCATGGTTTCTTAAAAGGGCCAAGACAGAGTTTGCTTTTTCTGGGGTTTGCAAGTGTACCTTTTGGGATACCAGAGAAGCTGTCTCTGGAAGCAACCCACATGAGTTTATGAGGTAAGAGATTGTGGAAGTTTGTTGGTTTGTAGAGATTTTTGAAGTGATGGGTTTGTGAAGTGAGTGATGCTGATGAGAGAAACAAAGTTGGGTTTTTGAATATCCTATAAATGGTTTGGTTGGCAATGGTTTCTTGGAGAGAAATATGCAAGAAGTTGTAGGACAATCAAATCTCAGAAACTGGAAATTCTGGATTGGTTCCATGTTAGAATGAGTGGATGACAGAGATCAATTGGTTTTTGAACATTTTGTCGTTCAAAAAACACTCACGAGGACTCTTTGTTTTTTCCCTGGCCACGTTAGAATGAGTGGATGACAAAGATCAATTGGTTTTTGTACTTTTTGTCATTCAAAAATCAATCACCAAGAGTATCCACATCAGTTCTTTCATTTTACACATTCACTTTTACACTAAAAACTCACTTTTTTTATTTTACACATCCAATTTTACAAAACACCCACATCAGTTCATCAATCCTACCACCTTTTTTAATTAAATAATCAATTCTCTTCAATTTTTTATTATTTTCCTAACTACCGGATATAATTAGCGCTCTCTCTCTCTATCTCCCTATTCATTTCTGATTTTTGCTTTCTCTCTCTCCATACCCATCTCTCCAACTCTCCCTTTCCCTCTCCCTTTCCCTCTCAATCAACTCTCCCTCTCCCTCTCCCTCTCGATCAACTCCCACTCTGATCACGAGCTCAGATCAGCTCTCCCTCTCCGATCACGAGCTCAGATCACCTCTTTCTCTCCGATCCCGAGCTCCGATCACCTCTCCCTCTCCGATCACGAGCTCCGATCGCCGATCCGCGAGCTCCAATCGCAATTCGCGAGCTTCGATCTGGCATCCGTGAGCTCCGATCCACGGCAAGACCCACAAGCTCCGACCAGTCAAGCACCGATCTGTGATTGTGTATGTCTGTGTTTTTTTTTTTTTTTGTGTGCAAAGTGTATCCCTGTGTATATTCTGTGTTGAGAAAAAGATGAGAAAATTGAGTTGGTTGAGCACGAATCAGAGAGATAAAAAAAGGAGCGAAGGAGAAAATGATAAAATATTGTATAAACGAGCTACAGTAGCCGTGTGTATTTACACGGTTACTGTAGCTCGTGGATGGTTTTGAATGATTTTACATAGTTTTAACTCCACTGATGTAGGAGATTTTTTGCTCAAAATGTGTAAAATTGAGGAATTTTTGTATTATACATGACTATCCACCAACTGATGTAGATGCTTTAAGACTCTGTTTTTTCCCTGGCCTTTTGGGCTTCATTTGGTAATGCGGCAACTTTTAGCTTGTTCGATGACATAGTTTCGACTCAATAAATATTATTTTGTAATGAATACTAATATTATTTGTTAAGGCGTAATGGAAGTAATGAGAGGTTTTTTTTTTTTTTTTTTTTTTGTAAACAAGATAATTTCATCAACTAAAAAACATCTCTTCGCTCATACATAGTCCCAACAGTATCAAGGTTAATCAAAAGAGAAACATAAGCAGAGAGAATGGAGAATTACAAAATCTTGAGACAGTAAGGCGCTTCTTTGAGCAAGGGCTCGGCACACTTATTTGCTTCCCTATAACAATGTTGTATTCCAGCCCTTGGGATCTTCTACAAGCCTTCTTTACAGTCTGCAATGATCACATCATTTCCGAATGGTCTTTCTCTACCATTTTGCATCAAATTCACCACAAGCTTATCATCCTTTTCAATTATGATATCAGTCAAATTTAAATCAATGCAAAGGTTGATCACATTCTGTAGTGCCCATAACTCCGTACCCACACTGGTGGTATGTCCAATGGCCCTAGCGTAACCACTCACCCATTCTCCACGGGAGTTACGAATGATACCTCCTCCACCAACTCTGCCCGAATTTCCCAATGTTTGAATTCAATTTAAACCAGTTGTTCGAGGGAGGATGCCACTGCACCTGGATGACTGATAACAAGCGTTGGAGCCTTTCATTCAAGCCAAAAGCAAATTTAGAAGCTTTTGCTAGAGTTTCCACCTTTAAGGATTTTTGAGTGGATAAATCTCTAAAAATCGCTTTGTTGAGCCTGAGCCAGAGGCACCAAACACCGAAAGGGAAGAGAATGCTCCAAGATATGCCAGAGGTGGAAGCATGATGAGTGGTACAGTTAATTCGAAGCCAATCCACCAAATTAACACCGTAGAACGTATTGGGATGGATAGGAACAGGAAAAGAGTCCCAAAAGCCCCTAGCTAGAGGGCAATCTCTCAATATGTGGATGATTGATTCAACTTCCGCATTACATAATGGACAAGAGATGGGAATAGATAACCCCTTTGCACCAAGAATTTCTCTCGCTAGAATACCTTTATGAAGGCATTGCCATAGGAAGCACTTAATCTTGGGTAGTGTGAGAACTTTCCAAACCCAATTTCCCATGAAGGGCTCATACAAGGGGGAGTCATGGTCTGCACAAGCCAGATTATAAGCTCCTTTTAGGTCAAATTCCCCATTAGGTGATGAACACCAAGAAATACGATCTACACATGTCGCTGCCATTGGCATAGGAGTTGCTTTAATATTCTGACTTAAGGAATTTGGAAAGACAAAAGAAATACCTCCCAAGTTCCAGAAATTTTGCTACATAAACATTCCTAAGGAGCAAAGACTCCTCATTTCTTTGAAAAGGACCTGCAACGAGGCTTCTACGGGGACCATCACTAAACCACTTGTCATGCCAAAAGGATAAGCTGCTATCTTTACCCACTATCCATTTTATACCCTTCTTGAATATTGGTTCTCATCTCTTGAGGGCAATCCAAATGGGAAAGCAAGATCTGGATTTGTTTAGGGGCTGCCTAGTGTACTTATGGGAGATAAATCTATCCCAAGGGGAATCTTTTTCTAGATGAAAACGCCAATTGAGTTTAGCAAGCAAGGCTGAGTTCCTTTCCTTGGTTGATTGAAGGCCAAGACCACCATCTACCTTAGGTTTAGTGATTTTTTTCCAGCTAACTAAATGGAGTTTCTTTTTACTCTCCGTCGTGCCCCAAATAAAATTGCGACAAAGTCTATCCACAGTTTGAGTTACCTTTGCAGGAAGGGCATTACATTGCATGACATAATTTGGGATAGTGGATAGTGTAGCTTGAGTCAAAATAAGTCTCCCGACAAAAGATAGTAGATGAGTTTTCCAACCCGCTAAACGACTTTGAACACGCTCAATTACAGTACCAAAATCTTGACGAATCGCCGTGTGTTTTATGGGGAAGCCAAGATATTTCCCCAAGGAAGGGGTAAACCTAAACTCTAGGATGTTGCACAGCTCTTCCTTGTAATGCTAAGATAGATTAGGGGAGAAATAAACACGGGATTTTTCTGTGCTCACCTTTTGGCCAGAAAGATCACAAAAGGTGTCTAAAACATCCCTCACATCCTGACAATTTTTAGTATCAGCCTTAGCAAAGAGGACTAGGTCGTTTGCAAAAAAGAGATGAGAAAAAGCTAGACCACCTCTAGAGGCCGGAATTGGATCCCAAAGCTTATCCTCACATTTTTCCAATATGAGAGCTACTAGCACTTCCATACACAGGATAAATAGATATGGAGAGAGGGGGTCCCCTTGCCTTATACCCCTTGATGGCTGGAATGGATCCAAAGCCCCACCATTAAAGAGGACCGAAATAGATGAGGAGGAGCCGCAACTCATAATGAGAGATATAAGATGATTAGGGAACTTGAATAGAGCTAGAGCGTCCCTAATAAAGCTGTACTTGAGGTGATCGTAGGCTTTCTTTAAATCAATTTTGATAGCCATGACTCCTTCTCTGCCTCTCTTTTTGGACATGGAGTTGATCAATTCTTGAACTATAATGGCATTATCAACTTCCTTCCTCTTAGGCACAAAGGAAGTTTGGAGAGGAGAGACTAAAAAATCCAATAATGGTTGGATGCGGCCCACAATAAGTTCAGTTATGACCTTGTATACCGTATTACACAACCTGATGGGGCGATAGTTATTAAGATATTCCGGACTATTGCATTTGGGGATGAGTGTAATCAAAGTTCTGTTAAGATACTCAAGAACTATCCTAGAGCTGAAAATTCTCTTGATTTCATCCTTAAATGAATTACCCATAATCAGCCAAAAACACTGGAAAAAACCTACGTGTAGCCTATCAGGTCCCGGCCCTTTGTAGGGTTTGAGAGACTAAAGAGCAACAAGAATTTCAACATTTGTGACCAGGAGCTCTAACTTGAGTATATCTTCAGATCATAATCTACACCTCTAAAAAGGGGGTTGCCAAACCTGCCTAGGAGCACAGCACTGAGAAGTAGTGAAAAGGTCGAGAAAGCCTTGCCTAATAAAACTAGCAATCTTATGATCCCCATTCAACCAATTATCCATGCGGTCTTTCAGACTAGAAATACGATTTCTCCTTCAGCGGATCAAAGTTGAATTGTGAAAGAAAGCAGTGTTTCTATCCCCTTCAACCACCCAAGAGATTCTTGACTTAATACTCCAAAACTCAGCCTCCAAATTAGCAATAGAAGATAATTCTCCTAAGAGAGACTTCTCCAGGTCTATCAGAAAGTTGTTTGGATTATTCCCCAGTGCATATGGCACTCCCTTGAGCGTTGCACATATTTTATACTTTCTATGGGAAATGTTTCCAAAGTGGTCCCTATTCCAGAGTTTTACGTGAGCTGTAAATGAGGTGATTGCATTGGAAAGGTTGGGGGGGGGGGCCTAACCAAGCATCTCTAACCAGATCAAGAAAGGAGGAATGGGATAGCCACATTGGTTGGAACCTAAATGGCCTAGGGAAAAGAGTCCCGTGATTATGGCACAAAGACAGAACAATGGGGCAGTGATCAAAGTAAGAACGTTCCAAATGTTTGACACGTGTTTCTGGATATAGCACATTCTAGTCAGTGTTTACAAAAACCCTATCGATTCTTTCTTGGATGAGTTGGGATAAAGGCTGCCAATTAGTCCATGTGAAATGAGGACTAGAGAACCCCATATCAATCATCCTATAGACATTCTTGAAACTTGATTGCTCTGGAGATGTTTATTGGCCTGCCACCAAATTTATCATCGCCAATAAGCACCTCATTGAAGTCCCCTGCAATAATCCAGGGTAAGGTATGAAGCTCAGCAACCTTTGACAAATTATCCCAGAGCAACCGTCTTGCTGCGTATCTGGGACTAGCGTAAATAGCAAACATTGACCATGAGGAGTTTGAGGAGAGATCTCGCACCAAAGTATGAATCTCTTACTTTGTAGAGGAGAGCTTAAAGACTTCCACTTGGGTTAAGTAGCACAGAACCCACATACCTCTGGTGAATCCAATGTTATTGGCATGAATAGCCCCATCGAAATGGAGTCAATCAGTAATATCCTTAGCCCTCTAACCATTAGTCTTAGTCTCCGTGATGATCATAATAGCAGGAGAATGTATCTGAACTATATCATGAACAAAATTTTGAAAGGAGGGGTTTAAAGCACCCCGACAATTCCAAATGACAATATTCATATCTAAATATGGGGGAGAAGGGAGATCTAGATCAAACAGAGGTAGAGAATTCACCTCCATCATCAACTTGCATACCAATAGTGTCCTCATTCTAACACACCTAAGGGGAGGCATCGGATTCGATCACTTGGTTCACTAAAACCTCTTCTTGGTCACTGCTTAGGTTTGGACCACCTTTAGCTCCCGTTCTTGAAAGTCTGAGCTTGGGATCAATCCTCTTTAGGATTGTGTTGGAGACCTTCAGTGATGCTAAGGCCACAGGATCCTTCATATTCCCCTTTAAGAGAGTAGGTTCGTTAGAGATGTCCTTCAGAGGAACTTGGGACGGCATTGATTCTGAATCTTCAGTAGTCATTGCTTCCTCGCCTTCCCTTAGGGTCTGATCTTTGTAGGTAGGAATATCCAACTATATCTAAGAAGCCTGATGAGTCAAACCTAGGGTTTGGTGGGTTTCTAGAATGGATAGGGGATTGGGCCCTCGCCTTTGGTTCTTGATGTAAGCCAAATTGAGAGGATTGGGCTGGGTCTATATACCCTTTTCTAACCGCTTGCTTTTTCCGTGTAACAAGTACCCATGGCCAATAGGTCTCTTTAGTAGGGGTAGAACGGTATATTACTGCTAAATTATCCTCCTCAACCTTGTCTTTACCATCTTTGCATGTTGCCCTAGCCATGTATGGACAACCATCCACTTTATGCCCCACCCGGCCACAAGAGAAGCATAAGGGGTTTATCCCCTTATATTGCACCAATTGCTCGACACCTCCAATCTTGATGATTTTAATGAAGGAATTTTCAAGATTAACTTAACCACATATCCTGGTGAATCTCCCTCTTGTTTTTGATGTCATATGCATATCAATCCTTAAAACTGGGCCTATGGCTTGTCCGAGGTCTCGTAGCACTGAGGGCTCGTAGTACTCAATGGGTAGTTCAGGCAACCGTACCCAGATAGCGACCGACGACACACTGGCTGCAAATGGCTTGAAGTTTGACTCCCATTTTCTAATGGAAAGGTAATGTCCTACAACAAACCACAGACCATCCTTCAACACTCTTTTATAGTCCTCATTCAACGAGTAGCGGACTAAGAAAAAGTCTTTCTCAAAATCCACACAATCCAACCTACTGCTGGGTTTCCACAGGCTACTAATACATGAAGTAAGGAATTGGTATCCTGCTGTCTTACCTACCACTTTGACTATAAGTGCATTAGTCCATAGTGCTCTGATGCTTGCTTTCCTAGCTCCAAAGAGATTAACCGCTGCTATCCCTGCTGCAAGATCAGAACTTTCATCATTAGAGTCAACTTCTGTCTCCATATCATACTCAAATCTGAAGGCTCGTTCATAAGCCCCAGGGATCTCGCCAATGAGCCTTTCTTTGTAAGAGCCTCGCCTCCCTTCAGTCTATGGAAAGGTGCTCTCTAAAACGCTTTTAGTGCTATGGTTTTCCTTGACTTTCTTTGTACTACGCTGCAACTCCTCGTCTTTCTCCCTTAACCTAACGGTGGCTTCTATCACAGTCATGCTTTCCTTACCTACACACCATAGTTTGTGTAACTTAATTTCTTGTCAGCAATGAGAGTTAGAGTCAACTACTACGACAAGTAATGTCAACATACCCGACGTTATAGAGAGAAGAAGTTTTTGCATGACTCGTTACAGATTGTGTTTGTTATAACAATATTTGAAGCTTTAACCTCATACTCAATAAGTCACAATAAAGTGCAATCTTGGAAAAACATTAACGTTTTTATTGGTCATTAACTGCTGACAAATATTCTTTGTGGGGTTTATGGATTAACTCCTGTAAGTAGAAGAGATGAAATTATTTAGGCTCGTTTGTTACTGTTGTTTAAATAATAGCTTTCAGTGTTTAAACAACATTATACGTATTTTCACGCTTTTTCCCCCCACTCATATTTCCAAAAAATATAAACAACGTTACTAAAACAACATTATCAAACGAGCCCTTAAAAGCATGAGAGCAAAAGAATTTTGAGAAAAATTATGGCCAATGACTTCTTTCTTCTCTAAAACTTTGTTTGGAAGTTCATAAAAGAATAAAATAAAATGGAATGGAATGGAATGAATAAATCATGGAGGTATGGAAAAAAAAAAAAACAATGGAATGTATTTAGGTATAAGCAATAATAAGATGTACATATATATATATATATAGGAGAAAATGGGCTTTTGCTCTTATTTTTTAAAATATATAGCACAATGTCCCTATTCTGAAACTATATGGCGATATGTTCCTGTTTTAAAACTCGATTTTCTTAAAATCGAATTCAACATAGAACTCAAGTTCATAGAACTCGAGTTTCTTGACAATTTTCAAGTTGAACTCGAATTCATGGAACTCGAGTTCCACAAATTTTTTTTTTTTTTTTTTAATTTGATTTGGCTATAACTCGATTTTGAGAAAATTGAGTTTCAAAATAAGGACGTATCTCTATATAGTTTCAAAACAGGCACATTGTGCTAGATATTTTAAAAAATAAGGGCAAAAAACTCGATTTTCTTAAAATCAAGTTTCAGTGTAAAACTCAAGTTCTTGGAACTCGAGTTTCTTGAAAATTTTCAAGTTAAACTCGAGTTCCACAAATTTTTTTTTTTTTTTTTCAAGTTTGATTTGGCTATAACTCGATTTTGAGAAAATTGAGTTTCAAAATAGGGACATATCTCTATATAATTTCAAAACAGACACATTGTGCTAGATATTTTTAAAAATAAGGGCAAAAGACCATTTTCTCCTCTATATATATATATATATATATATATATATTGTAAGGACTGAGATTGGTCCTTAGTCCTAAGAAAGGGAGTCACGGCCCAATAATCCCAATAGATTTGTTAGAAAGTAAATCTTACAGGCGAAGACTTAATGGATCAAGTACATGCCACAATGGATTAGATTTGTGTTAGAAAGATTAAGAAGTAAATTTGTAGAGAAAGATATTCCTCAGTCAACTCCGAGGAAGATTTGTTCTTATAAATGTTCCCACCTTCTTTAAGTACACAAATGTTCTCAATACACAAAGTTCTTCTTGTTTCTCTCTTTTTTTTTAGAACCCCCCCCCCCCACCCTCACCCTCACCCTCACCTCTGTCAAGGAACCCTCCTCCTTATATACTCTTCCCCTTCTTCACATCCTAACCTTCCACTTGTTGATCAAATAGGCGATTGCTTGCGTGCTTGTCCCATCAAAACCTTCATGAGGCCTCTGTGTGTAGTTGTAAGGCTGAATATCACTGTTCAGACATCACTTTCACATAAATGTGGCCAGCTGATTAAGTGCAAAGCATTTAATGTGGTGGTAGCAACCTTCTTCTCAAATATTTCTTAGTTTACTGTTGACTTCTCTCCTTGAAGCTTATCCTCCCAAGCATGGTTGCCTCTTGCGTAGTACTCACTGGGTGGTTAGGCTCCCAACTCTCACAATGCTTTTCGAGGAAGTCTAGCTCCTCAAGAGACATCACTTACTCGTTATTGGCCCTTGTCCTCAGCCCACTAACCCACCTACCCTTCTTACTGCTCAACCGTCCTCGTGCTCCTTAGCGTCCTCAAGCATGGTCCACGACCCAATACCTTTACTCGGTTCTCTTATCCCCATACAAACATATATATATATATGAGCAATGGGCATTCTCCCGTAAAAGGGAATAAGACTTAAATGTATACATATCAGAACTTTTAAAAATGAAATTAGCATGCTACAACTAATGTACCAATAACATTTAATGCTAAATCAATGTGTAAACATGTAATAAAATTAGTAATAACTTTAAAATTTTCCTTCAAAAATATGATTGTTTTGCTTACATTAGATTATACATTAGAAGTGTTGCAGAAAAGATAGTGTAACAAGTACATTTGATACCAACTGAATATTTATTGTATAATTATTGTGTATTGCAAGTTGAAGTCATCACCACATAAATGAAACCAACATTTATTCCGACCACCAATTGCAAACAAATGCAAGATACGTGATCCCACCCATTCCTACCAACAGATAGCTATGAACCTGATCCATCTATCTTTTCAGAAATACATACAAAATGATGAATTAAACTTAAAACACACCATCATCTTGAATTATCATTGTGGTTCTACATTTATATACGTCACTACATGGTATTACATTGTAATTGAACTTACTAGCAAATGGCAATTTATGGAGAAGGGGATTTCACGGAGAGCAAAACCTTAAGAGACTCCGGGTCTGTCACAGGGGCTTTGCAAGTAAAGTTTTGGCATACGAGAGCAACCACTTTATCTGCAACAAAATTATTCTTCACCATGACGGTTATATTGCTATTATTTCCTTCCCAAAAGTCCATCTCTTCTTTGTTGGACGGGTCTATGTGAATGACCTGTCATTAATCGGACTATTAGGAGACACATTGATCAAGTGAATATGTATATACTTGAGATAACAACATTCTACACTCACTGTTTTATTTGGATCATATGATGCATGAGCTGCAACAAGCATGTTTTTGAACTCCACAGAAGGCTTATGGCCAACCAAGACAACTTGCATCTTCGAGGGAAGAGTGACCATGTCCACTGCACAACACATCAGAGGCACTGCCATGGCCGTATCTTTCAGTCTTGTCTCAAAAACTGCCTGTATATGAGAGACAATAAGCTCAAATCAGGAATACTTGCAAGTTTTTTTTTTTATTATTGGTAAGTTATACACGCACCGAGTGGGTCTTGAACCCACATCCTCACTCTCCAACCAATTTCTATTTTCTATAGGAGAACTAGAGAAATAAGTGTCAGTTGAGTTATAGCTCATTGGGCTTGCAAGCCTTAAACTTGATTGGACAATACATTATGGTGAAGCAACAGCATACCAGAAGATGCTCCGCATTCTGCCTGTAACGATCAGACTTACTGCCTCCAACCAAGGAGGCCAGTCTTGCGAGATTAATTGCAGAAACCGAGTTCCCAGAGGGCTCAGCCCCATCATGATCTTCCTTTACACGGAGAAGAAGTGAAGGGTCTTCCCCTGCAGTATTGAAATAGCCTCCTCCTTCCCTATCAAGAAATAATTCATCCTGCAAAGAAAGTTCTCTACTAAATTTGACAGAAGTACAAAATAGAAAATGGGAGGCTATTAATACTTGAAAAAGAATGGTTATCAGTTCTTGCCTGGGTGTCCTGCAGTTCCATTGCCCAGAGTAGCCACTTAATTCCCCCACCAAACTCGTAGAGATCCAGCAAACTAGAAATTAAAAAAGCATAATCATCTAAAAATCCAGGTGCTTTAGATGGGCCATTCCTAAAGCTGTGTTGTAGCCTGCGTGTTTGCTCATTATAAAGTTGCTTCTGGATAAAAGATGCTGCCTTCTCAGCAACTTCCATGTACTCCTGAGGCTGGAAATATAATACATGATGTGAATCGCCCAATCTAGAAACTTTGAAGTTGAATAACACGAAATGAAAATCACTCAATCAATATAATAGTAATAATGCAAGACATTTACGTTTAGTACATTTAGACCACAATCATGTTGTAACCATTGGAGTTCAAAATACAACTAAACTTCTGGGACTTCCACCCTCTGGAGTTGTAAATTCATTTGAAATAATTACTCACTCCTACATTCAAGTAGAGTCACAAGTTTGGGAGAATCTGATGGAGAATTCACAGCCAAAATGGCAACTTTGATACTTGTTCATATACTTTCCCTTTCCATCAGATGAGTAAATGAATGCGCTTAAATTTAATAATATGCTAAACACTACAGAAGTCACACTAATGGAGAATTCAGCTAGAGAGTTTATCTCTAATCTAAACATCTAAATTTTAAAGCAATTGATATGAAGTGGAAATTGCTCAAATTGATAGCATGATTAGTCAACGGATATGATGACTGCAGCTAGAGCATCTTACTCCAAAAGATAAAAGCATATAAGTTCTCCTAGAGTGGAGTTTAGCTTTACAGATATATTCTTATTTTTCCCTTCCTATTTTAATTGACCATTGTATTTGGGTTCTTGATTATTTTGCCCCCAATAGTATATTTCCAGTGTGCTTGGGTTGGCTTTCTTTTCTTTTCTTTTTTAAATGAAATTTTTTGGTACTTATCAGGAAAAAAAAAAAAAAAAAAAAGCATATAAGACAGCTTCCAGCACAATTAAGCCAAAGATGATAAAATCTTACATCGCAGCCAACAACAGGAAAGTTGAATTTGGTCCCCTCATTTTCCCCCTTCAGAATTTTAGAAGCCCTTGCAAAGGATGATATTACCAGACCATTCCATGATACAATTACCTACCAAGCACCAATTCTGTTAAATTGTGCATAACAAATAAAAGATAAGCTAATAAAAGTGATGGATGTATTCTTTATGTTCATTATTTTAACAAATACTACCTTATCATCCAAATGCGGTCTGGGTCGACTTGATCTTACTTCAAAGAGCTTTCGCCTACACTCACCCAGAATATCAAGATACTGTTCAACAGGCATACCAAGTTTTGATGCCATTTCAGCAGGGCTATGTCTCTCAATGAGCACATTTTTTCCCTTGAATTCATGGTGAGGGTCACTCATTCTAGAAAGGTCACAGTTACCCACAGGCTTTATATAGAAATGGTTCTTGAAAAGAGTTGCATGCTCTCCAAGTATGTCATCAACCTAAAAAGAGAGAAACCAGGTTAAAAAATAGAGTCAGAATAAAATAACCACTAATCTCACTAATAAAGAGTGGAAAAAAAGGTTCCCAGTTTCACAGAAGATGTATCACCTTGAGATTGACAAAATTTGTGGACAAAAGTAGGAAAAATTTTAAAATATAGACACTCATTTCTAAATTAGCATCAATGGAAAATTACTCTAGGAAACAATTATCTTGATTTGAAAGTTCATCTATATAGCATCTATGCTGAACATTAGACTCTCTGGAGAGTGCATAAATCAGCAACTGAAATACTAAAGATACAAGTTTACGATATTCATTTACTTACCCAAACTTTCATGCTGTTCTATATATATATAACCAATGATTAATCAAGGAAAAATGCAAGCAACAATGGTGAAGAGTGCACCAAATGCTACTTATTAAAGGGTAGTTATTTCAATTTCAGCCATTAAGCAAAACAATGGGCACAAACAAGAAAATAAATTATAGACAGGAGTCAATATTCACATGCAAAGCATAATAGATGTAATTAAACAACATAATACCAGTTTAAAGGGTAGTTTCAGAAATGAGACATTGTGGAGTACAGATCATGCACAAAATTTACATATCAGCATTCAAGATAAAGACAAAACATGCACATGTTAAGAAAATGGTGATGAGAAACAAACCTCTTTGCTGGTCCATACATAGAAGGCTCCCTCCTTTTTTCTTGAAGCACCTTCATACTCAGCACTGTCAGCATCCTCTGCTGAAAATATTTCACCTTCTTGTCCGATCATCTCTCTCCTCAAATAATCAAGAATATCCCGAGATACATGTGAATAGAAGACATCTTTGGTGATGGAAAAAGCATCTAAATTAACATTAGCAAGCTGGCCTTGATCATACAGCATTTTCTCAAAGTGGGGAACTGCAAGTAAACAATACTGCCTCAACAATTCCATCACAACCACCCAGAAAGAGGAGAGAGGATAGGGGGTTTATTTAAGGCAAATATCAAAATACCCAACAAGAAAATGAGCCATCAACTAAGATTGAGAAAGAAAGAAATGGACCAAATAATATCTTAACGAGTTTTCCATTTCAATTAGAGTTAAAAGATCTAGGTTCTTGTGAGAAATAGCTATTTTTTAAGAAAAACTGACCATGCCAGCACTCGTCCACACTGTATCTATGAAAGCCACCTCCAACATGATCATGGATGCCCCCCCTTGCCATGCATTGCAAGCTAAAGAAGACCTTTTTCAAAGCTTCATTTGCTTCTTCCAACTTTCCAGTGTCCTCCAATTTTTTGGACCAATAAAGCATCAGCTGAATCTCGACTGGTCTAGGAAACTTTGGGGCAGAACCAAAGCCCCCATACTCTGAATCATAGCTTCCAGAAAGCTATAATAGAAATGAAACAAGAAATATATTTCACTAAAACATTAATAATCAAATTATAAATAAATACATAAAAATTTAAAGGTAGCACAAATGCTAAATTGGAATAGTCCAAAAGGAAGGGTAAAATATTATAGAAGTTGTTTGACAAAAATATTGCATTTCGTGCTTATGTTTTAAAGAGAGTCTAAAGAACAGGTTGCTCCCTTAAAAAAAAAATCAGGAGCAGGATGGTTGAATGCAACAGACCTATTACTTTCCGATTTTGCAAACTCATAAATCATAATAAAAGATTAGACTGCTCATGCAATCGACACTTTCTGACATACTGCAAACTTATAGTAAACTAAATCCCACCTATGCAATTAACACCTTAGTCATAGAATAAACAAAAAGCAGATCTCATTATGATGAAACCTTACTTGCTCTGCACACAGACGCAGCACATTTTGTGGAAGTTCATCTGGCAGTTTAGTAGGACTTGCAGTTGCTGATAATGCCTCCGATAACTGCTCAATAGCAAAGGCTCCACTCTTAACAAGCATATCCCTCTTATTATCCCAAGCATCCTCCACCTTTCTGAAACAACACAAGACCAGCAAAATAATAAAGGGATCAGTCACAAAAAACCACAAAGATAACTCACTTTAATTCAGGAGCCCAGACTTCCAACATTTTCTTTTGTTGCAGTTAAGAATGCTACTCGATGGAACACAGAATGACAAAAGACCAGCAACCAGCATCATGAGGGTGATGGACAGTGGGAAAATGCTAACCCGTCAAGGGATGATTTATTCTCACCTAAGTATAGTCCTAAATCCTGGTCTCCCATACTTGTCATCTGGTGGAAAGTAAGTTCCGCCCATTAATGGCTTCAAATCAGGTGAAAGAAAGACACTAAGTGGCCAACCTCCACCGCCGTACAAAGCCTGCACGTAAGTCATGTATACCTGAAAAGATGAACAGCCCAAAACAAATTATTGTAATTGGTGAAATTTCAAATCTGAAAATACTAAACCCAAGAGCACCAGGGAATTTAAAAACTGCATTAGAATGTAAATTCAACCTTTTTTATTTTTACACTTATGACGCTATGCAGAATTTGAAAGTAATCCCAACCCTATCCTTACCCAAGGGTCTATGTTAATCACTGTTAATGAAATTAACTAAAAAGCAGCTTCAGCCATAAATACCGGATTAGTTTAGAAGAATTTTATTAAAATAACAAATCTTCACAAACATTCAAGTGCCTATCAAGATGAAATAATATAGTCAATTAAGAAGGTCACCACAATCACATAAAATGGTTCAACAAGAAAGAGCATCTGATAAAGAACTAAGAGAACACACAAATTCAATTAGAGTATAGATTAACTATTGGAAAATAATCATGATATCTTCACAGAGATATAGCTACAAAATCATTGATTTACCTTATCAACATCAGGTCGCTCTTCTCGATCCACCTGTTGCACTGACATGTTAGAATCATTAGAGAAGAAATTTTTTCTATTGTATTAGCATTTTCTATTATATTAGTATTAGTTAGCAATCCTGGCTCAGTGAGTTAACAAACCTGATCATTCAATTTCATTATTTAATGATAATAATTTATTATTATAATGAATAATAGTATAATAATTATAGTTATAAAGTGGAACATTCCCCCCCCCCACCCCACATTTTTATAATTAGGATAGGATTTGAACCTATGGCGTCCATATGATGATTAATCTTTATTTAGGTTTTTGGGTGCAAGTGCAGGTCCATTGGGAGAGTTTACTAGTTGATTTAACTGGAAGTATGATAATTTAGGATTCTTCCCTAAATTATTTCACCTTACCAAATTGACTGTTTTATAAATTAGATCCTTCAATGCAAGTAAGAAAGAACATAAAACTGATGTGAAAACTCACCTTAATACTGACAAACAAATCATTCAACAACTTGGCAACCCCTTCATCCTCGAAAGATTCCACTTCCATAACATGACACCTTTTGAATAATTCCATGCAATAGTTAAGTCCAACATTCATTCAACGATATCAGATATAGAAAGCTAGAAGTTAAATAATTCCCAGAAACGGATTAAGAGACTAACCAGTGGCAGGTGCTGTATCCAACTTCAAATGAAAAAACAAATGTCATTCATCACCAACAAGCAAATTGATAAACATAAATTACACTTCAGTGCATTCACTTTGATATTATAAGAAAATAAAACATTCAAATCAAGGGTGAGCTTACTTGACAAGAAGATGGGCACGTCTCTCTTTCGTGCTTCAGCAAAAGCTTCTTCACCCCATGGATACCAATCAACCTTCAATGCATAATAAACACAGTGTGACAAACTAAAGTACCCCTTTTTTATGAAAACCAAGAAATTCATATAAGTTATCCAATTATCCCTGTTGGATTGCTGAGAAAACCAAGAAAAAGCGAAGGAAAAACAAATATCCTATCTCAAATACTCACTGAGAATCAAAATCATGGAAAACCCACCTCAACCAATCCAACAAACATCATTAGCCTCAATCAAGGTGGAATCTTTTCTCCTCCCCAATTAAAAAAATATCCCAAAACTAATCAAAATTCTTTTTCTTTTCCTACCCTTTGTGCACAAAGTAAAAACACAATAATAAATAAACCAATATGAAGATGAATTGCACTTACTGGGTTATGGGCATGTTGAAGAAGATAAGGACTATGCTCAGCAGCTAGACGATTGGTAAATTTGTGAGAATGCGATGATGTTGCTGGACTTGAGGGTCGTTCAGCCATGGCCAGGACCTTGAGGGAGTGAAAGGGTCGAGGGAAAATGGTTGAGAAAGGCAAAGAAAGTGAAGGAAAGCGAGTACAAGCTGCACAAGGGTACCCTGTAGAGGTTGATGATAGTAACTTAGTTTTGTGAGAGAGAAAGCGGTGGAGAGAAGGAGAAAGGAGTAAAGTCCTTTTCATAGAATTTTGGAGAAGCAAAGAATAAGAGAGACAAGGCATTTGTAAAGGAAGAGGTTGTTGGTCCTAGGAGGACTTGCCATATGTGAGAAGGTAACGGTGAGTCGGAACTCGGAAGTGCCATGTGGAGTCTGGTTGTACTCGACTCTTGGAGTGGCATACATGTAGACAAGTGTCCTAAGTTGTAGTGTGATTTTATGGTGTGTTTGGATAGTTTTAAAATATCAAGAATTTAGATAGTTTTAAAAAATCTAGATTTTTAGATTTGGCATAATCTACCAAATATTTTAAATCTTTATAATCCTAAGATTTGAAATTAAAGAAATTCAATTCTATTAATTTAAAATTCAAATTCAAATCCAAATTTAAGTTTTCAAATGCAACATGTTTAGTTAGGTTAAAAATGGGATCTCACCTAGTACAGAT
Source organism: Castanea sativa (assembly GCF_040712315.1). Lineage (NCBI taxonomy): Eukaryota > Viridiplantae > Streptophyta > Magnoliopsida > Fagales > Fagaceae > Castanea > Castanea sativa. The sequence goes on along the minus strand of NC_134022.1, from coordinate 22,618,224 downwards.
TAGGTAATGTGTCCTATGTTACTATAGCTAAACTTAAATAGTTTTTTATTTATCTTTAAGTGGCATACTATACTCGCATTAGTTCTAAATTTTGACTTTGGTGCATGGCAGACAGATGAAGCATCCTTGCTGGTTGAACAGACGAGCAGCAAATTACATGGAAGAGTATAGAACAGCGCAAAAGCAGCTGGCTGTTTTGAACACAACATCAAGTGGACACCATTGGCAGCCTCCACCTCAAAATATGTATAAACTGAATTTTGATGCAGTTGTGTTCATGGAACAATAGTGTTCTGGGGTTGGAGCAATAATTAGAAATGCTCAAGGGGAAGTAATGGCTGGGATGTCGGCTAAGGGGTCCTATGTGAGAGATAGCAAGGAGGCTGAAGCTTTGGCGTGTCGACAAGTAGTAGTTTTTGCCATGGAAGCTGGATTTTCAAAGCTTGTAGTTGAAGGCGATAACAACACAGTAATGAGAGCTATATCGAGTATGTCCTACCGTAACTCCTTGCTTGGACATATTTATGATGATATTTGTGTTTATCTGAATAGGATGAGGCAGATTTCAATTAGTTGTGTTAAGAGAGGGGGGAATATGGCTGCGCATTCTTTAGCTAGGTATGCAAAAAATATTGATGATGTAATCTATTGGATAGAGGATTCACTACCGTCGGCGGTGGAGGCTTTGTACCAAGACTCTTTACATACTATTGAATGAATGAATGCTTTCTTTTCCAAAAAAAAAAAAAAAAATTAAACATCTTATAAAATATGATCAAAGTGGTTAGTTAACTCATTTCATGGATAATGGGAACGTGAAAATCATAAAGCAATCACAAAACATGGACAATGTATGTTAAAAATACTCAATGCCCATGTCCAATTTGCCAAATCAACTAAGAAGATAGTTTGTATATGAGCCCGTTTGAATAAGCTGTTCTAAAAGACTTAACGCACATTTTTATAAAAAACGTGAATACAAAACAGCTTACAAAACTTTTAATATACGTAAATGTATCCGAGCTCCTTGCTCTTGTTAGCAACGAGCTACCCCAATTGCTTATCTTCATAGCAATCCAATGACTCAAGTATCAATAATTGCAAATCAATCTCTCAAATACTCCCATGTTATTTGAATATTTGTGATTCGTTTTGTGGTTCTCAGCAACAATCCTCTACACTCATAACTAATTAACAGTGCTTGGATAAACTCTCCTCTCAAGGTATGTTAATTTGGAAAGGGTGAAGGTATTGAAGTTAAAAGGATTTATCTCTCAAGATTCTTGGTAGTCTCTGCTTCATTCTATATGATTAGGGTAATAAATTTCTGTTTTTATTCAAGTTACAATTGAGGATTGGTTGTCTGCAAGAATAATGTGGAAAAATAAAAATTGATTTCCTAGACAAACTTGCTCCAATAAGTTTTGGGTGAATTTGAGTTGAACTATTTTTAGTATACTGAGATTCAAATTCTAACTATCTCGCTCATAATCTCGTCTAACATATTGAATCTCGTTTGTCCAATTGTAATAATTTGATCACTTCTTTTGCACTTGAATCTCAATGACTTGATGCAATTACAAACTAAATGAAATTCAAATATAAGGAAAAATTGCAGTTACAACTGAAACTTTTAAGTTTTAACACAAAGTTTTGCCAACAATAAAAATGTCTATGTATTTTAAAGGTAAAAATGCAAAATTCACCCTCTAAGTTCCATAATTTTTCATTTCAGTCTTCTAAGTTTCATTTATTCTCAATCAAGTCCCCCCTTAACGATATGTAAAATGTTGTCGATATCTACATGTTTTGTCATTTTTAATTTTAATTTATTATTTTAAGAAAACGTTAATTTCAAAAACAAAAAATAAAATAAAATAAAATAAAAACCAAAAATTATACTAAGAAACGACCAACATCATTGAAGAACAAAATTGAATCCCTACCCCAATACCCTAGCCCAATACCGAGAGATTGAGAAAGAGAACGGGAGATACCGCAAAATCCCACCGGAATTCCATTCCGGATATCATAAACTCCCTCCCTTAAAAAACAGGGATATTACATTGTACTCTACTCGGAATGCAAAACCACTCTTAAAGATCGTCACCGATTCCTTGGAATTCATTGACGAAGTTCTCGACTGCCGGATCTCTGGGTGTTAACAGGACAAAGAAAAAGAAAAAAACAGACAAAGGTTTTACAAAAATCAGATCTAATAACCTTCCAAACATTCAAATTCCCAATTAGGAAAAAAGAAAAGAAAATAAAAAGAAGGAGAGTTTTTGGGACTAACTAGGGTTCAAAGAAGTGAGGGCAACAGTGTTATCGAAGGAGTAACTGTTGGTGCTTAAGCCGTGCTTCAAGTAATAGTCGTTGAACGCATACGAAGCCGTAACCACTATGTCGCTTGAGTCATAGTAGGGCCCGCCTTGCTGTATTGGGCTGCAGTCGACGGCGCCGAGCTCGCAGGCTCAGTCCAGTGCCGTTTGCAACGCCGCGTCCTCCGCGTAGTTCTTCGCCACGCACCACAACTCCGTGCCCACGACGCTGGCCTGGGCCTTGGAAACCGAGGAGTGGGAGCATGAGGACCAAGAGATCCAGTAATTGTTTACTATTCTTTCTTTCCCCACTTTGTTATTTGGAACTACTTTGCCTTTTGTTTTCAAAACCCAATCTTAGGGGTGTTTAGTTCAGCTCTTTAAAAGCAACTAATTTACATTTTGGAAAATGGGTTTCTTGATTTTCAATTTTGGGTGTTAAGTTCTTCTCTCTTAAAGCAACAAAATGGGTTTCATGATTTTCAATTCCGGTGAGATTTTGTGGTATCTCCCGTTCTCTTTCTCAATCTCTCGGTATTGGGCTGGGTATGGAGGTAGGGATTCAATTTTGTTCTTCAATGTTGTTTGTCGTTTCTTAGTATAATTTCTGGGGGGTTTTTTTTTATTTTTAAATTAACGTTTTCTTAAAATAATTAATTAAAATTAAAATTTTAAAAAAATGACAAAACAGGTAGATAACGACAACATTTAACAGATTGTTAAAAGAGGACTTGATTGAGAATAAATGAAACTTAGAGAACTGAAATGACAAAACTCAAACTTAAATGACTCAAATAAAAAGTGATGAAATTTAGAGAGTGAGTTTTGCATTTTTACCTATTTTTAAAGTTGTTTTCCATCGAAAAAAAAAAATGAAAGATCTTTATTATCATCCATAAAAATGATAACCTTTCAAATGAATTTATGTCACATTATTAACCCTATATCATTAAAATGACCTTTACATCCATAAATCATGATAAGAATTTTTTAAAATATAAGGGTTATCTGAAACAAAATTAAAAGATACTGTAGTATGTAATTTAAATTCTTTTTTTTATTTATTTTTTCATTCAAGAGAAGTGCATTAATTGACTAATTCTCTACTTACATGATTTTATTAAATCATGGTGGGTACCCCAGTCCAATCTGCTGGGATGGGCCCATCAGGGCCATTTCGGAAGTTGGGCAGTAGGACCGGTTCAACAGAGAGACCAATAGTCCAGCGTCAGGTTGTGGGTCCAACTAATTGCTCTGCAATCTGGGAGAGGAGTAGGCCCATAATGGCAAGGTATTGACCATTTGTAAAGCTGTGTCATAAGACTCATAAGTCATAACCATACTCTCTATTTCTAACCAATTCTACTCTACCTTCCTCCACTCCCCTTCTCTCCCCCCTCAATTCAAACAGGCTCTAATTTATGTGATTAATAGATTCTGAATTAGCGGTGACAATTTGTGGATTTTAATTGTTTTGGGATTAGACAAAGCTCTTCCAAGTTCTAAATACTAGCCAGTGTTTCAGGCCAGGGTGAAACAACACAGACATGCAAGTTTCTAAGCAAATTTGCAAAAATAGAGCTAAATACATGTGATAGCTAATGTCCAAAGTTCATGAAGAAGAATAAGTTCATTATTGTTGTTGGGTGGGGGGGGGGGGGGGGGGGGGGGGGTTGTTTCAGATATGAATACCCTTTATCTTACAATTTCAACAGAAACCATTTCCTCATTTCATCTGTACATACATATAAAATAAAATAAGGGTCTTCTAATCAAACATATCAGCCAATTACAGGAGAATGTTTTCATGTAAACAGGTTTTGGGAGCAGATTTCGTTTCCTTCATTTGCTAAGAGCAACTTTTTTTCTTTTCTTTTTGATCAGTAAGAGAAACTTGATTAATGGTTCCCTACGTATCTGATCTAATAACCTGAATTTACTAATCACTTGCCATAAATGCTGCTAATCAGCCAGTTGGAGCAACTGTGGACTCTGCGAGTTCCTCTAGTAGTTCCTTCTGCTCTGTAGCAGCACAAGCCTGCAGGAAACAAGCAAAAAAAAAAAAAATTGAGTCCTGAAACAAGCATTTCAGTGGCAGGGAAATCATTGTGCTGTTTCTCTTTTCTAAATAATGTTAATATGTGTATTACATTTCTAAACATGAACTATGATTAAAATAAAATTAGGGAAAAAAAAAAAACAGAAGAAATTGCACATCAATAAAAAGAGACTATGGCTGCCAAAAACAGTACCTGGACTGCAGTCTCTATATCACCATCAAGGAAAGAGGTGAGCTCAAAGTTCATCTTTAGCCGGTGGTCAGTAACCCTATTGTCCTGATAAAAATAATGAGGTGTTATAAACTTCCTCAAAACCTTCCAAGCTTATCAACACCAAAATGGACATTTATATGACTTATCTCAATATAAAACTACCCTTCTTCAAGACAAGACAGCCAGACAGGCTTATAATTCAATGAGCAATTGGGTTGTGATTAGCTGCACTGAGTGACTCCCAATGAAATGTCTTATTTATTCACTAATACACTGATAAAAAGGTTCTTTTCTTTTTACACTATCCATGCATTTCTTGCCTTTCTTCCACTTACTGTTAATTAATTCAGATAATTTTTCATTACGTGTAATTAGGGTATAAAGTGGTCTCCTCAATCTCAAGAAACTGGTCCCAGTAGTAATCTCAAAGAAAAATGGTAAATGCAATAATAAATACCTTAAAATTATATGTTCGAATCTTTTCTGCACGAGAACCTGTGCCAACCTGCATTTCAAAATAAACATAAATCATACTTTGATCCAATGTCAAAAAGCATCATCTTAGGACATTTGAACAAAAAATTATTCAGAAAATAAGAATTATCCAAAACACAATCAAATAATATCTGGGCAAACAAGTTCCACAGCTCATTCCATAAGGACTATAACCTCACATCAAAAGTTGGAGAGTGCATATATAATGGCAACTGGGTGGAAATTAGCAAGAACACTGCTGGTCATCTAGGATCTCACTATCATCGATTATTTGTATTAAAAAAAAAAAAGCAATTAAGCCTGATAACATAAAGCAATACAACTCCTATCGTCATTCATCTGGAACAGCTAGATGCGTACATATCAAGATTCATCTTCTCTAGGTCAATCCAAAACATTTTTTAAAAAAGGGGCACAACATTATGTAGTTCTTGATGCATTTGGAGGTATACTAGATAGGATTGTTAAAAAAGAGGCAGGAAACAAGCACTAAAAATAATGTCAGTGACTCTCATACTAGAGCACATTGATGTGCAAACACATGTACAACATTTTAAAAGTTCCCCTATTACATCTCTAGTTATCTAAATGTTTCTTCCAGTGGTTAGCTTATAGTATAACTTCTCTGCACTAGTTGCAACTGAACAATGATAAAATTAGCAATAATGCCTTCAAAATGACAAACTGAAGATTGAAAGTATGTTAAAGTAACTTATTGCTAAATATTATATGTTTCTTAACTTAAGAGTCACTAATGTACATTAGGTCAACTTATCAATAATATACTCAAATCAACACCTAAAGAAATCAATGTGAAATGTGAGACACTAAAGATTGATAGTATATTAAAGTAACTTTCAATGTGAAATCAAACTGATGATTGAAAGTATGTTAATATGCCAAGGTAGTGTTGTTTGTTTCCTTAATGTTGCAATCTCATACACATCTCAAATATTTTCTAAGCTGAGAGATACCTGTGATTTCCGTTGACTGCTTATCTTTTCTTGTTGCTCCCTTACTTTCATCTCATACCTGTAGCAAGTTCGGGGATCATCATAAACAAACAACAATACTTAAAAGGGTAAAAAGGGGGGAAGAAGACAAAACATGCAATTTTAGAGCGAATATATGGAATTCATAGTTGTCAATTGCATGTATGATATAACAGACCAGGCCTTCAAGATATAACTAATAAACAAGAAACAACCATATATGATGGGTCAGTCCCCATTAAAAATAATATTAAACACACACCTCACAGAAGATTCAAACCTTTATTTTATGGACACATTCAGGAGAAATGAAACATTTAGGAATGAGGGGAATACTAAAAATTCAAATTGTAGTGTGTGTGTGTGTGTGTGTGTGTGTGTGAGAGAGAGAGAGAGAGAGAGAGAGAGAGAGAGAGAGAGAGAATGATAGAATGAGAATTAGCACATGGTGAATTGCTCACAATTTTGCTCGCAACAACTGAAAAGCACGATCCTTGTTCCTGAGTTGAGTCCTTTCTTCAGTGCAAAAGATGCGAATTCCTGTTGGTTTGTGGACAAGATCAACAGCTGTCTCCACCTTGTTGACATTTTGGCCTGCATGATGATCACGCAAAAGAAATGACTTAAAGAGGATTTTTCATTCCTTTTTTTTTTTCCTCCAGAAAATGAAGCATGGAAAAGCAAATCACTATATGAATATTTATTTTTGCAATTTTGCAGATTCATACCTCCTGCACCCCCAGACCTTGCTGTTGTTAGTTCAATATCTTTTGGGTCGATCACTACCTCAACGTCATCCACCTAAATCAAGAATTAGCATAAGCTCGAAGGATATAGTAAAATAAATAGGCATCAAGGAGAGAAAATAAAAGACAAGACAAACAGCATTAACTACAACACATTCACAGCCACAAGAACAAGCATCCAGATTCTGAAGCAGCCTTAGACTAATGTTTTTTAAAGCATTGTCCGCAAATATGCATCCAAATATCAACATTATGAGGTATTGTTAAGGATTTGTGAGTCATTTTAAGAAAGAGAAATTGCATGCAAAATTTTCTAGTAGAAAATGGTTGCCATCCCCCAGACTAGACAATAAAAACCCAGTAAAACTTGATTACCTCCCACTGCTTCTGACATTGAAGATTCCAGTTGAAGCTAAAAATATTTGATATGAATTTTATTCAAAACCACAGATGTAAGTGGCACACCAAATGCACTCTACCTCTGGCATTATGGCTACAGTTGCAGTAGATGTATGCACACGACCCTGCGTTTCTGTCTGAGGAACACGTTGAACCCGATGAACACCGGACTCATATTTTAATTTGCTGAAGACACGATTCCCTTTGATCTCCATCACAAAAGTTTTAAATCCTCCTTTTTCAGCCTTAATAATAGAGAAATAAATACATAAATAAAAATTCTACAAGTCACATAGAAACAATAAGACGCATAATTTTGATGGAAAGTTAGGAAGACATACATCTGAGCTTGATAAGGGGGTGCACTTCCAAGAATTTCGTTCACTGTACTTCTGATACATACGGACCTTGAGCAAAAAAATCAAATGGAAGGAGCATTAGAATGCATGCAGAAGCACTTTCAGAAAGGATGAAACATAGTACAGAAGCATGTGACTAATTCGTATTCCAGGAAATCATTAACAAAACAAGTATATTCTATATATTCTGTAAGCTAGACCCATTAATCTCCTGTCAATGGTAAAAACTTTGACTGCATGGCCAGCATCTTCCTCATATGTCAATAGTAAATATTTTTTCTATTTTCCAATTCTGTGTGCAACTAAAATGAATCAATGCCATAAATTTGGAAGGATAAAAGAAGCATGTACCTACAAGATCACCAGCCCATATTCCAGCCTCATCGCCACCAGTACCCGCCCTTACTGTAAAAGAAGAAAAATTCAAGAATGACTGGATGAAACAGAAGAAATTGCAGAATATAAGCAACACTAGTTAAGCACAAGGAAATATGCACACCACTTTTTAATGTCTTGTCAGCAGAGCTAAGGCTGCATGTTTAGCATTAGAAAACAATTCCAAAGTTTGAAATCAACCAATTCATAACCTCTAAGGCATTCGGCCTAAATTAGACCAATGCTTGATAGATGGATTACATCACCCAAGCCATGGCTCATTATCATAAGTAAAAATTATAATCAAGATCAGCTAATCCACATATGAGGATCCATTTTTACTACAGCTATAGCCTAAATGATATTTGGTTAAAAATTGATCAGATAGTACAATTTATCACTGGCAGAAGAGAACATACCTTCAATCATTATATTTCTTGCATCAAGAGGATCGGAGGGTAGCAGTAGCACCTATTAATGTAAAAGGAAATTCCATGTTTTTAGCTTCCTAATTAGGGAGAAATGCAAAAAAGGGAGGATGAAAAACAATAGGGCATTCCAAGTTCAGAGAAGAGAAAGATTAGTATCAAAATGAAAATGAGGATAAAAAGCTTGGAGTTTTCTCTAAAGCTCAACTTTAGAATGTTCATTAAATTAATAATTTATTGATCTCAGATCAAGTCTATTAGTACCAATTTGATGAAGCTGCTGTCATTTCATGAGTGAAGCAGCAGGTAAAACAATGAATCTAGTAAAAATATATACTGCTTAGTCAAATAAAATTTTAGGGAAAGAGCTTCATAAAAAACATTAAAAAAAAAAAATAATAAAAAAAAAAAAGAAGAAGAAGAAGAATAGAGAGAGAGCGAGAGAGAAGAATATATATAAAACAAAATATGAAGCATTTGAAGAAGCATATAATTATAAAACATTTCAAAAACGTATACATATATTTAAAACATATATCACTGATACAAAGTGGATAACCTTTAGCTTCTCCTCAAGCTCTTTGAGTTGATTGGATAAAGACTTAATTTCATAAGTTATCATCTCTGCCATATCCTCATCAGTGCCATTCTCTTTTGCTAGAGCTGAAATGAGAAACGAGCAGAGGAAGGTAGATGATTGTTAACACAAGCCTTAATATTTTTATTTTTTGCAAAAGTAAACAAGAGGGAGTAAACCTTTTGCCTCTTCTAACTGCTTCTCACAGTCCTTCAAACTTCGAAAGGTTGACACAACCTACAAGTACAGAAGAGAAGAACAACTATGTCAGTAAAAATTGCAACTAACTGCAACACAGTGTTAAAAGTAAAACCCACCCTTATAAAAAGTAAAGTGAAATACAGTACCTCATCAAGCTCAGCCATAGATTGTGCCAGCTTTTGGTATTCACTGGGATTTGAGACAACTTCTGGATCAGCTAACTTGACCTAAAAAATATTATTGGGTAAATTCAAATCCAGCGTTAAAAACCAGATCAACTATCAGGGCAGCACCATAACAAGGGACTATACATTGTGGATATAAGAAACTAGGTTTCATAGGTCAATCACTGAAAGCCTCGAATAAAGTTCCTTAAAAAATAAGGGGTCAGATTGTAGATAAGATAATACATCTACTAATCTGCCTTGCAAAATTAGTAACACTAGTTTTATACTTGTCTTCAGATTCCCCATTAAGCCCATGATCTGCACATACCAGTGGCTGCAAAGAGTTCCAAAGGGATAAAGGCTATCTGAGGAAAGGACACAATGAATGGGTTTAACTATAATGGGTCTACCTTCAACCAAATTTGAAATAAATAGTCTTGAATTTGATTCAAAAGTACATTTAAGTCCTAGGTTTTAACCTTACAATATATGTTAATCTAGTCCCCATAGTGGAAGCTCTTTTTATACTTCCATAATTTCCTTCGGTAACATAATACACTCTTTTTTTATAGGTTATTGCTTTCAGTAACATAATCATGTCTAACTCTGGCACTTTTCATGTGTTTATTGACAGTTCATTCTCTTGTTCTCAATAGGACAAATTAACCCTTACTTTGTGATTCATCACTTCAATCAACCATATTTTATGCATAAAATGTGATTTGTTACAAATCAGCAGAATTCAAGAAAAGCCTGAATCCTTATTAAAGTTGAGATGGTTATGCTCATTGGCTAATCAGAATCGGCTACATGTATTTTTTCCCACCATTACATCCTATTTAAAACTATCTCTCTACATAGAATGTGATTCCTTCCACAGAAATGGTATGTATGATTCTCTAACAATTGGTCCATGATAATTGGTCATCTCCACCATCTCCTAAGCTAAATTATCATCCGCCTCCCCACCTTCTTCTCGAGGACTTTGCTAAGTTTCAATCAAATCTTCAAAAGACTATATCCCCATTATTTTGCAAACTACTTCAAAATCCCAATTAGACGAACCATACCCAAAAAAAAAACCCCCAATACTCGGATTTGGAAATACAAATTCCCTCTTAGACCATTTTATAGCAAATCATCACAAAACTTCCATATCCTATGAGTACAATTGCCAATAAGTTCTAACTCATATGGCACTTCCTCTGAGCCAAGGGTGAGATTGTGGGTCCAAAACACACTGATTAAATGTAGAACTTAGCAATTAAAAAAACAATTACAAGTACAAAACAACAACTAATTCAAAAAATATATGACTGGCCTTGAAAAACACACACATACACTGATACACATTAACAGTGAAACAATTCACTCAAAGCTTTTCAGGCATACCGATAGGTCTTTCCAAGTCTTCTCAGCAGACTCCAGCTTCGTTATCAAATATGGTTCCTGCATTTCACCAAAATAAATAAAACCCAAGTGAAAAAACAAAAACAAAAACAAAACAAAATTTTTCTGGGATTTTTTGTACTGACCGCCATGCAAACGATACTTGGAGCTCTGCGAAGTGTATGAGAAGGTCGAAGGACAAGACAACCTCTTCTGGGTCGGTGGTCATGTCGTGTTGGGAACTGGGTCAGAGTAGTCAAAATCCGAGCTGTTGAGCTCATTGTTAAGCCATCCATTGCCTTCACAGTTTTAGCAGGATTGTGAGGCGCACATATAAAGCTTCTATGCTATAAGTTCAGGATAAACAAAAAGAAAAAGAGTGGGAGTGTTTGGTATTCTGTTTGGGCAGTGAGTTACGGTAATCCCAGTTTGGGAACTCAAGATAATACCCATACAGGTCAGGTGTATCTAAATCTGTCAGTCGTTCTAATTTAGACCTGTTTGATAAGAGATTTTTAATAATGTTGTTATTTTGTGAAAATACATGTAAGTAAAAAAATGTATGAAAATATATATAATGTTGTTTAAATACTGAAAACTGTTATTTAAACAATAGTAACAAACACCCCTGAAGTTTAGTGGAACGAATTGACCCATTGTTACCCAATTAAAGTGTCTCTATTAAAGTGACTTGATGTTGTGTTGACTATTGACTTGCTTAATGCAAAATGACCCAATCATATAAATGTTAATTCTATAGTTCAAATTTGATAAGAATGGAGTGTAAAATTTATGTTTTACACCATTCAATAAAAAAATTATTATATCAGTTTTTTACTTAAAATTCAATACAGCATACCACATATAATAATATTTCAATAAACTCTCAAGTAAGTTAAATTTTCAAATGAGTATTAGAATTAATTGAGTGTGATTGTGTCTATTCTTTAATATCTAATATGATGATATACCATGTTGGGTTTTACACTACATCTTTATTGAATTTAATTTCTAATTTTATACAACAAATTTGAATTCCAAATATAATTGAGTAATTAAAAGGATTTTAATAATTATATTGATCAATTCTTCATTTTCAGTCATTTTAAAATTTGTTGAAATGGGTCATGTTCGCATTAACCCAATACATGTTTATTAAAGGAATGGAAATGGGTCATGTCCATATTACTTAATACAACTTGTGTACTAATTGATCAATATGCTTAATATATGGGTCATGTTAGAGTTATAAGGTTTTGATACTATTATCAAATAGGTCATTCCACTATCCTTACATGGACATAACATAAACACAACTTACTAACACAAATTACTTTCACACTTAAGAGTTTTGACTTTAGTGCTAAGCTTGTATTAGACTCAAAACTCGATACGACTAATGAGAGTTCCAGATACAAAATATGCTCCTATCTTCTTGTCCCCTATCGAATGAACGAAAAACCCACCTATGGTGGGGCCATTTTTGCCATCTGAATTATCGATGGCTCATATGTGAGCAACCTAAGATTAGTTAGAGGTGGCAATCTTATTAAGAATCAGCTTGGTCATTGGATTTGTAGTTGTGTGAGGCAAATTTGAATTACTACCAGTTGCAGGTTCTTAGGGATGGCTAGCATCTTTCCAACACTGCGAGAGTACGAGGTTTACTAGTTTTGAAGTTGAATTGAACACCTTGGACTAGTCGTTATGCTTATGAAGACACCTGAGGATGTTAAACTAATTCTAAAATCTATTGTTGATTGCTGTACCTCCTTCATCGAATGGTAAGGAAGATCAAAGTCAAGCACATGTAAATAATGGAAAGCTAATAAAGAGTGCAAATGCTTTGGCTAGCCTAGCCTACAGGCAAACTAGAGATTTGTCTTGATTTCAATACCTATCCAAGAGGTACAGTCTTTTGCTGACTTCGATTTGTCTAACTTAATAGCATAACTTGCTCTCCTATTTTTAGAGAATCATGGTTCAAATTTTTCTTACCTTTGTAATTGCTGAATTATTATTAATTTTCTTTAAAAAAAAAAAAACAAACAAACAAACAAATCTTTGAGGTTTAGTTTTTATTTCCCCTAATGAGAGAGAGAGAGAGAGAGAGAGAGAGAGAGGACTCAAACTAAACCTTATAACTATTTTAGTATTTTTCTTAATACCAAATCATTTAATTATAAACACCATATCTTGGGTTTTGTTTTGTTTTTCTTTTGGAAGCATCATAGTGTCAAGTGCATCATATGCATAAAAAGTCAAAGAATTGTTTAGGATGACCACCAATTAGCAATATGCAACGTCTCTTTATGCAAATTAAATAGACAACTATAATTTACAGCACACCACCACCACCATAAAATAAAATTAAAATTAAAATTAAAACACCTACCAACCCCCAAGCAAGATGTTGACGTTTTGAGTGGGGACAAAAAAAAAAAAAAAAAAAAACCTCCAACGATAAAGAAAAACAACGGAATCTATTCAAATTAAAATTTGCGTCACTTAAACAATGTGTTTACAACAATAATGGAATTTATAATAGATAGACGCAACAAAAACATGAAGAGCACAATTTCTTGATTACCAAAAATTTTCACTACTTTTAAGTCTTCGTTTAGGAGTTAATAAAAGAATTGAATAGAATAATCATAAAAAAAAAGAATATAATGGAATGAAATGTGTTGGGAAACAACAATTTGACTCCCTACAGCTATTCTAAAAATAGGATCGAGTGGTGTGATATTGAAGATCGTAAAAAATTTGAGTGTGTCTTCCTTATCACCGATTGGTTTTGAGATGGAATGACACAACTCATGGTCTGATAAATGGTATCAAAGTTAAGATCACGAGTTCAAGTCACTAAAGTGTAATTATAAGGGAGAGATTACTGGAGGGACTACAATTTTACTTTCTACAACCTTTTTAAGAACATGCCTGCGTGGTGTGATGTTAAAGGCCATAAAAGATTTGATTGTGTCTTCCTTATCACCAATTGGTTTTGAGATAAAATAGCACAGCTCACGGTCTGACAAAATGTATTTAAGTAAAAAAAAATGAATGGAAAAAAATTGAATAGAATAGAATGTATTTAAGGAAATGAATTGAAAATAATGAAATGAAATTAAGTAATATTGTTTGGATGTTTTAAAATAAATGAATGAAAAATGAATGGAATGTAAGTAACTTTGTTTGGGAGTAACATAAAAGAATAAAATAGAATAATTTTATGACAATATTACTATTAAACCTTTTTTTTTTTAAATGCTAAATACATAGAGGTATTTTGGGAATTTTGGTAAAAAATTGATTAAATATAATTTCATTTCCTCCAATTCCTTCTAATTTTGGGAATAAAAATTTAATATTTTGAGGGAATATAGATGAATGAGTGTCCCCTTCTACCATTTTCATACTCTCTCACTTAAATTTCCAAACAAGGAAATAATTTTTCATTATCTTCATTAAAACTCCCAAACAAAAGAAATAGAAAAGGATTTGGCTTACCTCCAGTAGTTTTTTAACTGAAATCTTCTTTTGTTTTAATACGAAATTGTCGCATTACTCACTAATTAAATAAAATGTGGAAATTAAACACACTATTACTTGTTATTGTATATTTCAAACAAAATAACACATTCAGTTAAAAAAGTACTAAAAATAAACCAAACCCAATAGAAAAATATCTTTTTAAAAAATTCAATTCCATTCAATTCCATTAACCCCTCCAAACAAACGTACTTCAAGTCTTCAACAATAACTGCAATAAATATATTTTGTCCAAAGTAGGTTTAACAACTCACAAACGAATAAGAATTTCAACAATTTATATCAATTAAGAATCTAAGATGAAGCTCTATTTGTTAATAGAAACATACTGAATTTTTAGTAAAAATAAACAAATCACCTTTGAAACTATGACCAAATTAAGTTGCTGCATAAATCCCTAATTCATGTATCTCACTTTTTGCTTATATTTTTTGTACATCCATCCATTGTTTATTTATTATTAAAAAAAATCTCGAAAGTCGTTTTGTTATTAAAAAAAAAAAAGAGAAGTGGCTCACAATTAATTACGACACCCCACGTCACTCAATAAGCCTTTTTCTTTTCAATAAATGGACTGTCATTTGATGTCACAGATAGTATAGGATGGTCCCTTCAGAAAGTTGTAGTATCTTGATATCATCTTAAGTTAACCCCCTGATAATTATTGCATATAATTTGAGCACATGGAAATTTTCTTTTTCCTTTTGTTGCTTGAGTGGGCAACTGGGCATTCCAAAATTGCTTGATAAGATTTATATAGAGCTTTTAGTGCTAGTCCACGAGCTAATAATCAAATCAATAGAACCATTAATGATCACATGTTTATTGCTTCTGATTTCTTTTGTTGCTTTGAACCTTAAAGCTTAAAGTGTGGTGAGGCCCCCCCCTTCCTCAACCTCCACGAATCTTTAAATCTTTGATATGATGATAGCAAAATACACAATTAACAACCCATTAAAGTGTAATGAGGCTGTCATGAGTTATACCTCAATTGGTTTTTTTTTTTTAGTATTAATAAATATGTTGAATTCAAAACTTACTTCTCCAAAGAATTAAGGAAAAACAAAAAAATGCAATCAACTCTAATATGACAAACTGTGAGTAGAGTTGTTCACAGGTTAGGCCGAGCTGGGTTTGTATCCAATTTGGAAGGGCTGAAATCGACTCGATCACTTGGGTCTCCAAGATCTGGACTTGGTGCTGAGCAATTCGAGAAGTTTGTTCAGGTAGACCTACTCGGGTAATAGTTAGTCTTCGATCGAAGTCGAACTGGTTGAATTCGCTAGGTCTTGACGAGATCTTGACGGATCTCATTAAATTTGGCCAAAATTGACTGGAAAACTGCTCATACTTGTAGAAATAGACAAGATTTTGACGTAGATATCAGTTGGGTTGGTTGAAATCTAATTTTCATGAGAAGACCTGCCAACCAACCTGCATGAATCAGTTGTTGGAGCTGGAGACCCACTTATGATTTTTATCGGCGTCGGGTAGGCCAATTTTCGAGTTGGCTTGGAAAGTTCGGGCAAGTTGATTAGTTTATGGGGCTAGTTAGACACCCTTAAGAGTAGTTGAAAAAAAGTGATGGATCCATATTAAAATGGCAAACAGATAATCACATAAAATAATTGTTAAAAAGATGTAATAAAATATATGGCTTTTAAATATTCAATGATCAAAGGTAAGATTCAAACCTAAATATTTTCCTTTGAGAGAACCGAATAATACAACTACACCACAAGTGTCTTGCAAAAATTGAATATAGTGTACACATCCTTTAATGGGAATATCTTCTGAACTCTTTATGTGGTGGATGAATATTGTGAAGTTTTTTATTTTATTTTATTTTTTAGTGCATTTAATAATGCGAAGTTGGTGGCTTTAGAGTTGGTGTTGGTCCATCATAAAAACTCTTTAATGTACCCCATAAAGGCATGGGTTTTTGTCACTTTAATTTTGTGATTAAGATTGGGAGCCGTCTATGTTGCTAAATGATGTCACTACGAATGAGATTTGGAAATGCCAGCCGCCGTAATACCTTTCTTCTCTCCCAAAACCGCTAAAAGTTTCCAAATTGCTGACTTGTGATTCCCTGCGTGGCATCTTCCAATTGGGTATGGTCCAAAAGCCCTCGACAACTTTGGCCTGAATGAAAAAGAACTATAAAGAAAAAATAAATAAAGAAAGAAAGAAAGAAAGTAGAAAAGGTCGTTGGTACCCATGTCTGCGTGCTGGGTTTCAATATTTTATAAATATTTGTTTGGCTCATTGCTAAATTAATATACAAATCAAAATATTAAAAGGGCAATTACTTTTGAAAAATAATAGGTTAGCCCACTAATAATACCTTGTTGCTTTCATTTCTCATTAGTACTGCTTTAACAGCTCATCTCCCCTATAATATATAATTCGATAGTTAGAAATTACGAATTTGAACTATAATATTCCAGTTAAAAATATTAAAAAGTGTTAATAAGTTGAACCATTAGATTTTTGGTATCCTTTCAATAATTTTGAATACATGAATTGGTCTCCGACTTCCCTCAAGTGAGATTATTTTAAAGTAAGTGAGATTATTTTGAAGTATATATGATATTATTCTATTCAAGTTTCAAGAATGATCGCTTACTCTTATGTTGCTACGTACCATGGCAGCTTCCTCTATAGTTAAGAGCAGATATAATAAGGACCAAGCTGGTCAAGCACTGGGGTTTCCTTCCAAAAACATTATGTACTGTCATTATTGTGCAGAAAAATTTACTTGCCAAGTGCCTAGGCCTCAACATGTCATAACTTTTGAATGGGATAGTATTATCCAACTTGCAACAATGATAGAAAGGTAGTGACAAAAGATTTATGATTTTTTTTGTCCCTATCGAATTAAAATTCTGTAGTATTCAATGCAAAACAGTCAGATATCAGCATGCTGAAAATGAAGTTTGAAAAGTATTTGTCATAGAGTCATGGTATCATGGCAAAGACCAAGATATATTCTGCTTAGCCCATGATAATATGTTAGGATGATTCCGTTGTGTACTTCTTAAAATCCTCAAAATTCATATTTAAATGATCATCAATATCTTAATAAGGGTACAAAAGTAGTCCTAATTAATGTTTGTTTAAATATTGATAATGTGGTAAAATTTAAACCGTCCATTTAATAATAAATTGACGCCGCACACCTTTGGTGCGATGGTCACCCCACAAGTACTTATACTTGTGGAGTGTGGGGGGCAAAGGTCGGAGTTCAAGTATCCAGGAGAGAGCTTCACACACATATACACTTAGATTAGGCTATAGTAGAATTCTATCTTTTATAAAAAAAATGTTATACTTATTCTTTTCCTTAATTTCTTTCCTTAGAAATTCATTAATTTGTTTCTTCTTGTTTTTTGTTATTAGACACTAAACATACTAGGTTTCACATTCGGAATTTCTCAGATGGTACTGTACATCATTTACAGGGATAAGAAGAATGTTTTGTTAACTACAAAAAAAAAAAGGCCTGTTACAATGGGAAAAATTGTTGCAATAACTACAAAGTCGTAGCAATAAGGTGTAATTGTAATGTCGAAAAAGTTGTTGCGAGCTGTTGTAATAAACTTCGAGGCAATAGATTTACGCAATACAAAGATCTCATTGCAATAAATTCTACATATTGCAACATGTAGGTTGATGCAATAACGTCTTTGTTAGAACAAATAACTTTGTGGCAATAGTTTACTGCTTCAAAGCTTTTGTTGTAATACATGAAAAATGTCATTACTTATTACAACAAACAACCTTATTGCAATAGGTTGAGTTTTTTTATTTATTTAATATTAATTTGTCAATTACCCTATCTTGCAATATACACATTATAAGACAATATAAACATTATATTGAGAAACTACAATAACAAATTAAGAATACAAATAAAAAAATGCAAAAGTCAAAGTACTTCATCAAATTAATATGTCAAAAACCACAAATATATACATAACACGTTGAGTTTACGATCAAAAACATGTAACAAGTCTTTTTTCACTTATTACAACAATATTTTTGATGTGAAATAAGTGGTTACTTATTGCAACGACATATTTCAAAATAAAATAAGGTTTAGTTATTACAACAACACATTTAGATGTAACGAGGTAATTCTTGCAACAATTTTAATTGATGTAATAAATTTAAGTTACAATTACAACAAAAAACAACCTACAGATGTAATAGTATATATATTATTTCAATTATTTTTGTTGTTGCAATATTACTTATTATAATAGGTCTTTTTTCTTGTAGTGGTTCTAATATGTATTACTATTTACTTTAAAAACAAAAATCTTTCAATGTCTTTTTTTCCCATCTCAAGAAAAATCTAAATCAATATTGATGGAATCATAATTGTGCAATTGAATACATAAACTTTGTACCTTCCACTCAAAGCCATAATCATACCCCACTTATTACACATATATATCAAGAAAAAAAAAAAAAAGCTTATCATCTTCATGGTTCAATCATGCACTTGTTGCTTTGCTAACTATTAAACCTCCACGCCACATAAGACATGAAAAGACAGGCACTTCATCTCACAACCTAGTGCAAAAAATTCCTGGCCCTCTCTCTCTGTGAAGATGAGAAAAAAGTCTGTAAAGTGTTTAAGTTTTAAACGAGTATAGACTAACCTAGGGAAACCTACAATGAAGATCAGTTTCAAGACCACGAATTATTCTATAATTTTTTTTGCCACAACTCAAACGTGACAAACGGTAAATAATTAACTATCACTCCTACTGTTACGTATGAATCCACTGTTTTCCTTTCGCCAATCCCACTTCACTACGCTATAATTTTCGTACAAATGTGAGAAAGATTTTGTGGTGCTAAAATAATTCCAAAATAAATATGCCCACAATGAATATGCCATTGACTACCAGTCTACCACCAAGTCCCTCATTGTCAATAAAGACAGACCAATAATAGAAGCATTTTTTGCTTTTTCTGCTCAGCACCCCCAAAATGACACATTTGTCCCACTTTAACCATCACAACTCTATTTAACACCAAACCCCACTTCTTGTTTGTTTCGTACCCAAAAGTATAAACTGCCAATCCCACCACACGTGTTGGTGAGACAAGGACATTCTCGTAATTTTCATACAGTGTCGGTCATCTATTTATTCTATGAAACCCATTTTCGCTTTTTAAAATTTTTTGCCCTTTCCTAGGTCAGTGTTTGCACCCTTTTGGCGGGTACGAAAACTAACACACTCACACGTGCCAAAAAAAATTAAAAAGGATTTCCGGAAGAAAATATTGACCCGTTGGATAACGTTGTTGTTGTAACGTTATTTATATTTTATTAAAAATATGTGTGTGAAAAAGTATGTAAAAATATGTATAATGTTGTTTAAATACAAAAAATTGTTGTTTAAACAAAGGTAACAAACAGACCCTAAATGTTTATCAAATATATATGTGTGTATAATTTGATATTATTTTTATAAAAATAAGTCATTAAATAATAAGCTATTAAATGCACTTCAATTCGTGCATTTGAACACTAACAATTAACAAAAGTAAATTGAAAATATATCTAAAACAACAAAATAAATTGAAAATATATCAGCACTTTGAAAAAAAAAAACACAAGTGAGATGGTATTTTTATGATTTTTTATCCATCATGTATACAATTTTTTTTTCATAATTCGATAAATACCACAACGGAGATATATAAATAACAAAAATTGTTATACATATTCAATGTTATTTTCATATGTATGTAAAATTTATATAATAATATTATTATAACTTAATTGATCATTTTGAATATTTCCAACGAATAAATCAGGATTTAAATTCTTCCTCTTAACTCACATAAAAAAAAAAAAAAATCTTCCTCTTAACTGATGTTGATTTTTTTTTGTTGTTGATGTGAAATGATGTTGAATTATATATATATATATATATAAAAATCTATATGATAATATAAAAATTAAAGTATCTGTCATTTTTGACAAACTTTCTTCCTAATATTCCTACCTAGATGAATATTGGAGGAAGATATTTTACATTTAACAAACATAATAAAAAAATATAAATAAAAAATCTTAAAAAAAGTGACACACGCACACACAAAGCTTAAAAAGCACAAAAACCAGACCGTACAGTTTTAAGACACACTCACAGAGAGAGAGAGAGAGAGAGAGAGGAGAGAGGAGAGAGGAGAGAGAGAGAGCTCCATTACAGTGAAACCTAGAAGAAATAAAAACTCTTACTAATCTCTCTTCTGCTTCTTCAATACGCGTTTTTTCTAGTTAGAGATCGAGCTCTCTGTTCCTCCCACAACATTATAGGACCATTGTAGAACTGAATTCCTCGTACAACCCAAAACAAAAACAACAACACACGTTTCGTTAAAACCTTGTACAGAACCCAAAACCAAAACAAGAAACAAGAAAAGCAAAAAACCCCCCCCCCCCCCCCCCCCACAAAAAAAAAGAAGAAGAAACGAAACCCGTTTCGAAATGGAATTGTATGGACGAAACTCGGCGAGAAATGGGTCCCAATCGGGTCAACAACAACAGCAACCCGAGTGGACCCCTTCTGGTACTGAGACTGGACTCGAAGGTACTTCCTCATTCGCCTTTTGAATTCGAATTTCGTTTTTTTTTTTTGGGAATTTGGGGCTGTTTTCTAGGGTTTTTGCAATGTGGTTAGGGTTTTGTGATAATTGATACTAATTTGAGGTTTTGTTTGTGTGTGAAATTTGTAGAGTCGATGTGGCACTTGGGGTTGAGGGGTAGTGAATCGTACCCGGAGAGACAGGGGGTACCCAATTGTGTGTACTATATGAGAACTGGGTTCTGTGGATATGGTAGTAGGTGCCGTTACAATCACCCTCATGATCGCGCTGCGGTAAAACTGAGCTCTTTTTGTTGTAAATTTATGCTCTTTTTGTGTTTTTTTTTTTTTTTAATGTGGGTTTTCGATATTGTGCGTGTTAGTGAACTTAATTTTGAAGTCTTTTAGGTGTTATTGCTGCAATGGATTATGTTATTTAGCTTATTTGTGCAGAATTGGATGTGTTTTTTAATGTGGGTTTTCGATATTGTGTTTGTGGATCTCAATTTTGAAGTTGTAGGTGTTATTGATGCAATGAGTTATGTTATCTAGCTTAATTGTGTAGAATTGGAATGTTGTGCTCTGATTCTGTGAGAAGTTTTGTCAGAAACTCGGTGTATGTTTGGTTGCTGTGGAATCTGAGGATAGAGAAAGGAAGTAAAGATTGGAATTTAATGAGTTATGTGCCTTTTTGTTTGTTTGTTTATTTGTCTTGTTTTGTTTTAGTTTTTAGAGAACAAATTTTCATCTGGGTTGAGAATGGTTTTTTTGTATGATTGGCTCAATGAAGCAGAAGTTTGTGTTTCAAATATTAATTGTTTTCATTCCTTTGGATTAACTTGTATTTGAACATTAAAGTTTGAGAATTGTGTTTCTAAATGTAAACTGGGATTAATGCTTCATAGGTTGCAGAAGCTGTAAGAGCTACAGGGGAGTACCCGGAGCGACCAGGGGAACCTGCATGTCAGGTATGTAGTTCTGTAATTATGGATTGTGGCACCTTAAATGGGCTTGTAATGGTTGATAACTTCACAATGTAGATTCCTGGGGAATCTACTTAGAATTGTTGTTATCTGGCTTGTATACTGTGGAATCATTATATATCTTTCATATTTATTGTGTTTGTTACTTAATGTGCAGTATTATTTGAAAACTGGGACGTGTAAATTTGGTGCGTCCTGCAAATTTCACCATCCAAAAGATGGAGGTGGATCCTTGAGCCAAGCTCCACCAAATAGTTATGGATACCCGTTACGACCGGTTTGACTTCCTTTTTTCTTTATCACACACACACACACACTCTAATATCAATATGTTGTGGAAGCTTGAGTATAGTACAATCGAATCACCAGTTTATGTTTTCATCAGGGTGAGAAAGAATGCTCCTATTATTTGAAAACGGGGCACTGCAAATTTGGTCTAACTTGTAAATTCCATCATCCTCAACCAGCTGGCACCTCAATGCCAGCGTCTGCACCTCAGTTTTATCCACCGGTGCAGTCTCCTTCGCTTCCTACGCCTGACCAGTATGGGGGTGCATCTACCAGCTTGAGAGTTCCTAGGCCTCCTCTAATACCCAGTTCTTTTGTGCAAGGGACTTATGGTCCTCTGCTACTTCCCCCAGGGGTTGTTCCTATTCAGAGTTGGAATCCTTATTCGGTATGCTATAAAGTACATGTTGAGATTGAGATATGCCAAAAGTATGTACCTTTTTCTTTATGCCATTGGCGTATTTTGTGCAGGCACCTCTCAGCCCTGTACTATCTCCTGGTGCTCAACCTGCAGTTGGACCAACTCCTCTATATGGAGTAACACCATTATCTTCATCAACTCCTGCACTTGCAAGACCTTATCCCTCGTTCCCTTCTTCGGCTGATCCTTCAAGCAGTAACCAAAATCAACAGTCGTTTCCTGAGAGACCTGGCGAACCTCAATGCCAGTACTATATGAGAACAGGGGACTGTAAATTCGGATCATCTTGTCGATATCATCATCCTCGTGACCGGGTTGTTCCCAGTACTGTTCTCAGTCCCAATGGTCTCCCCTTGCGTCCGGTATGAAATGTTAGTTGTTTCACTTAGACCAATACTTTCCCCTTCTAGCTTGTAAAGTGTTTTCTATGTTTTAAAGAATTCAAAATGATAGAGCATATCAATATGTTCAGAAAAATGTTTGATGGCTACTTATCAAAAAAAAAAAAAAATGTTCAGAAAAATGTTTGATGGCTGAGGCTGTATCAAAGTCCTGGACAATGATTTTTGAGGCGTATCGTCTTGCTGTGCTATATATGTCTCTTGTTTCAATTAGTATGCCTGGAAAACTTGCATTGTACCAGTGCAAGTGAAATTTCTGTTTTGATTTTCTTTTGATTGTGAAGTTACACACACACACACACCTGGTGAGCTTTTAATCCATGACCTCACCCTCTACCTTATTCTTACAAGAGGAAGATGTGCCATTTGTTGAATTGGCACAATTGTTTTCTTGATTATGCTTTATTAGGTTTGAGAAGTTGCTTCTTTTTTACTAAATGTTTTTTTTTTCTTTCTTTTGTTTTTGATTGGTAAGTTATGTACACAATGAAAGGGTTTTGAGCCCACAATCTTACCCTCCAGTCTCATTCTTGTTGGAGGGGAAAGTGCCATTTGATTTGAAGCTCAGTACTCATTAGTCATTAGTGCTTCTCCACTAAATATGGGTTTACTAATTCTTCTTCTTTGTAGATTATAATATCATTTTGTTTTGAACATGTAACGCTTATGAAGCAGTAAATATCAATTTGAACTTAGAAGTGCCTTATATTTCAATGAAGGGTGCACTACAAGACATTTGGTAATATCTTGATTAAATGGGGGATTTTGTCAATAATGAAATTTTGCCAATGAGCTGTAATATAAATAGCACTTCCTTCCATGAAATGGGGTGGAGAGTGAAGTCATGCTTGTAGCTCACTAGCTGTATGTGTAACTTATCAAAAAGAATGTCTGTTCTTGTATGTTAAAGAAGTGGTTTTGATCTGTATACGTGCTTTCAAAACAAAAAAAAAAGAATTATATGTTAGAATATAGATTGGTTTTGCTTTGCTTGGTTGAATATTAGAGTAAGGATGACAAGAAGGTAGCTCTATCGTTTATCAATCACATGGTTTATATTTTAGCTTGTGTCTATTTTCATAGCATTGCATTTTTGGTCCATGAATAACACCCACTGCTTCCCACAAAATCTAGAGCATGCAAATTTATGTAATGGGGCTTTAGCATTGACTGGAATTGTTTTGAGAAATCACTTAATATTGAAAATGACCTCTGGTATCATAGTTGGGGAATGAGTATGTGGTGGTAAGTTAGCAATTTTATTTTTTGTTTTGGAGCAATTGAATTGATTGGATTAGGAGGGTATGTTAGAGAGCATGTGAATTCAGGTTGACTTGGCTATCAAAATCCATCTTATAAACCACCCCACCCCCCCACCCCCCTTCCCCCTGCGGCAGGTGTGGTCTCAAAAAAAAAAAACTATGAGTGGCACTCTTAAATGATTGACTCAATCATGTTTATTTCTTGGTCTTTATGTTTACTAGGAATAGTTAGTGAGCTAAAAAGACATTGTAATAGAAAATTACTGTGGCCCTGGATGAATTGTTTACTAAGGCAAGTTGATGTATCGAAGAAAAAACCCAAGTTGACTCACAAGAGCAGTTGTGTTGGATGTTGCTATTATAATAGTTTGTTGTAATAAAAAAGGCAATACAAAACAAAATATTGTTTTTCTTTCTTCAATTTATAGATCTACTATAATACTGAGGGTTTTTTGTTTTGTTTTGTTTTTGTTTTTGTTGTTGTTGTCAACACTTTTTGCTTCTGAAAATGCTTTCATGTTATAGTTCATTTTTTATTGGTAAATATACGTATGATGTATGCCCTAGTGGTCTTGAACGCATTGCTTCTCCCCCACCCTTGTGAGTTGTGAGTATAAACATAAGGATTGTTAAGTGCTGAGCCTCGGGATAATCTTATTGAAACTTCGTGATAATTTCTTTCCATTATTATAGGCATGACTTGTAATAGGGAAGAAGAGAGAGAGTAGAAGAGGTTGGTTACCAATCTCATCATAAGTATACCTTGTTGCTATTTTGTACATCCCCTCCCCCTTCTTCTCTGTTGGGTAAGAAAAAAGAAATGAACTTATCAAGCTCTACACCTCATATGTGCACCACATCTGTCTCCCAATAATGTATTACACCTCAAATTAGCTATGAACAGATTGCCTTCAATTTTTTATTCACTATTTCTTTCTGCACCATTTTAGTTTCCAATGTTCATATTGATGCCTTGAACAACGAATGTATCCCTTGCTTCCGACTATATTCTAATTATGCTTAGCCGTGGAGGCTTTCCAAATCAAAATGATTTTTTTGGAACATTTTTTAATATTTGTTTCATATTTTTTAAACAGGGGATACAACATTGTGCATTCTACATGCAAAATGGTCATTGCAAGTTTGGGTCAACATGTAAATTTGATCATCCGATGGAGACATATAGTCCGTCAGCATCATCTCTCATCGATATCCCAATTGCTCCCTACACAGTTGGGTCTTTGCTAGCTACTGTGGCTCCTTCATCCTCTTCTTCAGAGCTTCGACCTGAACTGATTTCAGGTTCTTATCCAACCAGAATGCCTTCTTCTGGGAATACCAGTAGTTCAGTTGGTTTAATTTTTTCTCAAACTGGGTCAGTTTCACTTTCTGAAGTGCAACATTCAAGTCAAATTTCTTCCCCTTTAAGCGGTGGCAGAAGCACAAGACAAGGTGGTGAGGTTCGTCGTTCAAGCTAATGCAAAACCTAAAAGAGCCATTCTTCATTATCTTCTGAATATGGTTTCAGCAGCATAATTGTGCTTCTGTTTATAGATCTCTGTAAGTCTTTACTAGTCAATTCTCTCAATTGTGTAGTTTCATTTTGCACTGTTAAGGACAATCAACCAATTTGGTTTACCTCACACTTGGACTCATCATCTCATGTCATCTATATACATCCATGAATATCTATACGTTATAGTATTCATACATTTATATAAAACTGAGGAAGTGTCTTTAAAGGTGTTTCCCACTTGCTGACATTGTCAAGAAGGCCTGAGGTGGTTGCTGCTATTTACATGAATGCTAACTGGAGGAAAAGTCCAAAACCTATTTCTTGCTGGTGATGGGGTTTCATTTATTTTTTCATGTAATGAAAGGAGGGGTTTTTTAATAGAGAGAGAGAGAGAGAGAGAGAGAGAGAGAGCAATATTTTTGAAGTAGTTTTCAAAGTTCAAAACTTCAATTAACAAATGCAAAGTATCTTGAAAAAAATGTCAAAGAACATTAGTCATTATAAAGTTATGATTACAACCTCACCAATAGGAGGTAGTGAGTTATAGCTTTTTATTCTTATATATCAAACAGACACTGATACAAGGATTTGTGAAAAAAAGAAGTCCTAACCCAGACCCCATCACACTTGCAACAGAGAAAGAACAGTGGTGTCGTAATTGATGAATGAGTGACAGTTGATCATCAAGGCTTTCCATTTTGATCCATTAATTGCTCCGAAAATCAATGTTGATTTTGAAGTGTTATAATGAGAGAACGTTAGTGGTGATGACTGATGAGAGGCAAACTCATAGGTACTTAATTTAGGAAATCAAAGGTGGAAGTCTAACTATTGAGATGAGAATTATTGTTTCACTTTTACCCTAAAAGTTTGAAATAACTGTAACTAGCTTTAGCATTTGAGTTTGTTCAAAAATCTTCCCTTTGTGAGCACTTGCATCAGATTGTGCAAAATACTTGCATCGGTTTGTGCAAAATAGTTACGTAAAATTGTGCAAAACCTATTCAGAGTTATTTTTTTTAAAAAAAAATCCTTTTCTTTACGTGAAGGAAAAGAATGAATAATGACGGTAGTGTATGAAGAAAAAGAAACAATTAAAAAAAAATTAAAGAATTAATATTATAATAAAATAGAATTTAGAATAGATATTGTGATGTAAGTGTTTTTGAAAAGTGGTTTAGTAAAAAAAAAAAAAGGCCTTATAAACAAGAATTTTTGTATGGTTGGAGGCCGTAACACATTGAGTTTAGGATTCTTTTGGTTATATATGATTGCTAATATATGCACTGAAAATTAGGAAATTGTGTATTGAAAATTTATCATCAACCACGGATCTGATCAGGAACAATGAGAAAACAATTATAAGTTAATTGCATGGGAAAAGACAGGCCTAAGAAATATATTAACTCTTTTAGGGTAATAAGGTTGTCCTTTTTCTTAGAGTAAAAAATATGCATGGAAAATCCTCAGGTGTTTCTGGTAGAGAATGAAAAATGTAAAGACTTATTATGAAAATTTGTCTTGCATCTCCAATTTTTTTGACTTGACAAAATTATTTCGTAACCTTACCTAAACTTACCATTACAAAAATTATTCTTAAAGCAGGATCTTAAAAAAAAAAAAAAATTTCTTTGCCCAAACCAACTGCGAAATGGCATTGTCGAATTTCGGGTATGATCCTAGTAGTATCATATAAGAGAATTTTGAATTCAGATGTCTGTATCTAACAGGAAAATTATTAGAACATCATAAAGGAAGAGAAATTTTGATGTGGTGCCACAGAGAGAGTTCTCATAGAAAAGAGTTTACATGTTTAACTGAATATTAATAATCCAAAATCAACAAAAATATTCCTCCACAGCTTATGCACGAAATCTTTTTTCTTTTTTGGGTAACTCTTCACGGCTTCACTTATGCACGAAATCTTTTAAGATATGGTTTTTTGGTTCTAGCTTTGCATTCCTTTGCCAATTCACTACTGCTCTATGAACTGTAGCATTTGCCTCTCGTATCTCCTCAGCAGAGAACTTGTGTTCTATAATTCCCAAAGGTCCAGGCTGTAAAACCTTTACCACAGTTTCCATCTCTTGCTCCAGCTGCCTGCACCAACAGGAAACATCTTGTACAAATGAGTGAAAATATGCAATGAATAAGCACTAGATCCTTTAAGAGTATAACTTGCATAAATATAACAAGAAAATAAACAATCCATTGCACAATTCAAATACAACATGGAACGATTGCTGCACTTTCATTTGCGCGAGAGTGTGTATGTATTATAGGGCAATAAAACAAAATGGAAGCCATCAAAATCATTGATAGAACTAAGTTTCAAGCAAGGAAATCCAACAGAACCTTAAAACCAAACCAAGCAGCTAACTAGACAATGCATGCACGCTTCAATGAAGCCCTTCAAATTCTACAAAACATTCACCCTTCCAGTCATTTAAACATGAGAGTTGTTATGTCCATAACATTTTCACAACAAATCATAGATAATTAATTGTTATTGGTTCTAATTTGAACCTACCATTGAAATTACTTTTCTACCTACCAATAACAACCGTAACAATTTGCCACACATGATTTGTTGTGAAAATATTATGGCAACATTTCTCTTTAAACATACAGCGGTCATTATCATACCTTACTATACATCAGGATGCCAAAGAGAAATGATATGTCCATAACATTTTCATAACATTTTTACAACACATCCTAAGTGACATGTTGTTATTGGTTATTATTGTTGAGATAAAAAAGTAATCTTAATGTTAGATTCAAATTTAAACCAACGACAATTAACCGGCTATAATTTGTTGGGACGTAGTATCTCTTGGATGCCAAAATGTCAAGCAGCAGCAATTAAACAAAACCAAAGCCATCAAAACAGTTGATCTTCTGTGATGACATGACATATCTTATGTGATCCCACAACATACAAAACACCAGGAAAGACTAAAGACCCAATTCATCATTTCAAATTCTATGAAAAATCTAACCCTTTTTCAATTGACAGATTCACGTCATCAAAAAACAACTGTCAGCAATAGTTTTAAAATGACAACATCTAGTAAGAAGTGATATCTTATGTAACGGCTATATGCAACATCATTCTCACATGTATGTATGTCGGGTTCTTAACCGGCGTCAAATCCTCAAACATGTTAGAGGTGTAGTACAACATCACATTTCTTATATATAAATCCACACTTTTACAAGCCAGTAAAGCCCCCAAATGGAGTCCTCCAAATTCTACAAACATGGAATTCATACTTACTAGTTCTTCAAAATGTATCTTCTATTATTATTGAAAGTATTCCACACACACACAGAAATTGCAGAACCCTAATATGAGTAAATAGAATAAGGTCTGGTACTTATAAAAACATATTTTCCGACATTTTCTCAGAATCCAAACAGAGATTTGAGAGTACCTGAAGAGCTTGGAAAAGGGCAAGGAGTTTCCGATACGAGATATAGATATCGGCATGTCTATTCTACTGCCACAAAACGCAGCGTTTCAGTGCTGAAGATTTTCAGGGAGTATCAATGGCTTTTGGCTTTAGCGTTTTGAGTTTTTTATGCTTAAAGTTTGAGACGACGCCGTTTAATTCGAATAACCAAAACGGAGCGTTTTGGTTAAAAAAAAAAAAAAAGAAAGAATCCAAAAACGAATGAGCTTCGACTTCACTGGGGATCGAACCCAGAATCTCTGGTTCCGTAGACCAGCGCCTTATCCATTGGGCCATGAAGTCCTTTGTTGATGCCAAGCTTCACCTTTTTACACTAATAGCATATTTCGTTGATTTGACCCAAGTTTTGAATATATTCTGGGAGTCTGGTCTGGGACTCACACCTAGATACCAATACAATTTTGGGTGTCTTTGGAGGTGAGGTTTTGGGTTATTTTTTTTCTTCATTCATTAAGAACTCTTTTTGTTATTAGTCCACTTTATGTGGATATAATCTTATGGTGATGGTGATTTGTTCCTAGATGAATATTTATTTGATTTGGTAAATACTAGTGCACACCATTTTGATTTTGTTATGATGCATTCTATCACTTGTCTTGCTTGCATAAACATGGGGAACTAACACTGATATTCAGTTTTGAAATGTGTTCAGTGCTTGTTAAGGTTTTTCTAACGTGGGTCTTACGTAATAAAAAATGAGAAAAATGAAGGAAAAAAAAGCATAAAATTACTTATAATAAAGCTAAAAAAATGACATAAAGCTGCAAAAAAAAAAAAGTTAACCAAAAAAAGTAAAAAAAATTTGTTGTTAACGGACACCTTTCAGTGCCCTTTAACACAACCTATTCAGTTTCATTTCCTTATCTCAAGTGTCAGTTGAATTACACGTTCGTGTGTGTGTGTGTGTGTGGCAGGGGGGGGGGGGGGGGTGGTGTGGGGGACCGAAACACCAATCACTTTGGCAAAACCATAAAGCCAATATAAAAAATCAGAATGACAGAAATTAGTGGCAATGACTGAAATCATATCATGACAAAGTCAAATTGTTTTTTTGGTCGAGGTAATTGCGCATGCTCACTAGTTTTCTGTAAAGTAAAACATCATGTTTTGGATTTACCCCTATTTTAATTTCTTCTCTTTTTTTGTCTCACCTTTTACTTGTTGGATACCCATACAATTGATCATATGTGCACTTTTGGCATTTGACAGTTTCAAAGCAATTGGATTTGTCCTCTACTCCTCTCACTTTATACAAGTTCTAAAAATGTGAAATTGTTCATACAAATTCTGATTTGTCCACACATGGCTTAGTAAATCATCTAAAAAGGTCTTGCACCTTGGTTAAGGATGAGATAGCCATGATGTTTTGTC
This sequence comes from Castanea sativa, assembly GCF_040712315.1. Lineage (NCBI taxonomy): Eukaryota > Viridiplantae > Streptophyta > Magnoliopsida > Fagales > Fagaceae > Castanea > Castanea sativa. The sequence goes on along the minus strand of NC_134022.1, from coordinate 22,587,621 downwards.
TCATTGACTGGTTTGTCAGTTGTCACCGACACATACAAGTACTAGATTCAATTTGCAGAGATTCAACAAATCAACAAGCAGCATCTTATCTGTTTGAGGATGCAATAGAAATGGTGTGCTTCATCAAGTAAGAATTTATGTTAATGAAAATATCCTTCACTTGATCAAATGGGAAGTTAGAAGTAGAATTGAAGGGACCCTATTTTACTAATTCTGTCCAAAACAGAGTTTTGTGTTGTGTATGGGGAATTCCAGTTTTGCTATTAGGTGTTGTTACTTTAACTTTTACTCTTTTCATTTGGTGCAATACAATCTTCTCATTCATCCAAAAAAACAAAAGGAAACATTTTACTGTAAAACATTAGGGATTTTGCATCATTAGCTGAAAATTGTGAGGCTACAAAGATGATGTTAGTACTCCACAACAAATGCTCTTAACATTTCTGAGAGGCATGGGTGATTCCAAGAGTTGCTAGTGAAACTAATACCTTGAAAAAATTTGATGTTACAAAAGATTTCCTTCAAGATTCTATTTCAATATTCTAAAAATTCTCACACGCCCGGACATACCTTTTGAATACAATATTGATTGAGTGCCTGCCTTCAAAGCTCCATGGAGAAGTCAATGGTGTGATCTCACTGAACTCAGCAACTCAGAATCAACACTCAAAAACTATCAATCTGACAGTAGACACAACCACACTAAATATACTATACACTCCTGCTTATTTTACACTATACATAGTCATGAAACTGAGTGACGCCTTCTCTTCTGAAATGGAAATCGACTCTCTGAGGTAGCCTTACCTCCTATAGGCTTAATGCTATTAATCCGAAACAAGGAATTGAGCTTGCTTAATTTTTTGGTGAATGATTTAAATAGCTTGTTGGCAGGATGGGTTTTTACAAGCTCCTGTTTCATGGACACATGATCCTTCTCTAAGTCCGTTAGCCTCATTCTCATTCTTGCAACTTCAAGCTTCAACTCTCGGTTCTCTCTTCTCACTGATGCATAATTGTCTCTTGGTGAGATGGCTCCACTTCCAGCACCGCTGCCTGAACGTTGAGGGAATTGACCATTGATTGTGCCAAAGAAGAATTGGTTATGACCCCCATTCATAGCATTCCGAAGCCTGATTTGCTCAAAGTAAAGGACTTGGACCGCCATTTGCACCGGTAACCTTTCATTTTGTGCAGCATGACTGCAAGCTTCTTGGGATAGTTTCTGGCAGTCAATTGTTTTACAAAGTCTGTAGCGTTCAGGGTCCTTCATATTTGGATGAACCTGCAATTGGAAGCCCACTTTATTGCTCAAAACCTTGCAATGAAAATTCTAACTGCAAGTATTGTATGCTGTTGATTTTTTCAGAATTTCATTAAGGGAGAGAGAGAGAGAAAGAGAGAGAGGGAGGAAGTAGCTTACTTTTAGGAAGATATCCACAGCTCTGTACAATCCATCACTAACTACACGTGCATGATCTGGAAGCAGTTCTGCCAGTGCTATGAACTTTGTCGGCGTCAAGTTTGAGTCTAGTGCAACTTCTGCAAGATAATTGTCCAATAACTTTGATACCTTGAGAATTGAACTCTGTTTAGGAGATCCAGGGCTGTCAAAATCATATACCATTTCACTTTCATCCCTCAAGTGATTATTATCTTCATCGTCATCCTCATCCAAGTTCAGAAAAATAGAGAATATCCTCACAATTGAATCTGCATCATAAAGTGTGCTGTGGTTATTTCCATGTGAATTTGCAGGAATTAGGATGTCTTCAAGAATTGCCTGGTCCAGTTGCAGACCAATTCGCCTCTCCAAATCCGATCTGCAGGAAGTAGATGCTGATGCTGCTATTGCTGTTTTCAACAAACTTGAAAGAAATGCCATTGGAACTTGACTCTTCCTTGATTGTGTTGGTAGTAAGCTAATTATTGCTTCAACAATGACTCTTTGCTTCTTCTGCAATTCCAAATCCAAGAGACTTCCTTTGACCAGGTGGGGGTCCTTGGCAACAAGTCCTTGAAGAGAATTATGGGCATAGTTTATCAAAATTTTGCAAATCATATCCTGTTTTAGACCCTTGGATTTTACTGCAGTCAGAACCCGTTGGAAGAAATCAAGATTAAGCATTGCGAGTGATTTTCCCCACCAGTCTGCTGGTGTTTCTGGTTCCATGTTTGGTATAGTTTTTGAAGGGAAGTTATGGTCAAGCTTTAATAATCCAGAGGTAAGCTGCTCTTTGCATGCATTACTTGCAATTGCATTGATAAGCCTGCTAACTAGGTTGACCTCTTCTGCTATAGGCAATAGGCTTTCACATCGGTGAAGAACAGTTATTGAGCTTGATATATTTGGGAGCACCATCTCCTTTAGATATGCCTCAGTTCGACTTTCCAGGTTTTTCTCTGAAAACTCCTCAGTCATTTCCAGGAAATGAGCTGTGCAACGTAGCATAGCCACATTTGAGAGTGTAATCTCAACATTTACTCCATAACAAAACTTTGCAGCTAGCTCAAATGCCTCTGGTCCACCAGGAACAGCAGGGACATTTATGCGTGTAACTTTTGATTCTTTTGCTTCCAACAACAATTTTCGTATTCTTCCACTCCGAGAAACTAGGGGGAACTGCAAAAAAATCAGGACCGTATAACTTAATTATTTGCAAATTATTGTAATTATAAAGAATAATTTGTTGTTTCATTAATATTAGTTAAATCTGTTCTTGGTGGACGGGTAGTTAAACCAAACAGCTTGAAATTCTCTTGAAGGGGGCATGAATGCAGGACTGGTGTCATATAGATAAGTTCAAATATTGGAGTCTCAAGATTTAATGACAATGTGAAAAAGGATTTATGTACAACACAAACTGTCCTAAAGATACTGCCAAAGTAAATTGGCAGCTGAAAAGTGTAATGCTTGCAGTAATGAACTGTAAATTGCTTAATATACAAAAAAGTATTGCTAATGTTGCACCATCCTTACCTTATGAAGTGCGAAACTTGAGGCTCCTACTTCGACAGTAAGATCGCTAGAAACATCAGATATTGGCCTGCAAGAAAGGAACTGGATGAAGTAGTTTTGAAGAAAGAGAATAATTTCAGAAAAAGAAATACTTGTATGCATACATTGTTGTTAGTGCTAATAATTTAGAAACCTTGCAGGAGCTTCTCCTACCATAAACTTCCATTCCCATGTCCCTATACTGTAGTTAACTTAAGGACTGTGTGATCCATCTTCATTATATGATTGACTTGGATGGCCCAGATAGGGAAAAATTATAACTCAATTATTACAAAATGAGTGAGACTGGAGTCACTGGAGCAGCAGTGCTCTAGACAATATGGTTAGATATGGCGATTTGCAATGGTAAAAAGTTGACTTGAAATTTGTGGTGTGGTTATGGTTTGGCATTAAAAACAATTTGGCCAATTTACTGACTTGTAGAGGTATGATGGGAACCATATGGGTCCCTCTGGATTAATTAGATAGCAGCCCATGCTTGCTATGTTCTATGTAAAGCTAGAAGGCATGTCATGCTCAATGAACCATACTGTAGGACCTGTCCGTACTTGTGTTTGGACTCATCAATAGTAAAATTGCACAAAATTATTGCCCGGCAAACACGAATTCCAGTTCACAATGTTGATAGTGCAGAATGGAATATAGACATTAATCAGTCCAGCCTCGTGCCACTGTCTTATGAGTAAAATGTTTTCTAGATCAAGTTCAGTTGATCTGTCATACTCGGTACTTACTATTATATGCTGTAGTAATAAATTTGGAGGGCTATGGTTTATGCTGATGAAAATTGAAGCCTATCTAACTGTCTGACCTACCAAAAGGCCCTATTCCAGGAAATTGAATCCCAAAACGATGCTGTTTTCAGCTTCTTGTTCATCCATCAGGTTTTGACTAATCAAGATACAGGAAAAAGAAATCGTGACAGTAACCTGATAAAATCCAGAACACTAAGTTATTTCAACATTTCAGACCCCAAATTGTGGTTGAATGTCACAGATCTACCATCTTTGGTAACGTTATGAAAAACGATGATTCAACTTAAATTCTAGAATATTACCAACACACGATAACAACAACCAAGCTTTAGTCCTAAAAATTTGGGGTCGGCTATGGATCGTCAACAATTCAACCACATGTAAAATATTATTAACAGTTAGAGAAAGAAGGAAATGGTAAATTTCAGACCATGTTTTGTTTTGGTTACCTTCTAGGCTACAATTTCTAGCACTTTGCATTACTAATTAGAGATTTATTAAACCAATTTCTTGTATTATACCTTACTGGTATTTCTAGTTCAAGGTTTACAAAAAATATGAATGTAATGGTGAAAAGTCCTCATGATTGAATTTGCAACCATCAATTAGCTACATTATGAGTCGTAGGAAAACATTGCATAGAATGAAACTAAATTACAATATGCAGAGGTTAAGAGTCAAGAAGGAGAAGATTACCATTCTGTGGCATGCCTTATACTGGAGCTTGGGCGAAATGACCTCTTCCCCGATATGCTTGGCTTCAATTCACCAACAGTAACAACACCCATATCTCAAAAGAAGTGGCAATTCTGGCCTGAAAAATCCCACTGACAATTCTGCACCACCAACCCCACTAACAAGTGTCACTCTTTCAAGAAGAATATGGAAACTTTCTTAACAAGCTCTCTCATTTCAGTTTCAAACCAAGACTGAGAATGTTATTCCTTAAGGCCACCCTTCCCACCTTCTCTCTGGAAAGAAAGCTACACTGAGGTGAAACTTGAGTGCCACATGAACCCATGTTGGATCAAAGGGTGGTCATGATGACTTTAAAACATACCTTAATGAGTGTTTATAATGTGGTTAATCTTAAAGTCAAGAAACAATGCAGGTGTGCATGCACTTTTCGGTGAAAGGTAGGGGGACTTGGGGAGTGACCTTCCTTTTACACGGTTTTTGTTATGAGAAATTGCAGGAATCCTGAAGGGTTGCAATGCTTTTGGGGTCTATAATCATGGCTAGTGAAAGCTACCTACAAAAAGATTAGCTTAAATTAAGTTTAAATTATGTGTAAAGCTAATTAAAGTGGAAATTAAGAGGATGAGGTGGATTGCATGTTATAATGAGGACCACTGTACATCCAACTTAAAAACTAAAACTCGCTAAAAAAAAATTCCTTCAGTGTCCTAACCAAATGATAAAAAACAATCATCATAAAACAAATACTTTAAAATTTCAAATGTTATTTTATCTAAAAGTTTCAAAATGTTATTATATCTAAAGAAAAATACATGTGTGGAAAATGTTGTGTTAGCCTCAATCTCAAGCGCAGAACTTTTTTTTTTTTATTTGATAAACACATACATATATAAGGGAAGGAGGATAAAATAAGAAAAATTGCATGTGGCAGTTAGTGTCGCAAAGCAAGTGATAAACTCTTTTTTAATATCACACCTTACTGATGTGGGATGACTCGACAATACTGAGTATTTTTTTTATTTGATAAACACACACACATATATATATATATATATATATATATATATATATATATATGAAGATGATGAAATAAGGAATTCTCAAGGGCAGAACTTTGTTTCATTGCTTTGTGAAATTGTGACCACTTGCTTCTGGCCTGGTTGTGTCCAACACACCAAAAAAAGTAACTTGCAGACAATTGCTGGTGATTTTGACATTTCTGTGCCATAAACACTAATCCCGGGGAAGGTTGGGGTTTGAGAAACTTACCAAGAGCACGGTTCCCATTTGATGTTGATTTTTGTATAATTGACGACCAAGTATACATTTTTGGTCAAAAATAACACACTGACATTATAGATGTGTTACGCACGTAGGCCAGTTGAGTACATATTGGATTACTTGAATTTAAATACTATACACACACATATAATATACTATATGCATTGATAAATTAGTAATAATTTTAATATAATACATTTGCTTACTTTAATTTAAATATTACACACAAATAAATTATTTAACACACGCAGACATACAAATAAATAAAGAAATATATGTATTAAACCATTAATTTATGTAACAAAATTAGTGTATGTACCTGTAGTGCGACAACTGTGGATTAATCATGGCATAAGATTGCATCGATCGAATGGTAATGATGACCCCATCAATTCCTTCCCTTTTGTTGCTGGATGACTGTTAGGTGATCAATAAAACTTGTGGTTGATCATGTGGTTAATATCATTCCATCATATTTACCAAAAAAAAAATAAAAAAATGATGATTTCATCATAGGCCCTTTCTCAACTTTCTCTCTATAAAATATTTGTTTTCTTATTTATTTATTTATTTTAATTTTATAAAGTTGTTAGCATCTATATTGCGGGCAGCCAAAAGAATGGCTTCGATTTTTCTTTTCATTTTTGTATTTTTATTCTTCTCCTCTTAAAAAAGTTTGGCAGGTGGTCCATTTAATTTTTATTCCCATATAGTTGCAAAGCACTGCAATGAATTGAATGCTTGAGCCAGGTGGGTGCAAAATGTTGCAATTGAGTACCCTTAATGCTCCACACTTTTTTTTTTCTCTGACACTTCTGCTCCCATTCTTTTGTGTTCAATTATCCATACAAACTTGAATGTGGACCAATCAATATATATATATATATATATATATATATAAAAGTAGAGACCTCATGTAAAAGTGCATGAGGTTCTGTCACGTGGCGCTTTGTATGAGTATTTTTTCATTTAGTTTTTCACCTCTCATCTTCTTATCAATGATTAGTTTAAGCCATAAATGTAGAAAATTAAAAAATTTGGTTCTACTCCCTTTTTCAACTTCTTGAACTCTTTCACTTTTAATTTCATTAATTTAATAAATGAAAGGTTTTCTCCATTCAATGTTAGTTTTCATGTTCTTTTATATATTCCAGTTTCACAAAATATTAAAAGGTCAAAAGAAAAATAGGACTGGAGAGATAGAGAGACAAAAAGTGAGAAATTAGTGTCAAAAGAGTATGAAATTGCTTTTGGTTTCAGGTGCATATGCTCTAAACTCCTTAACAACATTATCAAAGCTTGATACAATGCTTTCACAATATATGGGGTTTCTAAAAGGTATGTGTTTTTTGTTTTTATTTAAATTTTTGGAAAGTGTTTAATCTTTGTAAGTGATTAAGGTACTCAGATGTAAGTAAAATTAAACTTAAGATACGAAATAGTATAAGTTTATATTTCTATGTTCAATTATTGTTTTTTTTTAATCTCTTCACATGTATATTTAGTTTTAAGAATTAGAAACCTTAAATCTTAGATGTTTAGAATTCAAAAGTTCATGTGTTTTCTTTAAAAAAAAAAAAAAAATACTTCTAAAAAAAGAAAATGAAATAATAAAAAAATTTATATTAGAAACAGTCAAATGTAAGAACTATATACATGTACACGTGATCAAACAAAAAAGGGCATGTAGTGACATTTTTAGAGTCTAATTAATTATTGTTACTTAGGGATATATTGTGTTACAATTTTTTTTCATTCATTATTTTAGTGATGTATAATACATAATCGAAATTAATTTTCCAAACATTATAATACACGAGTATTATAAAATAATTAATAACGAACACGCGCATCGTGCGGGACATTAACTAGTTGCTTCAAAATGAGGAGCCAGCTAGATCCATAAGCATATTTCTTCATGTAATTATGTGCAATAATGTTTTTTTTTTTTTTTTTTTGCTGGGTTCTTGAAAAAATTAAGTGTATCTTCAAGTTGAAACAATTTTTTTCACCAAAAAAAAAAAAAAAAAGTTGAAACAATTTTCTGTGATAGGCTTGTATCTCTTACTATCTTTATCAAATTGCAATGCAAGTGTGCAATCCACCTAACCCAAAACAAGGCAAAAGTACTTTGGACTAAATGGTCTTGGCTAAGTTGGGCTCTATTTCTCTGAAGTTCTAAACTGGTTCTTGAAATGACATGCAACTTAATGCAGTTACAATGCCTAGCTCTTTATGGAAAGCTCCCAAAGATACTTTCATTCCCTGATAATAAAATCCATGTCCCCTCAGGCTTCAGCTATTGTCTATATACTGCATTGAAGCTTTTATTTTTCATTATATTCACCTATTTGACAATTGTTCCCTCTAAGTATTTTTTTAGAAAAAGAAAAAAGACTTGGAAAAAAGCTTTATCAATGTATTTGTATAAGGCCATGTCTTATTATATTCTATGATAATAAATTCTATCAGTAAGTCAAAGTGTGATAATCTTTTGAGAACAGGGCGGCCTCTAAAGATTTATTAATGGTACTTGTCTCCTTAAAAATGGTTATAAACATATGATATTTTTGAGTTTCCAATTCAACTGGCCCAACACTATCTCTTCCCTTTTAGCTTTTGGTATATATACTCGCAACCCCTCCCCTTTTTTAGTTAAATAATTTCAAAGAAGAGAAGGATAGATAACTCATAAATCCTTTACTTATGGGCTTAATGATTATATACAAATGTACCAATTTTGAGTTCAAAGTTTCAAGGACCAGTGATGGTTATTGGTGCCTAAAATATATTCTCTTATATTATATTGACCTTTTTTTTGAGAAAAATATTAGATTGACCTAAGTAGTTGATTGTAAATGGGATTTTTTTCCCCTAATTTCAACTTTTGTTTTTCACAATTATGCACCATATATAGTGGTTCAAAAAATATTTGTGACTTAAATTTCTAAAAGCTTGGTTTCCTATATATATATATATATATATATATATATATGCCATAAAATTGGATCCAAAAAAAGAAAAAGAAAAAGGACTGCACTGCAATGGCCAAAAAAACATATATATATATATATATATGCCATAAAATTGGATCCAAAAAAAGAAAAAGAAAAAGGACTGCACTGCAATGGCCAAAAGTTTTTTTGTTATTGTTTTTGACACTAAGGTAAGGTCATGAAAGGAAAGGGAGTTGAATCATTAGTGCAGGTATGCAAAGCTGGTAGCCATAATTATGGTGTACCGAAAACATATGCGCCTACCCTTTTGAATCTTCTAGAACGTTATATTATATGCTGCACTGCATCACATGTACAAGGATGATTGCATGGTTCATTATAATATGATCCTGAGAATAAGATCATTCACCGTCGCTAACCAAATTAAAGTTGGCACTAAAATGTGCATGCTTTATATATGTTTTGTCAAATGTATTGTATAGTATTATCACATCATTACATACACCCAAAATTGGATAATTATCCTTTAGATCATAATAATATATGATGATCGTGTGATCTTAATCATGGGAATGTGTTAATTTGGCAAACATATTGTTTAGCCTCTCTTTTAAGTTTTAACTATTAATTTATATTAACAAAATGATTATAATTTAGTATTTGTCTCGCTTAAATAATGCTTTTGGAGGGATGGATTTGGAGATTGCTTAAATTTTTTTTTTTAATAGAGAAATGGTCATTCCAAAGAGTAAAAACTTACAAAATATTCAAATAACTCAAGACTTTATCGCCCTTTAAAAAAAAACTCAAGACTTTATCATTAGTTATTACATGGAAGAGGTATAGATGATGGTTAGAAAAATAATATGGGGTTAATATATATATATATTTTTCACATTTTGGGAAGGTAAAATAATAAGCAGCTTTCAGTTTCACTATTAAAAAACCCATCAAAATGGGGACAAAAAATGTTTCATTGTTAAAAAAAGGCTAGGTTATACATGGGCCTCCACATGATAGCCCCTAATCTGATCTCCGGGCTTTACAGTTCACAGATGGGCCTGTTCCATTTCAAGGGCCCCAATGAGTACAGAATACTTGGGATTCTTTATAGCCTCATAGTCATAGAGTTTAGAGTCCCATTCACATCAATGTACCTCTTATTCTTAAGCTATCAATGTGTGACCCAAACAGGTTGAGATGAAATGAATGTTGCTATTTTGTTCAAAGTGAAACAAACAGGTCGAGTGCTGACATTTTGCTCAAAGTGTTTGTTTTGAACCCAAAGTTCTTCTCATGTCAATGATGGCAGTTTGGAACTTCATCATTTTTCAACAAAGTAAAATTGCATTTTGAAGTATAAGCTTTTTAACCAAGATAAAAGTGAATCAAAACAACACACACACATGCACATACTTTGACCAGCCTTCACGCTTAAAAACAAAGTTAAAAGTGGAAGCAAGCTATTGATTTTGTTGTCCCAAGCTAAGACCATGTGGTCACGTGTGCACCAAGGTACCCGTTACAATGGCATTGGATCCGAGATAATATTAGGAAACCCAAATTGAGTATAGGGGAACTTTTGAAACCTGTTAGGAATTCTTTTGCAATGATAATTTGTTGTTTATATTAATTCTTATAAACAATATATATATATATATATATATATACACACACACATATACACATATATATAGTTTGTGAGTTTCAATTAACTCAACTAGTAAAGTTTCTGATAGTTGAATAAAAGATTTGAGGTTTTATTCCTGCCTACACCAAAAACTGATTGGTGTCTTGATCTAATGATGAAGAGCTATCACTAGGAGCGAGTGTCATAGGTTGAAACTCTCTAAAAAAAGACACATATATATTTATAGTTTTTTTTTTCTCAGAAAAAAATAAACTTTATATATTTGGCAATTGATAATATTTAACTATATTATTTTTATAAACCATTCTAGCAAAACTTAATTTGGTCTTATTTGGATTTAGGTCCTTAATAATTCCTATCCTGTTGTAAACTCATAATTATGCCCCCTATCCCTATATCTAATCATAATTTGTTTGAATCGCCTCTCTTATGCTTGATTTAATCTTGAACCTTTCCCTAATTCGGTTGAATAAACAGACTTTCAACAAAGTCTTCTTCGTTGATGATTTTTACTTATTTGCACATGTAATGACAGCTTATTGGGTTGAGTTGGTTTGGTTTTTACCCATGTCATGGTTATGGTCGAGTTGAGTTTTTTCTTCCTGAACTAATCCGATTCGTGCACGCTCAAGCCCAAATAAGATAGGATGGGCTTCTCTGCCATCTAATCCATTTAACTCCACACCTTATAAAGGGTGCCCTGACATGGTGTGGGAGCCACATAATCCTAACTTTTCATTTTATATATAAAGGCCCATGGTTTAGACTTTAGACTATTCAGTAAAGAACTAAGAATCAAATAAGCTTGCTAATAATGAAGCCAGCGAGAAAATGAAAATACAAGGGGGAAAAACTCCTATATACAGTGATTGGATGATCACCATGTTCATTCATCTGTTGTTGTCTTGGACGCCACATCAGGCCCTTGATCACATGCCGACATTGAAACCTGCCAAACAACGTTAGATGAATAACTTAAGGAATTATGGATTACTTGACATCATGGTGTTATCATGCCAACTATATAGAAATTGGTACAAGCACCCAAAACCAGGCAAGTTTGGTGCTTTAGAGATTGATCAAATGCAAAATTATTTTAATTGGAAGTCACCTTGGAGTGATTGACAGATCGGTTTGCAAGTGGCATATTGTCGTGCGCAATGAATAATTTAAAAGGTACAAGACACGAGTCTGCAATTGCTAGCATGAGCGAGCTGAGAGTTCAGGTACAGGAAGTTGTGTGAGTACCATTTGTACTTCAAAAATTTTCTTCTATAGTAAATTTGCTAATTGAGATTTGCCCCCTAACTGTTTTTACGTACTGTTTAGGGTTTTCAATCATTTTGTGCATATTAGCTGCCTGTATTTGTGTGTGTTTTTATGATTTAGGTGCTATACTATTTGAACATGTTTAACCATCAAACATTGTGATTTGAACCTTGATTAATTAACTATTAAGATTAAGAATTGAATAAATCAATTAGAATTCAGTAATTAAGCCAATTAGGGGGGGGGGAGGGGTTAAATAGCGCCTTTTAAATAAAATACGAAAAACGAAGTTTTTTATTTTTATTTTTATTTATTTTATAAATTCAGATTTGACTAAATTTGTATTAAGCATGGTAATGCATGGATGCTATGATCAGGGATGGAATTATGAAGGGACTAAGGGGGGCCACGGCCCCCTATTTCCAAAATTATTAATTTATATATATATATATTGTTAAAATTAAAATTTTTAATAGTTTGGGGCTTCCCAAAATATATTATATGGCCCCCCAAAAAAAAAAAAACTTTTATGGAACTTTAAAAAAGTTACAAACGTTATAGTATCTCATAAAAAATAATGAGATTATAAATAAATTATACAAATTGTAAAAAAATACCCACTCAAATTCATTATTTTTTGAAAATAGTACATGACTATTCTTTAGTGATTCTAATACTTTTTTTTTCTTATTTTTCTAGTAATTATTTTTTTGATCTTTGGGATAAGAAAGAGTGCAAATTAAGTTACATGAGATGTCAATTGAAAAGAAGATAAAGTTTTTTGAGAAATTGTTTGGAATGATAGTTTCCTAGAATTGTTTTTGATCAATGTATTGCTTTGTTATTTGTGGGTCAAATAATTAGTATATATGCGAGGCATTTAGTGTATTCCATAAATTTGTTAGTATTGTGAGTGGTAAATAAAAAAATAAAAGATTCAAATGTTTAAAAGGTTAATTCACTCAAGCAAAAATTATCTCATAACACGTGAATAATACTAAATATATTACAAATACAACATAAGTGCACAATAAAATTCAGTTTTTATATAAATCTATAGACCTTTAACTACTTAATAACATATGACTTATTCAATTTTATATGAAAGGAACTAGTATGAGGGCGTTTGGATTCCACTAAAAAATGCTGTGTCTGCGTTTTCAGTTTTTTTTTTTTTTTTTTTTTTTTTTTTTTTTTTTTTTCCAGCCGCAGTTGTTGACCCAGTCTTCTGTGAACAGTGCATTTGTGCACTGTTCACGGACCCACAAATTTCACTTTTTAGCCACTTTTTCATTAAAAATGGGTCCCGCAGTACTATTCACATATTTTAAAATTATTTTGCTATAGTGTTTTCAGTTTTCAGTTTTCAGCAATAAGTTCTATCCAAACAGACCCTATATAAACAAAATGTACAATGTTTAAAACATATTAAAAAGAATTTCAATGAAGAATTTATTTTTTATAATTTTAGTTTAATTATCTCTCACAAAATATAAAAAATTCTGCACACATTTTCAAGCAAAATAGCAAAAGTACACGTAATTACATATATATGTGTACGTATGTGTGTGCATGTGTATTTATTTTGTGATATGTGTTTATACAATATCATTTTTAAAGGATGTATTAGCTAGAAGTGTGTGTACGTGTGTGTATATATATTAGATTACTAGTCTTTTTATATATTATTATTCAGAAAAGATAAATTAAGAAAAGAAAACACAATCCTTTCACTTTCTGCGTTCACCATCTACGTTTTGTCATATTCCACGACAAAACTTATACATCCCTTGGAGTGTCATTATTATTTTTATGCAGATTTCTTCTGCAGCTCCCTTCTTTTACCAGTTGCTTCTCTTTGTGTCTCAATCTCTCTCTGAATGCAGTGCGACCGAGTGAGCTTAAAATCAATTACTCTAATGCATGCAGGCTACAGCCATTGATAATAAGCAGGTTCTCCAATACTATTTAGAACTTTCTCATCAGAGAAAAACTTATGTAGCCTAGTTTTGCATTTTTCTCTACCGGTCTAGGACAGAAGAGGAAGAGGAAGAAGAAGCACATGCAAGAACAACAACATCAATAATACTAATAACTCATAATATTATTCAGCAAAAAGGGAAAACTACAAGTGACCTTTATATAAAACTAATAAGAGTACTAGTGCACGTCAAAGTGGCTCTCTATATATAGTATACATAATCCATGCCCGTTCTCATTTTCATTATAGTACTATTTTAGAGATAACCCCACCCAAAAAAGAAAACAAAAACATAGACTTTTATTGAAGCTAGTCTGCTTAACAAGCTGTTATTGAGTGTCCATACGTACGTGAACAAAGTTAAGCTCCCCTCCATACCCATATTGCGTTAGACCTTAAGAGCAGTGGAACAAGCTCATTCCTTAAGAGGAGGCTATTTACCTCAGTAGGGCCACCAATGAATTGCTGCCCAATGAACACAGCTGGTTCATTTTGCTGACGACCAAGTTGAGCCAGTGCACTCTCAATTTGCTGCCTGTTGGGCATCCTATCAAGATAGTACAACACAGGGTTTGCCCCAAACCCAGTTATCAGTGAGTTGACTGTGTGAGTCATTGGACAATTAATGTTCCTGCTAAAAATCACAACTGGGTTTTCAGCTACCAAGCCTGTCACTGCAGCCATTGGTTGTAATAAGCAAAAAGAAGTTGGGAATGTTATAGTGTTTGTAAGTGAGTGTTGGTGTTTTGCAGTGAAGAGCTTGAGCTGCAATTGAGGCCTATTTATAATTTTATTGTAGAAGGTTTTAGTGTGGGTGTGGGGATGTATTATTCGTCCGGAAGAATATAATGTTCAAAAAAATAAAGTGATTGGATTCTTTGAGATCAACCTTCATGATTACTTGATAAAGACTTTTGGTTCTTTGGGAAAATGAGAATAACACGTTGCACATCATCTTCTTGTCAACGTTTTTCTGCTTCGTTAAGCTCAGTGTTGTCATATAGTATCTTACAATCATGGAATAACGAGTTGCAATTATGTATATAACTTTAGTTTATTAACGAGTTGCATTTCTAATAATGCTATATTTGTCCTCAAGGCATATGTCCAAGATTTTGGTAATAGTGTCTTTGATTTCTTTTCTTTTCTCTGTTCCATTTTTGATTATTTGTCGGTAACATTACTAATTACACCATTTAACTTTGACTTATTTTGAAATTAGTCATTTAAGTTTTCAATCCTTTAACTAACATTCATTTTTGATGGTCTTTTTGTCCAATTTGCATCGTTAAGAACACCAAAATTAACGTCGTTATGGAAAAAAAAAACTAAGACTAATGGCAAGATTAGATAGAATTACAAGGTAAAATGACTAAATTAAAAATAAATTAAAGTTAAAGAACTTGATAAACACATTAAATTTAGAAGATGTAATTTGTAAGTTATCTCTTTTCTGTTTTGTTAAATGGAGTGTCCAATACTCTTAGACTTTGCACAATGAATTTTTATTTTCCTCTAAGTTTCTCATAAAATTTGCCATACTCTCTAGTTTGAAGCATCTCTCAAGGTGATAAAAATGAAAAAAGAAAAGTTTGGGTTTATCCAATTGGAAGCACCTTTTCTGCCCCGGTTAGATTCGCATGCAGTTTTATGCAAGAAAACCGAAAGCGGATTTAAAGAGAAGACAAGAAGAAATTTTGAAAAAAAAGATATTATGCTTTGGAAAAAAAAAGGTAATACGGCCCTAATATCATGAAAAAAATTCCAAGTAGAGACCGTACTAGACGGAGACAATTATTCCTTAAGGACCCACAACTTTACACATAAGACTAATGGGAAAAAAAGAAATGCCCCTTTAACATATATTTCCCTCACAAAAATCATATGGTGGTTACTGTTTTAATCAATTGGGAGATTCTTATATAACAAAAATCTTTATCCTCTTTGATTCATTGATTCTCTATGAAAAAGTATTTTTTGGTCGGTAATTAGATTATGAGCATGCTATTGTACTAAAAAGACTGTAGAGTTAATCTGTAATCACAGTATAAATACAAGTATCATTGACCAAATTATTTCTTTCATTACATAACTATTTATCAATGACCACTTTTTTTTTGTTTTGTTTTATCTATTTGAGTTATGAAAATAATGTATATTCTATTCTTCATGGATTGTGAAAACACCAAATTACTTATAAAACAAAATGGTAAAAACACCGAATTTATTCATATGTATAAAAGTATTTAGCACAAAAGTTATTAGTATTTGTTAATTTGATAGTTATTATGAGAGAGTGAAAATTTAAACTTTAAACATTTTGAACTATGTTGTGTTTTGAACAAGGGAGTCGATACCGTACTGGAGGCTGTACCGGTTTGACCAGCGATACGATATATTTCGGATACCGGTCAATACCGGTGTACCATTTTGGGTTTACCACTATATATATATATATATATAAATAGTGTTTAAAGCCCACATATATATAAATTCATAGACTAAACTAATTTGAAATCTTAAACCCAACACAAGCCCAAGCCCATGCCCAAGTTTATACATCTATATCTATAAAAAGAATTAAAAATCAAGTTAAATTTAAAATACTAAGCTTACCTTTCACGTGAACTAGCTGAGGGCTTAAAAAAAAAAAATAAAACAACTGATTTGAGAGGACTTTTGACAGTTTTTAGGGGCTAGGAAATAATTAAAAAAATGAAAAAATCTGACATGAAAAAGTTGCTTTTGGCTTTATACATAAACTTTGCAAGCTGTCAACTTTATTGGTTGTTTAAAGAAGTTGAAAGTAAATTTATTGGCTGGCTTCAGTTGGACGCACCAAGAAAGAGGAAAGAGAAAGTTAATCAGAGAGAAAGAGAACGTTGGAGGAAAGAGAGAGAGAGAACGCCGGAAAAAAGAGAAAGTAAATCTGAAAGAGAGAAAGAGAACGCCGGTTTTGCAAGTCAAGAAGATCATACGAGTGACACCGGTGAGTGGAGAGATGAGAGAGTGAGAACATTTTTTTTTTCTTCTTCTTTTTCTTGTTTCGGTCCGGTATGCATTTACCGGCCGAAATGCGGTATTTTTCCGGTATGGCCTGAACGATCCGGTATGACCGGTATTTAAACCGGAACGAAACAACCATGTTTCTGTACCGGCGGAGGTATTGGAACGGTAAGTATAGGCTGTACCGGTCGGTACGGTACGGAATCAACTTCCTTGGTTTTGAAGGTTGACGTCTAATGTTTTGATTTGGTGTGATTTGTGATGTGAAAGATAATCAGAAAGCTTAGATCTAGATATGATGTACCTAAATGACTTGTAGACCATGTAGTTATATCTTACATGAGTGTCATTGAGCCCTTTACTTATAAAGTATTTAGGGGGAATTTAGCACTAACGTTATTAATTAGTTTTTGTTAGACATGTCAAAGCACTTTTACCTGACCTATAGACAATACAGACTAAAACATACTTTCGATTCATAGTTATTCCATATTTATTTTTTCATTTACGTGGATTACATATCACATGCTTGCATAATGCTTTACCTATCAATGCAACTGAAAAGGCTATATTTTGATCTCTTAGTTTATTAGGCAGTGGATTGATTAAGTTACGCTAATTAACTATTTATGTAAACAGTATTATCACAGGTTAATCACCAAAAACCCACATGCCATCATATGTAAAGTAGTAAACAATAAAGTAAAGAACACGAGATATATGGTGGCAAATGAAAACCCGATGGAGATCATCTAAAAGAGAAACCACTACAGGGTTCCCTAACTCTAAGAAGGAATTTACTAATAGCACACAACACAAACTCTCTAAAACTTTGAAGAAGTCCTTAGTAAGCCCTTTTTAATTACATGTTTGAATGTATAACACGAATTTTAAGTCAACAACTGACTTATTTAATACATGTCAAATTCAGGATTTCTATATCTCAATCAAGTAAGTTTACTATCAATGGTGTCAAAAACCTTGTTTCGATCAACCGAGCTATGATTGAAAGTCTGACAAAACCCATGCTTTGCTTGATCAAGCATCGATTGAATGGCAGTCAAAAGTCTTTTCTAGTCAAATTATAAACCTTTTATGATCCTATATCAATCAATAATCTTTTTATGAATTTTTTTAATTGGATAATATTTAATTTAAGATTTACTTTTAGTTAAAATGATATCTAGCATAGTATGTTATGCATTAATAAGAGTTCTTTATTGTTGTCATGTGTAATCACCAAAACTTAACAGATTTATGCTGCACCATTGTGAGGTTATTGTATTTTAAGTTGTGTTGTACGTTCTTGTTATTTGTAATTTATTCTAGGTAATTTTTGATGCAAAAATTCCTCTTCATGTACTTCTAGCTCCATAAAAAGATACATTTTACACAAATATAATCCTTATCAGAGATAGAGATGGGAACATATAGTATAAAAGGTACATTTTTTAAAGTGGTTGTGGGGAAAATTTTAACTTTGGTGGATGCATGTGTAGAAGAAGAATATATAAGGAATGCGAGGACGGTTCCTAGCATCACAAACATGGATTAGATCAAGGTTGTAAGTCATTGTTTTTATAAATTATTCACCTCTCTCTCTCACCCCTGGCCCCCCCCCCCCCTCTCTCTCTCTCATTGACAAAGATGGTTGACAACTATTTGTATGCTTCTCCTTTTATGCTTTTATAGATGCGAAATAGGAAAGACTCCACCAAGTATAGTTTTTTCAAGCATGAAATATGATAAATAACTCAAACACATGGCAATATGACTCAACTTTTTTAATGCTTTTCTAGATGGAGGATAGAAAAAAAGTTCTCCAAAACCTAACTTTTCCAAGTATAGAACCTGATATATGCAACTCGATGCAAATGAAGACATAAAAGATCTTTGCCTAATAATATTATTCTTGGCAAATCTAATTATTCTCCACAACTATAATCAAGATTGATCACTGCAAAATGGGGTGAATTTCTGTGTCAAAATTCCCCAGGTGGTTTCTGGTATCTTTAGTACATAAACTACTGTTTACTTCTTCATTCAACCTACCACAATGTTCACTATTGCGTAATGCCCAATCTTTGAGCATGATGTGATCCTTTAGAGGGCTTCGGCATGCAACACATGCATGTTCCACGGTTCTTCATAATGATTTGGTTGTGCATTATCACCAAATATTCATACATGCATGTTTTGATTGAATGAATATGTTCTAATTAATTTACAAATGGATGCACATGTGCATGCAGACGATACTTATTTCAGCAGCATTTGATGAATTAATTGTTTCAATATATTTGTTCCCATGTCATAAGGTGTACATGACATGGCTATTGTATGGTGAACGAATCCACCAACCCATTATCTGAGGGCTCACGGGTTGTGGATCGCATGTGGGCCATACCATTGACCCAACCCATGTTGTTCGGCCTAGGGATAACCTGGAAACTATTATAATCTTGGGGTCCAGTGTTGCTCAGAGCTTGTCTCTAATGTATCTGGGTAATGCCTTAGGAGAGATCGTTTGCTAAGCACTATCCGAAGTCAGTTGTGAGTTCCAAAACCGACATACCCTTTCCCAAAGTGGGACCTCCTTTTAGTCAGGAATAATCACAAAGGGGTTCCACTTGCATGAAAAGCCACTCTATGCAATCATGACAAATCCACTAAGCACACATATAAATAGAGGAGAAGAGGAATGAGAGGGGGTTGGACATTTTTGAGTGAGATATTAGAAAGAGAGAGAAAAAACTAAGAAAGAGAGAGAGCTTACTCAGGAATCACTAGGGAATTGTCAATAAGGCAGAAGAATTACATTTTTAGGAACTTCTTGTTAGAGGATATCCATAACCCACACAACAACAAATAGATTGTGAGCACAACTTGACAAACAGTCCATTAACTAAGTTGTACATGCCACAACTATCATCAGTGATATTCTTAGATATGTCTTGTGTTAATAAGGAGATGAATGTGAATAGTTGTTCAATAGGTGTAATAGAGAAAATTTTAGGTATAGATTTTTTTGGTGTTAAAACTTATTGGGTTTTTCAATTAAATTCAATTACTTAATTGTATTAACTAATACATAACAAAAATGTTATCTTTTTCAATGCATATTAAATTTAACCATGTGGATAAACAATACCTAAGGAAATTGTACCTAAGTTTTAGTCAAACTAATATATTAATCATGTCAAGTGCAAATATATGTAGTGATTGGGCTAGACATGGGTTTATTAATAAAGTCATGACAACTTGGTTAGAATTGCTAGAGGGAAAAGGCAATTACACATTTTTTAACTTGGGCACATATTGCTGGCTTGAGTTACTCAAACTCATGGTTTATGGTTTTGATCTTATCTGTGGAAATGACTACTGTGTTTGCAACCTATTGAGTGCTTTAAAGGCTCAGGCTTAATTAACCAAGGAAATACCAAATAAAGTGACATCAGGAACTTGGTGTTACATGCATCTCATGTCACTTCCATGAGTTCAAGTTGGCTATTCAATTAACGAAAAATTAAATAGCAAAAAGCAATCTTGATTTAGTATCCTGGTAAGGATGTTTTCGTGTATATGCTGTAGTGGACCCTGACCATATATTCCCATAATATCCTTGTTTCCACCTAGAAGTTTCTCCTATAATGACCTATATTATATGTTAGGTCATTTTAGGTTATGTTCAAATTGCACCTTAATTATTACATTGGTTTGTCAAAACACTTGCATCTGATAATCAAAAGGAGCCATAAATGATTTGGTTAAAGGATTGACATACATTATATACTGAGTCAAATATAGATTTCTCTCTTGAACATAGTTAAAGAAGAAAGGAGTTAAACACAAAAATCGCCGCCCGGAGAAGAAGAAAAGGACACGGGGGGAGGGGGTTGTATACAACTAGAAGTGAACTAAATTAGATGCTCTATCTATAAATCATCAGAACGTTGCTAGTTCTCAGTTCAAGTATATTACTATACCGAAAAATGGAAATTGAGAACTTTCTAGTACTTAATTTCCATTCCAAAGCCATATAGCTTTAGCCCTTATAAGCAGTGGAACAAGCTTGCTCTTGACTTGGAGAGTCATAACCTCATCTGCACCACCAATGAGTTCTTGCCCTATGAACACAGCCGGTACGCTTGGCCGACATCCCAGCTGTAGTAATGCCCTCTCAATTTGCTGTCCATTTGGTATCCTGTCGATCTCATAAACTGCAGGGTTTGCCCCAAAGCTACATATGAGTGACCTGATGGAGTGGCTCATGCAGCAAGAGCTCTTGCTGAAGATCACAACAGGCTTTTCAGCCACCAACCTTTGTACTATATCCATTGCTATCGATCTGTAACTATTAAAGGAGTTAGAAATGTGTGTGTCTTATGAAGCTTGTGATTGCTTTGAGGAATTGAGCTCGGTTTGGTGGTTTTATTTATAGTGTCTAAGCTAGTGTGCCGAGGATTGCATAATTTCCTAGATAGAATAACTTCCTAAAGGGAATAATAAAACAATCTAGAATATATACCACTGTGTTCCCACATGGCCCTCTCTGGCTTTCTGCATGTAATTACAAGTTGCCTATTAGCATGTTCATGTGTGTCTAACTATCATTTTGGGCCTAGCTTAAGGTTAGTGTTGTCATAAAAACTTTCATGGAATAAGTAACAAGTGGCAAAACTTAATAAATTGACAAAA
Organism: Castanea sativa; assembly: GCF_040712315.1. Lineage (NCBI taxonomy): Eukaryota > Viridiplantae > Streptophyta > Magnoliopsida > Fagales > Fagaceae > Castanea > Castanea sativa. The sequence continues at coordinate 22,566,305 of NC_134022.1, read as the reverse complement.
AAAAGTTGACAATATTGTGGAAGTACATTCCTAAATGCCAAACATATTCCAAAGGTAAAAAGTAATGGATAAATATATTAGAGATACCCAGAATGGTTTTTCACTAAGATTGGAATGATTTTGTAGAAGCAATTTGTTAACCAAAGCAATCTAACTTTATTTTTAGATACAAGCACTACAAAAAGCTCGTTCTACACTAGTGTTGTTTTTTCTAGTGCTTTACAAAACTACCATCAACCTATTGCAACGCTTTTAGAAACCGCTGGTATAGGTTGACTTATTACGGCAGTTTAAAGCTTTATAAACTGATGCTATATGTCTCCTATGGCGGCGGTTTTCGAAACCGCTAGTATAGGTGGAACTATTACAACGTTTTAAAACCACTGTTATAAGGTTGAATTTTCAATTTTTTTTTATTTTTATTTTTTATTTGTAAACAGCCTATTCCAGTGCTATAGATTTCTTCAATTGGAATACCTACCTTGGCGGTTTTAAAATCACTACTTTAGGGTTCTTCATATGTAAAACCTATTCCAGCGATTTCAAAACCGCCGCTATAGGTTTCAAATTAAAATAATTATTTCCTATTAATTATTATATTTTTTTAATTATTATTGTTACATTAATATTTTAATTTTTATATTTTATTTTAAATGACCTATTACAGAGCTTTTAAAAGCGTTGTAATTGAGTTTACTCTTTTCTTTCTATTAGCCTATTACAATGTTTTTAAAAACTTTTTTTCCCTTTTTTGGTGGATGGCCTATTAGCTTATTTTGCTATTTGCATATATTTAGGGCGCCATATATGAGGTCGGTAATGGAGTTGAGTTTATCCATTTGAGTAGAACTTTTTTTCCCACATAAACTAGATTGGCATCTAGTTCAAATAAGAAGAAAAGAGAAAAAGAAAAAGAAAAAAGAAAAAACAAAAAGCCAATAGAAAGAGAAGAAAAAGGAGAGAATGCGATTGAAAGATGCTTAATAAAAGTACTCTGCCCCTAATAGCATTGGAAATCCACAATTTTCCGTACAATTCATGTTATCTATTTTTCACATTGCACTAATTGGAAAAGTATGTGTCACTAAGATATTCTCTGCATGGGACAAAGAATAGTGCATTTTACTTTAAACAAAGCAAGTAGCCAATTATAGTATTATGATTGGTATGATATTAAAAAAAATAGAGTATTATATATTGACGTTTTAGGCATGTGAGGATAGCTAGTGTGATTACAGTAAAAGCTTGCCAATTGATGCCCACAGTTCCAGACAGCTGAAAACAAAGTATAGGGCTTACTTTGTTATATTATCATTTTGAATAGCCTGAATTAACAACATGGGACAATCTGTTGATTGTGATTTGTGAGATACGGTCCTTAATGCTTTCTAAAGAGATAATCTATTCATTGATAAATGCAAAATGTATATTAGCAAATCTAATTTAAAAAAGAAAATTATGTAGAAACCTTTATTGCATAGTAAATAAATTTTAGAAATTTCTTTTTGTAGATAGTAGTGCATACAATTTAACTATCAATTTCGGGTTTTTTATTTTTTATTTATTTTTTATTTTTTTTTTAAGAATATATATTGATCAAATGACACTTTATGGGTAATATAATTATTCTACATGCTTTCGGTGATTTTATCCATTACTTTCAGAACAATATATAAGGCTATATCTTCCCCCTAACTTTTAGTTAGTCAATGAAATCTTATTTTCTTTTTTTTTAAAGGTGTACTTAGTCAAAATCTTACTGCTTGTTTGCTGAGCAAATTATTTGGAGGGAAATATATATATATATATATATATATATATATATATATATATATATATATATATATATATATATATATAAACACACATTTATGCACACACATTTCATAATAAATTATAATTATGTAAACATTTCTATAATTCTCGTATGGTTGGTTGATTGACACAGAAGATAAACCGTTAACATTTTGATTTAATTTGATATTAACCAGCTTGTGTAACCAAATGATATCTTTTTTCCTTATGAAGGACCTGTAAAGTTAAATCAATAATCATTATCATACTAAGATTTTTTTTTGAGAATTTTATCAAAATAAGAATTTTTTTTTTTGTGAGAATGAAACTTGGCAACTTTAATTAGTAACTTAAGCCAATATTGGCTTCCTGTATAGAATAAAGGCGTGGAAGAACATCTTCCATCCATATCGTGTAACCTCTAACATGTATGGTATGTTTAGTTAAGTTATGAGCAACAGAATTACCAATTCATCGTACATGAGAAAAGGAAATACAGTTGGCTTCTGTCATAACTTTTACTAACTCAAGAGTATGACCAAACAAAGAAAGGGACCTTTCCTTACTGCAAAGGGTCTTGATCACTAAATCTGAGTCACCTTCAAGGATGAAAGGGGAACAACCTATCTCCAAGGTGAAAGAGACAACCTGAGCTGCTGCTAATGCTTCAACCATGTCGGAGGAAAATGGGAGGTGAATCTGCTCTGACAAAGACGCTACGGCTTGACCTCGGCTGTCCCAAATCACCATGCCTAGTCTAGCTCTGCCAATATCTTTGAAATTACTCCATCAAAATTTACCTTATAAGAATGTGAAGGAGGTGGAGATTGTCTTCTTCGTAAGGGAGCATTGAAGGATATTGGAGGTAAGGTTGTAGTATTTGCGTTGTTGAACTCTTGCAGGGCTTGTTGGGTGTTCACGGCAACCTGTGATGCTGGAAATCTGTATTGTTAACTCTGATATGATTTCGGCGGAACCAAATCGTCCACAATAGCATTTCCAGCTTTCCAGATTTTTTCCTTCAGTCTGGGTCTGCAACAAGAGCTCTGGAATCGTTGACAAACCTTGAAGGAGGTGAAACCTGTACTCTGGGAAGGCATTCCATATGAAATAATTCTGGGCAGTCCCACAATGCATGCACCGGATTCTCTAAATCTTCGTTGCAGTGATCATAGGTGTCCGACATCAAAATCTCTCTCTTCTTTAAATTTTCCTTCACTAGTAAAGCACCTTGGCGTGACCTCCAGAGAAAATTTTTAACCTTGTTTGGGATAGATAAACTCCAAACTGATTTTCATATTCCACCATGAGGATTCGAGCTTGCATTGGCTGAATTTGTAGAATTCTCCTTAGCTAGAAACTTGTAACCCAACTATACCGAATATTGACTTGAGGAAGTATAAGGCCATATGAGTTTATCATCACAGGAGAGTCTGCACAATGGAATACTTCTTGTTAGATCAGCTTCATGGGGGTTAAACAGCCCTTGTAAAAGGCTTAAATCCCATTGCCTAGAGTCCGGGTCAATGAGATCTACCACCTTTGCTTCCTCAAAGCCATCAACCACTGGGGACAAAATTCTTAGATGGTCTGAGGATGGTAACCATGAGCCAAACCCCAATTGACTCACCATTGCCCACTCTCCACCTAACACCTTTTAAAAGGACATCTCGACCTCTTAAGATGCTATGCCATGCATAAGACTCAGAACTAGAATCAGAGGCTTCCATAATTGAACAATTGGGATTTTGAATTTCTGGTCTCATTGGCAAAAATCTTTAATTAGATTACTATCTCTAAGTTTCTGTGACTTAATATAGCAAAATTTCCATTAGCCTATGATATTCTTTCCAGGAACCTATATAATTCTGGGTAGGGTAAGCTCCAACCACAAATCCAACAAAATCGGCAGAACTCAATCTGCACATTGGGTTGCTTGTTTGTGGGTTGGGTTGGATTTTATTGAGTTTTGGGTTAGGTCGGATTTGAGTTACTAATTTTTTCAATCCATCTAACCTAACCTAACCTAACACAACCCAACTCACCATATATATAAGTTTATCTTATTATTCTTATTTTAGTTTTTTAAATTGATTTAATTTGGTATATTGATAATTAATAGTTTAGATAAGTTTGAAAATTTCAAATATAACTTTGCATGTGAATTGTAATAATTTATTAAAAAAATAGTTTGTCTTTCTTTCATTACCAACAATAATAATCATATTTATTTATTTCATGCATGTGAAAAATATAAGTCAACTTGTAACCCATCAACCCATAACCCAATTGATATGAACCACTCACAACTTGTTTATGATGACTTGTTTCTAACCTAAATACTATCTAACATGTTACTCAAATAAACTGACCCAACTTGTTTGCTTGGACTATCATTACAAAAAAATCGTCCTATTGCAATGTTTTTTCCTTGGCGCTTTTAAAAACCACCATAATAGAAGAGCTTATAGTAGCACTTTTCGAAACTGCTGGTATAGGAAGTCCTATTGCGGCAGCTCGAAATCGGAGCTTTATTAATCGCTGCAATAGGAGGCCTATAGTGGTGATTTCAAAAAATTTTGGTATAAGGAAACCTATTGCAGCGTTTTACAGCTGCCGCTATAGGTTAGGTTTATCATTTTTTTTTAATTACTTTAATTTTTGAAAGTATCCTATCTTGGCACTTCAAAAGCGCTAGAATATGGTCGTTCTATCCCTGTGCTCTAAAAGCGCTAGAATAGAATTACTCATTTCCCTTATGGGAGAGACCTATCCTGGCGCTTTTGGAAACGCTAGCAAAGGGTTAACCTATCTTGGCATTTTAGAAAAGCGCTAGAATAGGGTCCACCTATTCCCTTATGTGATTGACTTATCCCAGTGCTTTTAAAAGTGCTGTAATAGGATTTACTCATTCCCTTATGTGATTTACCTATCTTAGCGCTTCTAAAAGCACTGTAATAGGGTTTACCCCTTCCCTTATGTGATTTACCTATCCGAACGCTTTTAAAAGTACTGGAATAGGGTTTACTCCTTCCATTAGGTGAGTGACCTGTTCTAGTGCTTTTAAAAGCGCTGTAGTAGGGTTTACTCTTTTTTTTTTTTAATGTAACCTATTTCAACTTTTTTTTCTTTTTCCTTTTGGTCATTTTGTAGGTTTCGAGATTATTTTGGTAATTTTTAGGTTTTGAGGGTATTTTGGTCATTTTTTAGGTTTCAGGGGTATTTTGCTCATTTTTTGGGTTTTGGGGGTAATTTTGTCATTTTTTATGTTTCAGGGGTATTTTGGTAATTTTTAGGGTTTCGGGGGTATTTTTGTTATTTTTTGGGTTTCGGAGGTATTTTGGTCATTTTTTGGGTTTAGGGGTATTTTGGTCATTTTATGGGTTTCGAGTATATTTTGGTCATTTTTTTGGGTCCGTGGGTATTTTGGTCATTTTTTGGATTTCGGGGATATTTTGGTAAATTTTTGGGTTTATGAGGTGTATTGGTCATTTTTTTTGAGTTTCGGGGGTATTTTGGTAATTTTTGGGTTTCAGAGGTATTTTTGGTCATTTTTTAGGATTCAGGGCTATTTTAGTCATTTTTTGGATTTTTGGGGTATTTTGGTCATTTTTTGGGTTTAGGAGGTGTATTGGTCATTTTTTGGGTTTCAGTGGTATTTTGGTAATTTTTTAGTTTCGAGGGTATTTTGGTAATTTTTTTGGGGTTTTGAGGCTATTTTGGTAATTTTTAGATTTGGGGGTATTTTGTTCATTTTTGAAGATTTTAGAGCACTTTGGTCATTTTCACTTTAGTGGCATTTTGGTAATTTCGATAATTGAGTGGTTTGGGGTTTACCTATAATAATTGAGTTAGGTTGGATTTGGATTAGAAACAATTAGTAAAATGGGTTTTAATGAGTAAATGAGTTTTATATGCCCAACCCAGTTATGCCCACCCCAAACTCACCCATTGGCCACCCCTAACAGTAAATGAGTAACCAATATAATTGATTTATTTGAGTTAATTTCTATTTATAAATTTATAAAATTAGATTCACCAATCCAATTGTTATAAATCATATATAATTTTTACTACAAATTGAACTATTTATTTTGTCAATATTTAAAATAATAAATTTATGTCTTGTAAACCATTTAGAGAATCCAATCTCAAGTTCACGTAAGTATATATTACAGATCCATATATATATATATATATAATTATAATTATACACACAATCAAGCTTCATATTTCAAGTTTTTTACAAAATATAATTATATTTGAGTTTAACTTGTTTAATTAGCGAACCTTAAGTAGTTTTGCTCAGCTTTTATAACCCTACTAAACATGTTAGAGATTTTTTTATTTTTAATTTATTTTTGAATGGGCCACCATCGATTGCTAGTGACTGGCCAAGTTAATATACATCATACATTTGTGAGGTGCATGTGGTGGAATTTACTTATCTTGCACTGCTTTAATTTGTTTGTTATTTGATGTAACGTTAACTACAATTTATATTTAAGAATTTTTTCTCTATCAATTTTGTGCAATTATTCACTCCGCCTACCAAAATTATTCTGCAAAAATAAGACATATTGCATACGAAGAGATGAAGTATATTTATGGTAAACATGTTAGAGATTTATTTATTTATTATTTATTTTTGAATGGGCCACCATCGATTGCTAGTGACTGGCCAAGTTAATACATCATACATTTGTGAGGTGCATGTGGTGGAATTTACTTATCTTGCACTGCTTTAATTTGTTTGTTATTTGATGTAACTTTAACTACATTTTATATTCAAGAATTTTTTCTCTATCAATTTTGTGCAAGTATTCACTCCGCCTACCAAAATTATTCTGCAAAAATAAGGCATATTGCATACGAAGAGATGAAGTATATTTATGGTAAAGTGGAGTACGCGGCAATGTCTATTTTGGTGGATGCATGTCGACAACTAGAATCTAATAAACGATTTCTGCAAATATATAATATAAGCATATAAGACATAAAAGTGTACGTTTAGGGGCAGCAATCTCTCTCAATATCAGCATAAGAAGATAAACAAGAAAAGGGAAGCTTCTTTCCCCATATTCCTTTTTCAGTCAAAAAAAGAAAAATATAAACTGTCATAAAAATTGAGATTGACAGCATAACAAGATAAACAAACTTTAGCAATCACATAATAACTCCCCTGGTGGATGAAGGCATCTTCATGCAGGAGCTGTTGTTTTCTTCTTTACTCAGATCACGTGGTTCAGTATTCCATATATTCTTTGTCTTTGGCAATGATGTGATTCAGTCATTTTATGATTGAACAGATGTTTCTGATGAATGAAAATACTACTAAATTACTAACAGAAGAGCATTTTATGAATCTTTTAAACTGTTTTCTTCCATTTATGAAGTGGGTGAACAATACCTTGCTTTCATCATTGAAAATCTGGATTACTACTGGGTATAGCACTCTCAATATCAAGTTATACAAAAACACTTGATTAATGGGACTGAATTAGAGATAGGTTTCCACTTTCCAATATTGGTTTTCACACAAAATTACTTATCAGAGGAGCTGTGGTAAGTGAATTTGGTGAATGATAGACATGCATTGTAGTACTTGACAGTTAAAGTTCCACTTCCACTTGAACTTAGTTTGAGAAAAAAAGATTGTTATTCCACTCAGCCAAAAAGAAAGAGTGCAAGTAGATTACAAAACACCACTTATTCAAGCCCTAGTAACATTATATTATAGAAACATGGTGTTGAAGTTCGATGCAGAAGTTATTTACTTTTATTCCAAATCCATATAGCTTTGGACCTTATGAGTAATGGGACTAGCTCATTCCTTACTTGGAGGCTCATAACCTCATTTGCACCACCAATGAACTCTTGCCCTATGAACACAGCTGGTACGGTTGGTTGACACCCCAACTGCAACAGTGCTCTTTCTATTTGCCGTCCATTTGGTATCTGATCAAGCTCATAAACTGTAGGGTTTGCCCCAAAGCTACATATCAGTGAATTTATGGAGTGGCTCATGCAACAAGAGCTCTTGCTGAAGATCACTACTGGCTTTTCAGCCACCAACCCTGTCACCACATCTATCATTATGAAAGTTGAAAAAGTAGGAAAATGTGAGTATGTATGTTTTGAAGCTTTGAAGTGAGTTAATATGAGGCTTTGCTTTGAGGAACTTGAGCTCCAATTGGTGTCTATATATAGATCATTTTTTAGGAAGAAGATATCTCAATGCATTCCGTGCTTACCCTTTATGATTACTTGACAATGACCTAAGTGGCTTTTTGCACATTGAAGAGCAAGTTGTACTGTAAATGTACTCAACCATCATCTTGACTACGTTAAGTTAGTGTCGTCATTCTGGGAATTTCACAGAATAACAAGTTGCATATATCAGAATATTAACATGCAAAATGTTATCACTGATCACAATGGTGGGGGAGTACAGTCCTTAATGCCAAAGATTATCCCTTTTTATGTTTCGAATTAAGTGATTAATATAGAGTTTTAAATATATCATACAACAGAGACAAAGAGGGAGGTGTTAGAAGATTAATGGAATGCTCATGCATGACACTCTCTAAGCCTAACCAGCTGATACCCTACGTAAGAACCTTTAAGCTAGCTGAGCCACTTTACATTTCATTTGTGTTTTGGTGGGGAAAAAAATTGTTGTATTTGATACGACAAAACGATAAAGTCTAAACGATAACTTCTCTCTCTTCGCCCTCCTTACTCTATAGATCAACCATTGATCGATATCAACTTTTTTCAAATGACATTTTTTTTCTAATTAATCGTTTTGCCGCATACTTTTTCTTGTAGATTTTGAATTTGAAATTTGGCTATCAATTGAGACTCCTAAATGATCCAATTTTTTTTTTTTTAATTTCAATTTTGGGGTTTATTTATCATGAATGCAAAATTTTATTCATAAAATTATTTGAGGTACAAGATATATGTGAGTTAAAGAACAAAATTCTTTCAAACTCATTTTCGCGTTATAATTAAAGGGTTTAGCTTCTGTCCAGTGGCCAGTGACATAACTAAAAATATATTAAAACAACTTATCCACATAAAAAAAAGAAGGAAAAAAGAAAAAGAAAAATCAAAGAGTTACTAAGTAGATATTGGAGCATCTGGCCAGGTTGAGAAAAAAAAGTAGGATTGTAGGGTTTATCCAATTATCTGGTGGAACATTTCTCATAACTTGATTCACAACCAGATCAATTCAAGAAAACCGAAAGCCAAATGAAAATTAAAGAGAAGAAAAATATGCTTTTTAAAGGTGACCTAACACATTATATATCTATTTTGACACATTGCACTAATCGGGAATGCTACTATATAAGATATATTATTCTCTTCGTTAAATACTAGTGCATTGAACAATTGGACAAATTAAGCCTATTTAGCATAACGTGTGGTTCTCCTTGAAGGTGGATTGGTATCCGACTGTAGATTAATTAGTACTTCAAAATCTTGCTATTTTTGCCAAAAGAAAATACCCACCATTGAGTCAATTGCATATATAATAACTAGCATATAACTCCATGCAAATGCATAGATGCATTTAAAATTAAAAAAAGATTATTAAAAAAATATAAATAATTAGTCAAATTAAATTTTTTTAAAAGCATGTAAAACATGCATTCATGCATACATATAGATACATTTAAAATTAAACACAATCTCTATCATAAAATATAGATAATTAGTTAAATTAGTTTTTTAAATTAAACGTAATTAGTCACATATTAAAATTCTTACCTAAATTTAATACTACTTATGATCATTTCTTTTTCTAATTTTTAATAAGATAGAACCTGTAAGTGCACAATTGCACCTGGACCCAAAGAAGATTATGGGCTCAGGCCCAATGAGCCTTAAACAATAAAATTTATAGAGTGTGGGCTTGGAACCTAGGTTAGAAGTACTGGGAGCTTGATAACAGGCTTTTATAAACAAACACAAGTAAATAACGAACGATAATGACAAATGGATCTCCTCGGACTACTTCTTTATTATTTCTCTTTCTTCTTTCAAGATTACAATTTCTTAATTTCTTTCTTCGTTTTTTTCATCCCCTTTCTCTTTGGCCTTTACCCCCCTTTTATACTTCCTTCCCTGATACTTTTTGAACAGTGACTAGAAGTTTCCACCTCACTGTTCAGGGGTCACTTCCCCATTAATGCGGCCAGGGAGGTAGGTGCAGAGTCTTTAATGCGGAGGTGGCAGCCTTTACTCTGGATATTTTCTTTAATACTGGTGCATCTAGAAGATTCAAGATGTCCCCTTTTAACCACTAGTCTTTCCAGGGTTGTGCCTTGACCTTTATAATGAAATCTTGAGTTCTCTTGGATCTGTCCGAGGTGAAACTCTCCTTCGGCTGTATCCTCGGACCCTCGGCGTATGGGCCAACTCATAGAGTTTAAACCTGGAGCAGGTCGGCCCTCCATGTTACGGCCCAAAGGCCCATATGCCCACCTAGGTCCTTTTACTCCCCACAGAACCTGCGGTGATGATTGTTATGTGGTGATTTTTATTTTATTTATTTTTTGAGAAACATGTGGTGATTTTTATTGAGTATATGTGAATGTTTTTTTTAAATTTTAATTTTATAGTTCATTAGTATTAGGTTTTTAGTATTTTGCATTTATTAATTCACTTGACACAAAGATTAAAAACTTAAGTAGACACATGATATAAGCTTAAGCAGATAATTATGGTATAGTTCCCATATAAATTTAGACTCATGGTGCAAAATTGGATTATAATTTCAAATTCTAATTCAATTTTCTATAAATTTTACCTATTAATATATATATATATATATAGTTGACTTATAAATTTGAATTTTTTTTAGTTATATGACTATGTTTTTTATGGTTTTATTATATTGGACTCCTCGTTTTCTACACTAAAATAACTAATTTGACACAAAAATTTAATATTTAGATTAGATGAGACACGTAGCGCAAAATTAAACTCTAATTGAAATTCAATTTTTACACTAAGTTAACTCACTTGGCACCAAAATTTTAAAATTTAGATTAGATGTGACACATGATGCAAAATTAGACTCTAATTGAACTCCAATTTGAAATTTAATTGAATTTTCTCTTTGCTTTACCTATTTTTATAAATATAGATGTGGCTAATTTTTATTATATTTTTTCACCCTAATATTCTTATTACTTAAAAGATTAGCAATAGAAAGTGGATTCTAATTGTGAGATAAAACTTTCTCAAAAAAAAAAATTGTGAGATAAAATTTGTAACCTGGATAATGCAATTAGGACTTTATATATGAAAACTTATCAAAGAGGCATGATTGTTGGAAACTTTTATCACATGCATATAAAGAAAGCTAAATAAAATGATACCCCACAAATGCATTATCCATTCTTTAAAAAATAAAAAATAAATAAAAGGATAAAGAAAAAAAAGGGGAACTTTTACCACCAGGTCCCATACCAGATGCCACTTGCTAGCATAAAATTAGAATATAACGAGCTTTCAGTTAATTTAACCATTAATTTTGTAAACAATTTATTCAAAGTAATGTTGCTCACAAAACCATGGTGCTGGAGCTAGCTAGATAAGAAAATTCCTTTTGCACTTTTAAAAATTAATTAATTTATTCATATCGACATTTTAATAGTAGTGTTAAAATACAGGAAATATATATATATATATATATAACACGTTTTAACACAAATTTATTATTAGTAGGGAATAAGACCTGAAGAACATATAACAAGGAACACTTTCTCAAAGAAAAAAAAAAAAAGACCTCTAGATGGTTTTCCAAGAAATAAAACTGATAATTTGGGTGTGATTTTCTTGCATCAACAACATGATGTCATGTCATCTCATATATATTACTAAAATTCAGAGTAATTTTGAGCATGATATTATAATTACTAATTAATCACCAAACTATATTCTCTACTAAAGAGTAATAGTGAATTATTTTGGAATTGAACATTATCTCTTGTTAGAAATCTTTCAAATCAATTCTGGGTCACTTTCTTCTTTGGACATTTGGAAACCTATTCATCACAATATGGAAAAAGATGCCTCTCCTTTTTATTCTGTTTGGTGATCACGTCAAAATTATGCGTATATATAAAAGAAAGTTCATGTAATTTTCAAAGTCGCATTTACCGCCACGTATCTGCAACCAAGAAAAAGCTAATAATCTTTATGTTGGTTCAATTTGCATAACTGGCTCTACACAAAGCACAAGGGCCATCACTGTAGAAGTGAAGAGTGATCATGACATTTGATGATGCAAAAAATCAGCAATTGAGGTCCTCGTCGTAGTGGATGGACAAAGTTGTGATTGGGGTCGTCTCTATTGGAGGAAAACCTGCAAAAATGAATTGGGTGGAAGAGTAACACGCTGGTGTGGTGTTAGCCAAACCGCCTCCGTTGATTAAGTCAATAAGGGAGAAAGATTTTAGAGAGAATTGATTGGAGAGTGATTTTCGTAGAGTATTTGTGTGTACCTTTAATTTCTGTTACCTTCTCTTTTATAATTGCGTGCCTAATTAATGAGCAATGAATTGATGTATTTATATTCAACGGCTAGTACGTTACAAAATCTTTGTTTGAAGTTCACAGCTCATTTTGTGACCGTTGCTCCATCCATTATGCTTTGTCATCAATGAGCGTAATAAATGCGTAACATCTTCTTTTGGTTAATGATGATCTCAATTTAATGACGATCATAAATTTTCGACTCATCAGTTGCCCCTTTATTTGAATTTTCGTCTGTTAGACGAGATGAAAACATATCCTGTTAGGTTCTAAGACCTTTAGGTTTAAATGTATTAGAACTCTAATTTATAATGTTGGCAAACCATGATCAAAACGTTTAAGTCGTGTTTAGACTGCTCAAAGTATGTGTCTTTAATGTAAAGTTGGAATCGAGTTGCTGCAGAAGTTACTGTGTAATTCTGCCCGGCTTGATCGATCGAGAATTAGACTCGATCGATCGAAAGTCTTGGAGATTGTTTTTTTTGCAGAATTTCCAACTCAGTCCTAAGCCCATATGACGTGTAGGGTTTTATGTTTTGTCATAGGTATAAAAGGAAAATCTTAGTCACGTTTTTGATGTTGCTTATATTGCTGTTTGTGTGAATCTCTTGTGAGATCTGAGAGGTGCTTGCCTTCACACAAGTTTAGGATCATCAAGAAGGAGATTGCTTCAAGAGCTTGATGATTATTCAGTTGCTTCCATAAGAGCTTAAAGATATACAAGCGGGAGTACTTGTACTTGCTGGAGAATCCAAAGAAAGAAGAAGTCCATGGTCTCGGAGCTTGCACGTGGTCGTGTCAATAAGTTCTCTGCTGGTGGGTAGCAATAGGATGTTAGTGGTCTAAGTCGCTATTGTACAAACTTCGATTCTTTCATAGTGGATTCTGTTTTACCTTGAGGATAGCTAGATTAAATCCTCCCCAGGTTTTTTACCGGTTTAGTTTTCCTGGGTCATCATATCATTGTGCTATTTATTTTTCTGCTGTTTTACATGATATGATTGTTTTGTGTTAACCTAGATCTGCATAATTTACCTAAGTTAATAACTTGACTAAATAACTAGGTTAATCTGGTTGTTTTAAGGGGTTTAAAAATGCACATATCCATCTGACGCTTAGTATTCTGTGTACGGTGCATTTATAACGAGTTGATGTTTTACCAGTTGAGTGCCACATGTACGGTCATGATGCGTTCAACGTAAAGATTTTTCTCGATTTTCCCGCGCATATTTTGGTCATTTATCTCTCAATTTTCCCTCCTATTCCTTTTTCTTCGTACTCCTTCCTTGTTCAGTTGGCTTTTTAGGGTTTGTCTCTCCTTCAAGCTTTCTTTTTCAGTTCTGCGTTTCCTGATAAGTTCTTTATGCTCCTCTCTCTTTTCCTCGCTTAGGTTGTTTACTTAAGGTTGTAGAGGGAGATTGCCTTAAGTGGGTTAGTTTTTTCGTGGGGGAGGACTGTCCGTATAGGTTTGTCCTTTCTTCTTTATTTCCTTTGGTTTCTCATTCTGCTAGGGTAGCCAAGTTACTGAAAATGTTTGGGAAGGTTAGGTCTAGTGAGTTGAAGACGGGGTTATCCTCATTTGATGATTGCGTGATTCCCAAGGTTACTTCCCCTTACACTCCTTATAAAGCTTGGAACATCCCATGTGCCCTCTCAAGAGAAGATGAAAAGCTAATTAGGGATAGGTTTCAATTTCTTGATTTGGTTAGGATTAGGATTCCGAGTGATGAGGATAGGGCCTATCACTCTTATGCTGATGAAGTCTGTTTCCACAAGGCAGACTTTACTAGCGGTCTTCGTCTTCCCGTTTACCCTTTTGTTAGGGAACTTTTTGCGTACTTGCATATTGCTCCAGCACAGTTAGTGCTTAAATCTTGGCGGATCGTCATTTCTTGTATGGTGGTTTGGATGTCCGCCAATGATGGGATATCATCAAGAAAGATGAATTCCTTCACTTTTATCGTTTAAGAAAGTCCAAAGACCCTGGCTACTATGAATTTAAGCTGTGGGATAGGGCTTTTAGGTTAATACTTGACTATCTGTCATCTCTCCGAAATTGGAAACCAGATTTCTTTTTTGTCTCTGGCAATGGTTAGAGTTTGTCCCTGGTGAGGACCTAGACGAAGCCCCCAAGTTTTTTCATAGTTGGGGAAACCCTGTGTCTGGTGCGTCTTTCTCATCTTTCTGTTATTTCTTTTTAAAATTCTTGGTGAGTGACGGTGGTATGTGACATACTCGTTTTTTGCAGTTCCTCAACACCCTCATCTGAAGAAGAGACATCATCGTCGTGTTGAAAAGGTGAAAGAATACTTCGAGACCGTCAAAGATTCTGATGAGCTCATCTCTCCCCAATCGCTATTCCTTCATTTTCTAGGTTCAAAACCCACTGTTTTCAGAACCGGACCGGACCGGGAGGTCGAACCGTGAAAACTGAGAACCAGGATGAAAATCGGTTTTTAAGTATAAAGAATCGTATTTTTAGTCAATTCCGTGAACCCCTAAAACGGGGGTTTGACCGCACGAACCGGTGTCAAGAACCGTGCGGTCCAACCCCTTAGCAATTTTTTTTTTTTATAAAAACAACTTAGCACAATTTTATTCTACTTAATTAAATTATATATCTCTTACAAGGAATAAAAAAAATTATAATTAAAATCCTTCAAAGATATTCAACTTTACTTCAAAAATTAATCATAAATTTTAATGTTTTCATGGTTAATATTTTATTTTATTAACTTTCTTATTTAATTATTAAATATATGCTTGAAAATCATTAAATTTCCCTCACATATATAGATATATTAGTCAATTTTGCTAGTTTTATAAATTTAATTTCTATATTTTGGCTTTAATTAATTATTAAATTAATTATGACATCATCACGGTTCGACTTCGGCTCAATCTCGGTTCGACCTCAAAAACCTTGAACCTCTCCCTTTTACGATTCAATGAACGGTCCGGGTTTCAAAACCTTGCCAAAACCATCAAGTAAGGTCCGAAGAAATCTTGAAGTTGTGAAAAAGAGTGAGTGTTCCATCTTCTCTTCTTTTTCTTTTTTGTTTTGTTTTTGCTAAGCGAGATTTATGTGTAGGCTTTGGGGGAATCCTTGTTCGTTTCTGGGAAGCTTCTGGACTTGGAGAAGAGGGTGTCCACAACTGAGCTTATGATCAAATCCCATTTTGTTGAGAATGAGACGCTAAAGAACAAGGTTGCCATCCTTGTTGTCGAGGCTGAGAATGACAAAGAACGCGTGGTAGCCTTGGAGAAAAGTCTTCAAGTGGAGAAAGATTTGTGTAAGCTAAAGGATAAAAAAATGGGAGATCTGTAGCTCAGGTTGCAAAAAGCTGGGGTTATGGCGATGTAAGAGTTCAAGGACTTCGAGGCTTACTCAGACGAATTGTGTGACTATTACGTTGAGGGCTTTGAGCTTTTCAAGAAATGGATGGCGAAGCATCACCCAGATTTGGACCTTTCTGGTCTTGATATGGGTGACGTTGAGAAGGAGCTCCTGTCCGATCGTCCCCTCGAAGCTATAGCTGAGAATGTGATGCAAGAAGCTACGACCATAGCCGAGGTAACAGAAGAGGCCGCGACCACAACTCTTGCAAATCCAGCTCCTGATGAACAGTGATTTATATATTCTTTTTTTTTTTGTAAGATGAAAACAATATCTTATATGGGCTCATTGTTTTGAGCAATTATTCTGAACAATTTCTTTGGGCCTTGTGTTTTGGGCATGCATTTCCTTTCTGACAATGACAACTCCTTTTATGAATTGCTAACATGCAGTTTTTTATAAGTAAATCTTTGTTGTGTTCGTATGACAACTGTGGTTGTATTTGGGATACCTTCATGCTTTAGTTGTGATTGAAACAACTTTTTCATGCTTTCATTGAGTCATGTTTGAATGACGATGGTAACAACCTTTTTACGTTCAGCTGTGTTTGAATAGCTTTTTGTTGAGTCATATTGAATGACGATCTTAATTGTATTTAGACAACTTTTTTTTATGTTTGGCTGTGTTTGAATAGCTTTTTATTGTGTCACGTTTGAATAACGATTTTAGTTGTGTTTAAACAACTCTTTTATGTTTAGTTATGTTTGAACAACTTTTTATTGAATCATGTTTAAATGACGATGTTAGTTGTATTTATACAACTTTTTATGTTTAGCTGTGTTTGAATAGCTTTTTATTGAGTCATGTTTGAATGACGATATTAGTTGTATTTGAACAACTTTTTAGGTTTAGTTGTGTTTGAATAGCTTTTTATTGAGTCATGTTTGAATAACGATGTTAGCTGTGTTTAAACAACTTTTTATGTTTAGCTGTGTTTGAAGAGCTTTTTATGTTTAGCTGTGTTTGAACAGCTTTTTATTAAGTCATGTTTGAATGACGATATTAGTTGTGTTTGAACAACTTTTTAGCTGTGTTTGAACAGTTTTTTATTGAGACATGTTTGAATGACAATATTACACAGTATGTATGACTTAGAGTCATGCTATTTGAGTGTCTTTAGGTTAACGGTTTTTTTAGTCGTTCATGTTTGAATGTTGATCATAATAGTTGTATTTAAACAACTTTTCATTTAGTTGACTTTGATAGTTGTGTATTAACAACTTTGATGGCTATGACAATGTTGGCTATGTATAAACAGCTCTTGATTTGGAGTGATAATGACGGAGATTCTTGGGACGTCTCCCAAGAATGAACCCCTAAATATTAAATATGCTTTTACTGGTAAATAACTCATGGATGATTATTGATAAATACGCATGGATAATGCTCTTGTGTATTATTGATCTACGAATGACGAAAGTAATAACAGACTTACATATTGAAATAAAGATTGTGCATCTTGAAATGTAAAAGATTACTTACTCGTAGTACTTCTTTAAATGTTCTATGTTCCAAGGTTGAGGCAATTCTTGGCCGTCTAAAGACTTTAGGTAGTAGGAGCCTTCCCTGGAGTGACAGATTACTTTGTAGGGGCCTTCCCAGGCTGGTCCCAGTTTTCCTTGGGATAGGTCCTTTGTAGCTTGTGATGTCTTCCTGAGGATGAGGTCTCCTATATTGAACCTTCTTACCTTGACTGTTCTGTTGTAGTATCTAGCCATTGCTTATGTTTGAACATTCGCTTCCTGGCTTCCTCTCTGACTTCATCAATTAGATCCAAGTTGCTATTAAGCTCCTGTTGGTTCTTCTGACCTTCATAGGTTTTGACTCAGAGGCTCGTCAGTCCTACTTCCACTGGTATGAGGGCTTCAGTGCCAAATGTCAGTTTGAATGGTATTTCTCCTGTTGGAACTCTTGTGGTTGTCCTCTATGCTCAAAGGACATTTGGTAGTTCTTCAGACCACCTTTTCCCCCTCAAGCCGAATTTTGATAATTTTGAGCAAGCTTTTGTTCATCACTTTTGTCTGACCATTAGCTTGAGGATGTCTTGAAGAAGAGTAGTGGTTCTTGATTCCTAAGTCTTGGCAAAATTTTTGAAACTTGGGATTGTCGAACTGCTTTCCATTGTTTGATATTATGACGCGTGGGACTTCAAACCTGCAGATGATGTTTTTCCACACAAAGCTGGTGATTTTAGCCTCTGTTATTGTTACTACTGGTTCTGTTTCTACTCATTTTGTGAAGTAATCAACTGCGATGATCAGAAATCTGAGTTGCTACTTCCCTAAAAGGAATGGGCCTATAATGTCAATCCCCCATTGGGCGAAGGGCAATGGCAAGAATACGGGTGTCATCGTCTCTCTTGGTCTAGTGTGGATATTTGCAAAGTGTTGACACTTATTGCATGCTCTGACGAGGTCGTGTGCGTCCTTCTATAAAGTCGGCCAGTAGAATCCTGCTCTGAGTGTCTTTCCTGCTAAAGACCTTGCTCCGACATGATTTCCACAAATTCCTTTGTGTATCTCGCAGAGCTCATAATCCACTTCTTTTAAGTTAGCACATCTTAAGTATAAGAGTGAATAACCTCGTTTATACAGTATATCGTTAATAATGACAAAGTGGGTTGCTCTGATTTGGATATTCCTTGCCTTTGTTTTATCTTCTAGGAGCCATCCTTTTTTCAAATAATGGACAATATGAGTCATCCACTCGTCTTACTCTTTTATCTTCAGAACCTGCTCACCTTCTATGCTTGGTTGCCCCATTATCTCTATAAATAGTTCGGAGGGCACATTGTAGTCATCTAACGAGGCTAATTTGGCTAGGAAGTCAACTTCTGCGTTTTTGGCCTGAGAGATTTGCACAAAGTCTAGGCTGTCAAAGTGTTGCGAGAGTTGTTGGACGATCTTCAGGTACTTCTGCATCCTCTCTTCTTTGGCTTCATACTCTTCCTTTGCTTGTCCAATTACGAGCAGAGAATCAACTTGGACGGTAAGATTCTTTGCTCTTATAGCTTTTGCTAGACTTAACCCTATTAGCAATACTTCATACTCAACCTCATTATTCGTTGCGGAGAATTGCAGTCTAATTGCATACTTCAATATTTCTTTTTTGGAGATATGAGCACTACTTCTACCCTCCTACTTTCTTCATGGCAGACCCATTTGTTTGAACCGTCCATGTTTCCATAGGGTATTTTTCTTCCTTGTAGGGGTAGGTGAATTCTGAGATGAAGTCCGCCAGTACTTGGACTTTGATTGCTGCTCGAGGCCGATATTTGATGTCGAATTGGCCCAGTTCGATTGCCCATTGGATGAGTCGTCCTGCTGCATCTATCTTGTTCATCGTCTTTCTTATTAGTTGGTTTGTCATGACGATGATGAAGTGTGCTTGGAAGTAAGGACGGAGTTTCCTGGAAGCGACCACCAATGCGAAAACTATCTTTTCCATCCTTGGGTAATTTGCCTTTGCTCCCTGAAATGCCTGGCTGGTATAGTAGACCGACTTCTGGACATTTTCTTCTTCTCTGATCAGTGTCAAACTTACTGCAATGTTAGACACTATTAAGTAGAGGTAAAGTTCTCTCATCACAGAGGAACTTAGCAATGGTGGCTTTGTTGGATACTCTATTAATTTTGCAAGGGCTTCTTTGCATTCGTCAGTCCACTGAAAGGCTTTTTTCAAGACCTTGAAGAATGGCATGCACTTATTCGTTGCCCTGGAGATGAATCTGTTTAGAGCTACAACATTTCCTGTTAAGCTCTGAACCTCCTTCACTGTTTTCGGTGACTTGAGCTCGATTATTGCCTTTAATTTGTCTGGACTTGCCTCTATGCCTCGTTGGGACACCATGAATCCCAAGAATTTCCCTGAAGCAACATCGAAAACACACTTTGTAGGGTTTAGTTTCATATTGTACTTACGTAGTGTGCTGAAGGTTTCTTTTAGATCGTCTAAGTGGTTGGCTTCATCCTTACTTTTCACCAGCATATCATCTACGTATACTTCCACATTCCTTCCAATTTGGAGAGAGAAATACGGTTCACCAATCTTTGGTATGTGGTTCCTGCATTCTTCAATCCAAATGGCATAATTTTGTAGCAGTACAATCATTGGCTGGTGACAAACGAGGTTTTCTCTTAATCTTCTTTGTTCACGAGGATTTGGTTATATCTAGAAAATGTGTCCATGAAACTTAAGAGCTTGTGTCCAACAGTTGAGTCTACCAATTAATCAATCCTTGGCAAGGGGAAGCTATTCTTTGGGTAGGCTTTGTTCAGGTCTGTGAAATCAATGCACATCCTCCATTTGTCATTGCTCTTTTTTACCATTACCACGTTTACTAGTCAATCTGTGTAGAAGACTTCCCTGATGAAACCAGCTTCTAGTAGTTTCTTTACTTCTTCAGTTACTACTTTGTTGCGCTCTAGTGCAAATATTCTCTGCTTCTGCTGTACAGGTTTGCACTTTAGGTTAACATTGAGACGATGCTGTATGATCGTTCTATCAATTCCAGGCATATCCTCATGTTTCCAGGCGAAAACATCTTGGTTTTTCCTTAAGAGGGAAATCATCTTCTTTTTCTCCAAAATTGGGAGTGTTGATCCTGTCTTTAATACCTTTGACAAATCTCCAGGGATGACCTCAACTTCTTGTGGTGTTTCTGATGGTTCGGAGATGGGCTCTAGTTCATTGATCATCCATATGTGATTCTCCCCATATGCTAAGGTAGCTTGGTAGCACTCTCTTGCCAGAACTTGATCTCCTCTGATTTCTCCTACCCCATGGGCTGTTGGAAATTTCACCTTCAAGTAATATGTTGACGTCGCTGCTCTTAGCCTGTTAAGTGTAGGTCTTCCCAAGATGATGTTGTATGTTGAAGGGCAGTTAATTATGAGGAAATCAACTTCCTTGGTGATCTGTGCTAGGTAAGTGCCTGCAATCACGGTTAGAGTGGCGATGGCCCTAGGGATGATTCTATCCCCAATGAAGCTCACTAGAAGAGAGGTGAAAGGCTTGATCCTTCTTTTGTCCAGTTTCATCTGCTGAAACACAGGTAAGTAGATGATATCTGCTGAGCTTTTGTTGTCAATAAGTACCCGGTGAATGTTGAATTCTTTTACTCTGAGCATGATTACCAGTGGATCGTCATGGGGTTGTCTAATGTCGCGACCATCTCTCTCTGAGAAGACGATATCAGGTTCGTCACTCCTTAGCATCTTCACTGGAGAAAGCCGTGAATGGACACTATATATTTCTTTCTCATGGGCTTTTTTTAGGGACTTCAGCGTTCTACTTGCCGTCAATCCTCATGAGATCGTCTTTATCTCTCCTACAGGAGGTTTGTTATCTCCTGCCTCTCGATTTCTATCTTTATCGTCATTTCGTTGGTACCTTTTAGGCTCTGTTTTCCTGACATACTTCTGTAACTTTCCTTTCCGGATTAAAGTCTTCACCTAGTCTTTTAAATGTCTACACTCATTAGTGCGATGCCCATGGTCCTGGTGGAACCTACAGTACTTGTTCTTGTCTTTTCTTTCCGTTGGAGCACTAATTGGCTTCGACCATTGCAGGGAGGGATCGTCCCTTATCTGCATCAACACTTGCTCAATTGACATTATTAGAGGAGTAAAGTTAATGAACTCTGGCCTTCTATCTGGAAGTTCCTTCTTTCTTCTTGTGGTTTGCCCAAAATTTTGTGTCTCCTGCTTCTTATGGTGATTGCTGCTTGTTCCTTCGTCTTTCTTCCTTCTTCCTTTCATTTCTTTTACAAGCACCGCATCTTTTGCATTCATGTACTTCTAAGCTTTTTGAAGCAATTCCACGACTGTTTTTGGTGGGCTTTTGGTGATTGAGAAGAAAAAATCCCTAAGTAGCAGCCTTGCTTGGAAAGTTGTTCGGATGACTTGGTCTTCAGCTTCGTCTACCTGTAGTAGCTCCTTATTGAATTGGGTCACGTACTGTCTTAGTGATTCTTCTTCTGCCTGTTGAATATTGAGGAGATGACCAGTTGGCTTCTTGTGTTTTTGCCCCCCAATGAAATGACGAACAAAACCCTTGCTGAGTTGTTCAAAATTTGCAATAGTTCTTGGGGGTATCTTGCTGAGCCATACTCTGGCTACTTCTTTCAGCGTCATTGGGAATGCCCTGCACATCACCTCGTCTGGGGTCATCTGCAATAGTATCAGTGTCTTGAATGATTCAATGTGATCCAAGGGATCCTTGGAACTGTCATATGATTCCAGCTATGGGAGATGGAATTTCGGTGGGAGGGGACAGTTCAGCACTGCAGTGGTGAATGGTGAATTTGTTCTTCAAATCATCCTATCCAAATTCTCCCCGCCTTTGTCCTTCATGGCACTTCTTAATTCGTCTATCTCCTTCCTTATGTTGCAAAGCTCATTCTCCATCTTGGAGGAATCTCCCCCTGAGGTCCTGTCTCACCTGTTGGCTTGGGAGTTTGATTATTCTTTATTATGGTTTTCAACTATTCGCTGACGTTCTAAGTTTTGGGATTCCATTGTCTTTCACAGCTCTTCATTCTGGTGAGTTAGCTCTTCCACATTAGCTAGAAGGGTCTGGATTTGTTGCTGTTGTACAACTTCTGGTTGTTATGCAGCCTCTGACTCCATCTTGTATTTCAAGGAACTCTTTTGTCATTGGGAAAGATGGCTTTGAATGATTAGCAATTCCCACAGACAGTGCCAAACTGATGATGCAAAAAATCAGCAGTTGAGCTCCTCGTCATAGTGGATGGACAAAGCTGTGATTGGGGTCGTCTCTGTTGGAGGAAAACCTGCAAAAATGAATTGGGTAGAAAAGTAATATGCCAGTGTGGCGTTAGTCAAACCACCTCCGATGCTTAAGTCACTAAGGGAGAAAGATTTTAGAGAGAATTGACTGAAAAGTTATTTTCGTAGAGTATTTGCATGTACCTTTAACTTCTGTTGTCTTCTTTTTTATAGTTGTGTGCCTAATTAATGGGCAATGAATTGCTGTATTTATGTTCAACGGCTAGTGTATTACACAATCTTTGTCTGAAGTTCATAGATCGTTGCTCCGTCTGTTACGCTTTGTCATCAATGAGCGTAATAAATGCGTAACGTCTTTTTTTGGTTAATGACAATCTTAGTTTAATGATGATCATAAATTTCCGACTCATCAACATCCATTTTCAAAACCATCCATACACCCATGTGTTAACTTATTAGCAGATTACAACTTACGTACTCCACACACACTCACACACACAATGTTCCTTTGATTGAGATTTAATTGTTTGATTTCCCTATTATTTTATTTTCATTTTTCTTTCCTTTTACCTTACGGTTTCTCAGCAACCAAACAACTATGGAAGAGAGCAATTATATTATTGAACAGACTAGGCACAATTTAGTCCTTTTCAAAAAAAAAAAAAAAAAGCACGTGTATATTTTTTTCTGTTAAAATTAACAATTTAAGTGATATGAAGATATTGAAATAAAGTTATAATATTGAGGGGTCAACTGTGCATTTCAATAATTCACGATGTTAAGTGTAATTGAACTCCTAGTTTTTTTGAAAACAATTGAATTCCTAGTTTAGATAATTGGAAAAGTATAATTTTCCTCTTTTTTTTCTGGAGCAGGGACCAACTAATGTGTATATCCGGGGTGGATTTGCTGTTATGAAGATGTTCATTGTCTTGATTTCTTGTATTCACTTTTGACCAAGTGGGCTGATTTTCTCCGCATTGTAATGGAGACATTTTCCTTTACACATTTGTGCATAAGTTCACTTCCTCATACTTCCATGATACATAGATTTTGACCCAAACATTAGGGAAAAAAACTTGGAATGTGCTACCAACCAAAGGAGCACTAAAGATTCCCAATCGATGCAATCACTTGTCCACTTTGCAGTGGTGAGCCAGAGACACTCTCATCTTATGCCCAATAGGTAGCATTCAAGTAATGCCCTTTGATTTCACCTGTTTCAGCCTGCGCTTTATCAATTGCTTCGGCAATAGCAAAGTGGCCATTAAGATTCTCCTTCTACAGCTTTAGAAACTCTAGTGATTGGGTGAGTAAAACTTTTGAATGCTAGCAATATCTTACACACAGAATAAAGAATTCCGTCACTTTTTTTTATTATTTGGATGACTCACAACTCTCTTGTTAAGGAGCCTGACCAAACTAATGGGGTTTGTTATGAGCATGGAATTGTGGATTCATTAAATATGTGTAGAACAAATTTGAGATTAAATTGCTAAAATTTAATAGAATTTGAAATGACTTTGAGATTTATATTTTTTAATAAACTTGGATTTAGAATAGATACTTTTAACTCAAACCTGTCTTTTTCTATTTTTTATTACGTGCATTGAAATGAATCAAAGTAGAACGAATGGACCAAAGTGGACCGAAATGTTAAGCTAATGTGGTTGTAGACTTGTAAAAGCGTAGCAATAATAAATGTTACACTTTAACATTTAGATATTAATAGATATATAGATTAAAGTTATTCAAGAAAAAAATAAAATAAAACAAAAGATATAAGGAGAGAGGAATAGAAGATGAATAGAATATATGGTAAAGTGGTTGTAGGAGTGTCAATTCTGGTGAATGCATATCAAGAACTAGAATACAAAGAAAAATACTTCTTCGGTTCCTGGCATCACATATTTGGATTAGATGAAGGTTCTCAGTCACTGTATGTACAGTTATTTGGTTTGTTATTTATGATTAGTGACAAAGAAAGTTGACTATTGTTGGGATGCTTCACAATTATTTGTTTATCTAGATGCAAATATTAGAAGTTTCCGAACTGTAGATATCTTAACTATGAAACAAGCCGTTGATCTCAAACCACATGACTATATGAGTCATCTTTCCATTAATGCTTTTCTAGAAACAAAATAGTGATTCTTTAAACTTAGTTGTTTCAAGTATAAATCAAGATTCTTATGAGTGACAACACAAAGTATGACAATCTGTTCATCTTTGCTTTAACTATTTATCTAAAGATCTAAATATTCTACCTATTTGCATTTAGAGCTCATTAAGATACATGCAAAACAAGTTGAATTTCAATGGCTTACCCAAAAAACTAAAAGATGATATTCAATGTCACAGGATTCCCCAGGTGCATGTAGGCATCTTTGTACATAAGCTGTTGCTTTCTTCTTTACTCTACAACACTCACTTTTCCAATATTTTCTTTCTAACTTGTGTGAAGTGAGCATCCTCGGATTTTCAATGCAAAACGTGCATTCAATGTTTGTGTCACACGTTGCTGTGCATAAAATCTACAAACTATAAAATATGTTCTCTCCTACATATCTCATATATATATATATATGGTTATCATTATCAGTCCTGAAATTTTGAAACAGAAAATTTGGATAAATACTCACCCAGTGCTGGAACACAGGTTTTACATTGAAGTTGAATTTGTCATGAACTCCAACTAATCATTTCTCAAAAAAAAAAAAAAAAACCCCTCCAACTAATCCTAATATTATTCCCAAGGAGATACTCAATTTTTTGCCACCTTAACAAGTACATGTAAAAACTTTAAGCTCAATCAAAGAACTATACCACAATATACAGTAAACTCTGAATTCTGAAACCACAAGCCTTATTGATAAATAAGGAGCAAGGTGTATCTATGGATTTCGGGCAACTTCCACAGATCAGAAAAACAAACCATCTCTCACTTACGTTTGACTATCAATGGGGGGCCGGGGGCTGCAGAGAGTAGTTCTAACACTATTAATTGATCATTTAAAATTTAATTTCACATCAACAGGGAGGGTTGGGCAGCATTAACCACAAAGAAGAAGTTGACCACATTACCATCACTGAGGCTTTCGAAGTTTGACATTGCAGATAACCATCCTAGTCCCTACTCCCTAGATTAGCTCCATCTGTTCCAACATATGACACAGTGATGGCAAGGATGAGTCTCAACACTATTACTTTTTCTCTCCCAGTGGAAGGACTTAATATTCTGTAAATATTGTTACCAATTAAACATTGGGATTTTGTAGATTTTCTGTTAAGTTCTATGGATGAGTTTATCAGAACAATTTATATTATGCAAACTTTATTTGAAGCATCCAAATTCCCTGCTGGGTTAACTTGATCCCAATGAGTTCTTGCTGTGAACCAAATCCTCTGTTCAAAAAAATCATTATCCCTTTAACAAATATGTTACCTTCACTCATAAAAACACTACACTCAGCCACCACCAAACTGGGTTCTGTTTGAACTTGCAGTAAATTACCTTTAGTCACCATTAGGCACTTCTTATTATAACCCCAGAGAAGAAAACATCAAGCAAATTCAGTCCCAGAAGCTCATGTGGGCGATCTGCAGGAGCTGCAATATCAGCAGTCCAGGAGGTTTTTTTTTTTTTAATAAGTAAAAATGTTATATATACGAAAGGCTACTCTATGCATGAAAAACATAGAGCAAACCCAGAAAAGACAAGAAGAAAAAAAACTGAAAAAACAAAAAAGAAAGCCAAACAACAGAATAATTACAAAAGAGAAAGAGAGCTAAGAAAAGAGGGGAGAGAATCACTAGTCGTGAGTCCCCAAGCCCGAGAGACCAATCAAAAAGAATCCCACTAAAAGAGGCAATCATCTGAACACCGGAACTATCCAAATCCTTAAAAGTCCTCCGATTCCGTTCCTTCCAAATACACCATAGGATGCACAATGGAACTAAGTTCCAAATTTGAGAAGAATGCTTCCCCAACCAATTCCACCAGCCAAAAAGCAAATCTGGGATCGATCTAGGCATGACCCAAAACAAACTAAAAGTTTTTAAGACAAAACTCCACAACTGATAAGCCATCTCACAATGAAGAAGTAAGTGATCTACCGTCCCAGGAGGTATATTTTCAAAGCCTAGATTAGGTCTTTTAGCTTTCTCAGGGACCATCCATACATCAAGACCCAACTTTGCAAATCAATCAGGATATTCTCCACACAGCTTTTAGCAGATTCAAAGAAAAGTAGAAGACCCTTCTGCGCAAACTTAAAGTTTTTCCAGTCCATTGTCTTTGAGAACTACAATGTGCTAGGATTATCACTTCATGCCCAGCCCAATTAAGAATCAGCCTTAGTAATCAATTTATTCCCTATACAACTACAATCATTGCTGTATGTTTACACTTTACATACCCCTGAGCAAAAAAGTACACAAACAAACAAATAATGCATGAAACTAACAATAGTCTATTAAAGATCAATGATTCGAGTTCAATAATATCATGTATCCTGTAAAAGGGATCATCCAACCAGGCAGAAATATCATATCAATCAAACCAGAAAACTTAAGCGTTAATATCCACAAAATGAATACCAAAAAAAGTTGAAGCCACAAACTCTGCAAGTTTAAGAATGCACCCAAAGACAGTAAATTACCATTATCAAAGTAGATCACCAGGTTGAGTTTAACTACATATCTAAAAGAAAAAGGAGATACATGATTAGATAAAGAAGTTCTCAAGATTCTAGAATGCAACTATTTCTCTTTCTTTTCTGAGGATGAACTATGGACATATTGCAGGTTGACTAGAAGAAGAATTTGCAGGAAGAAGAGTGCCTTGAGACCTGTGTCTTCAGCATTTAGCAATAATCAAAATAGATGCCATAAGCTCAGGACACAAATACAAAATAAAATGACTTTGGAGTCGAGCTAAGATATGAGATATCCAATAGTACTTAAAAAGGTTGTAAGCAGAAACACAAAAAATAAAAAGTCATGATATTAATAACAAGGAGTCTCCTATTTATTTATTTTT
The DNA here is from genome assembly GCF_040712315.1 of Castanea sativa. Classification (NCBI taxonomy): domain Eukaryota; kingdom Viridiplantae; phylum Streptophyta; class Magnoliopsida; order Fagales; family Fagaceae; genus Castanea; species Castanea sativa. The sequence goes on along the minus strand of NC_134022.1, from coordinate 22,538,773 downwards.
CCCTTACTCATGGGGGTATTGGACACAAACGTAAAATATAAACATGAATCCCGTTTAAAATTAAGAATCCCTTGTCACAGATCAATAACTGAGATTGTTGTCTTGGAGATCACATATCCAAGTGAGAATGGTACATGATAATGGAAATGCTTTATCCAATAAGTGTAAAATGTTAAACTAGCAATTGAATAAAATGTCAAGAACTAAATTTAAGTTGGAACAAAATGTTACAATCGTTCAGCATACCTTCTCAGATTGATGCCCTACCTCTAGATGATATGTCTTACAGCGATACACATTCCATAATTGAGGAACCTTGTCCTGAAATTTAATCACAAACTTCTCCAGAAAACACCTCTCACTAGGTAGTATGAAAGTTGATAGGGACAAATCATTCTTCAGCAATCCCTTAGCTTGCAACAACTGAATAACTGAACATCTAGGAATAATCCTCTTCTCCAAACTTAAAAATAGAACTGAAGGACTTCTGGCAATATCAGCCGATGGCCAACCCGATTTATTCACAAGGAAGTCCATTGCTTTTGTGATCTTATCTTCTGATATAAGCATACAATTTGGCTGTCTTTTAAAAGCTAAGAGAGCAACATTCTCGGACCAACCCCATCTCTTATAAAGCTCCAATTTTGAGTCCAGCATTGGTTTACTCATACTCAAAACCACATGGATTGCTTGGACAAACAATGTTTTCGAGGGATCAAATCCCATTTCCTTAACCTCTTGTACAGCACTAACAAATCTAGTATGCTCAACGAACGCTGTACGTGTCAGATTAGTTACATGGAAAGAGATAACAGATTGAGGCGATCCGAGTCGTCTCAAAAGTTAAATGTTTGGAACCATATTATTAGTGACATTATAACGGGGTGATCTCTTCAAAGTTGTAAGTACTTTCTCGTCAACAAGTAGTACACTCTTGAGGAAATCATAGCAGGGAATAATGTGGTTCTTCAAACTATTTCCTAGTAGAGATGGGTTTGCACAGAGGACCCTAGTGAGATCAGAACTTGAAACCCCCTTGGAAAGGAAAAACTCAATTTTGGGCAAAAGGGTCTTCTCAGGTTTAATTGTAAGCACCTGTGGGATTGACCTGACAAGTTGGGAGATCTGGGTATTGCTGAAACCATTCTCTCTGAGAAGATTAAGCACAGAGTCTGGTTTATCTGGTTTTTCAAAGTGTACCTTTTGGGATGCTAAAAGAGCAGACTTTGGGGACAACCCACATGAGTTTATGAGGTAAGACGCAGTAAAAGAGTGTTTTTGTCTGATTATCAGTTGTTGAGTAGAATCAGATAAATTTATTGATGTGAATGATTTGGCAACAAAGTAAGCATTTTGGTGAAGAAAACCCAGTTGGGTTGTCGTACGTTTGAGTAATAAACCAAACATAATTGAATTGAATTGACTCACCGAGTTTGCCCAATCCAGCAAATGATGGCCTCTGAATTATTCTTCATGTGCTTCAGCTTCAAAGTTCAAACCAACTGTTTCTCAGCAACAAAAAAATTGTTCAAACCAACTTTCACAAAATCTAATAAGGTTCTCAAGAATCTCTTCTTCTTCTTCTTCTTCTTCTTCTTTTTTGTTTTTGTAAGATCTGAAGCATTGAGGGCGAAAGAAAGAAGTGGATGACTGACTGTACGGGCCTGCGGGGTATATGAAGTGAGCGTTGTGCCGTTTTCTTTATTAAACGGTAAGTCGTTTTGTCCTGGGAGAGAGGGTGTGTCAATATATATATATATTTTAGCAAAGTCATTTCTCTTTTGTTAAATCACTGTATCTAGTGAAATAGTTTTAAAAACTGGTATGTCAAAAAACCGGAAAAGTATCAAATTTCTGGTTTTTTGGCCAGTTTTTGACTAGTTTTAGGGTTTTTTACCTATTGAATTGGTATCTAGTTTTCGGTTGTTCGTTCGATCTTTAAAATTATGCAATCTAGTTTTACACCCTATCCTATCTACCATCTGAACTCCGCAACTAAAATTAAAAAAAAAAAAAAAAATGCTTGGATCAAAATAAGATCTTATGTTGATTGTGGTGTACGCATTGTGTGAAAGTTTTGTAAGAGGTTGGTTAAGAATGATTAGATTGTAATAATATGTTATATCTTTGGTTCCAAGAAAGAGTTGTGTTCGATGACCATATTATGTTGTCAAATCTGATTCACTAATTAATATTCTCAGAATTTTTTTGTTCACATTGTAACTTTTTTGTTTATGCATTAAGGTTGGTTGTCTATCTGCTATCTCTTATGGTTTGTCTGCATCATATTGATCAGCATCCGAGGACAATTTTCTAGCTTTTGAATTTCAAGACAATTAGTACACATGGTTATTTTGGATAGGGGATCACCCACTGCTGCCTCATCTTGCATTCTATAAGCTTATGGGATTCTATCAGGAAATTTTTTTTTTGAGCCATATGTGGATTCATTGGGAGATAACCAAGCAAATTTGGAAATTGGGCTTTCATAGGCTCCTCAATTACACAAATTTACAGGATCATTTTGTTTTTTTGTTTTGATGCATGTATTGTCACCATTAGGCTCCTCTCATTATAGGCCCAGAGAGAACGCATAAAGCAAATTCAATCCCCAGAAACTCGTGGACACACTGCAGAATCTGCAAGATCAGCAGCCAAGGAGGTACATTTTCAAAGCCCAGATTAGGTCTTTAGATTTCGCTGGGACCATAAAGTACACTTCTCAGGGACATGCATCAAGACCCAACTTTGCAGACTAGTCATAATATTCTCTACACTGCTTTTAGCAGATTCGAAGAAAATTAGAAGACCCTTTGCCCATACTATAGCTTTTCCAGCCTATAGTCTTTGAGAACTAGAATGTGCTAGGATTATCACTTCATGCTCGGCCCAACCGGAAATCAGCTTTTGGAGTTATCTTATTCCCTATTCTACTACAATCATTGCTTATGTTTGCGTACCCCTGAGCCAAAAAGTACACAAACAAACAACTAATGCATGAAATCTATAGAATATTAACAATTCAAGTAGTTGAAGAATATCACGCATCCCGTTTAGTGCTGATATTGGCAATGAAGAGGCCAATATATGACCAATGAGTTAGTGATCATGTCAATCGCACCAGAAAGCTGAAGTGTTTAATCTTCTAATACAAGTTGAAGCCACAACCTCTGCAACTTTAAGAGTGCACCCTAAGACAGTAAATTACCATTATCAAAATAGATCACCAAGAGTGAAATTGAGTTTAACTACATATCTAGAGAAAAAGGAGAAAATGAGTTATAAAAAGAAGTTCTCAAGATTCAAGAATGTGACTATTTGTCTATATGTTTTGAGTTCTGACAATGAACTTAAGAGAAATCAACAATGTCTAAGGCATCCTCCTATTCAAAATCTCATAAATGACATATTGCAAATTAACTGGAATGTGAATTTTGTAGGAACTTGTGTACTGTGTCTTCAGCATATAGCAACTATCACAGTAGGTGCCTTATAGAAAATAACTTCGGAGTCGAGCTAAGATATTAGATATCCAATAGCACTTCAAAAGGTTGCAAACAGAGAAGCAATAAAAATTGAAAATAATCTAGCCATTAACAAGGAGATTCCTTCTTCTTTTTTCTCCCTATTTTTGCGGGTATTGGGCACAAGTAGAAAAATATAAATGTGAATCGGGACTTTTGTTTGAAATTAAGAATCCATGTTACAGATCAATAACTGAGATTGTTGTCTTGGAAATCACTTATCCAGGTGAATACAATACAGTATAATGCAAATGTTTTATCCAATAAGTATTAAGTGTTAAGGTAGTAACTGAATAAAAAGTTAAGAACTAAATTTAAGTTGAAAGTCAAAAAGTTACAATTGTTTAGCCCCACATAACTACTCAGATTCGTGTCCTACCTCTGGAAGATCTGTCTTACCCCAATACGCATTCCACAATTGAGGAACGTCATCCTGAAACTTGATAACAAATTTCTCCAGAAAATATCTTTCAATAGTTTGTATGAAAGTCAATACGCAAATCATTCTTCAGCAAACCCTTGGCAAGCAAACTTTGAATAACTAAATATTAGGGATAATCCTCTTCTCCAAATTGAATAAGATTATTATAGGATTTCTAGCAATAACTGCAGATGGAAAAATTGCGATCTTCTCTCCTGATAAAAGCATACAATGTGGCCGCCTTTTAAAAGCCAAGCGAGCAACATCCTTGGACCAACCCCACCTCTTATAAAGCTCCAATTTTGATTCCTGCATTGGTTGTCTCATAATAAAAACTACTTGGATTGCCTCGACAAACACTGTTTTCAAGGGATCAACTCCCATTTCCTTAACCTTGTGTACAGCCTCAACAAATCTAGTATGCTTATTCAATGCTACACGTGGATAATTTGTTACAAAAATAAGAGATAGCAGACTGAGGCACTCCAAATTGCCTCAAAATTGAAACGTTTGGAACCATATTATTGTGGCATCAACAATTGTTGAGCGCTTGAAAGTTTTAAGGACTTTCTTGTCAGCAAGTAGTACACTCTTGAGGAAATCATAGCAGGGAATAAGATGTTTCTCTACCTACTCAACAGTACTGGGTTTAAAGAGAGCATCCTAGGGAGCTCAGAGACTGAAGACCCCTTTTAGAGTGGAAAAATTCAATTTTTGGCAAGAGGGTCTTCTCAACATCCCATAAAAGCAACTGTGGGCATGACCTGACAAATTTGGAGATCTGGGTATTGGTGAAACCATTCTCTCTAAGAAGATTAAGCACTGAATCTGGTTTCTCTGGGTTTTCAAAGTGTACTCTCCGGGACACTGAAATAGCAGATTTTGGGGACAACCCACAAGAGTTTATGTGGTAAGAAACTGTAAAAGAATGTTTTTCTTCTTGACCTTGTTGTGGTTGACTAGAATTATCAGGTGATTTCAATGATGTGAATGATTTGACAATAAAGTAAGCATTTTGGTGAAGAAAACCCAGTTGGGTTGTCCTATGTTTGAGTAGTACGAGTCGTGTTGAACAGAGAAAACCAAACATAACTGAATTGAATAGACTCACAGTTACTGACTTTGCCTGATACAGCAAACCTTCATGGAATGATGGCCTCTGAGCTACTCTTCATGTGCTTCTGAGTTTCACAAGTGCTTGAGCTTCACAAAGAGAACAAAGTTCAACCAAACATTCACAAAATTCAATTCAATGGTATGTCGTTTGGTCCTGGGAGAGAGAATGCACTGTTTCTCTTTTTGCTAAAATCACAGGAACCAGGTTCTCTTTGACAAATAACAAACATCTACGAAAGTGTGATTAACCTGAGCAAAAACTCTTTCTTGCAGATACACCAGGGTTTTTCAGGATCTTAAGACAAGTCAAGCACATCTGTGTAGCAAAGAAAAACATCAAAGAATATTATGCAGAGAGGTGCCAGGATGGAGCACACTACTGCTTCTAGAGGGGGTTTAGAACAGAAACAGGAAATGGTGAGGAATTGCAATAGTGGCAAAGTCAAGAGAAGGCAAAAGGTTTTTTGCTAGATGCTTTTAGTGTGTTGACATAGGGTAAGCTTGAGGTGAGACGTCTAGCAATCAGAGAAGCACCCTTGAAAGCAACCCACCTAAACATCAACTCACTCATCATCCTAATTCGGAGCAAGGAAATAGAAGAAATGATCAGAAGCAACAGAATCAGCAAGTGGAGAGCAGAGTGCATAGTTGCAGAAATACGAAGCATTTTGCAGACTTTCTGTGACTACATGCACGCTCTAGGTGGCCTCCACTGGATGTTTTTGTTGAAATTATTGACTCTCTCTTTGTGATTGTATTCTTTGAAAAGGGATAGTACACATCTTACTATGTGTCTTTCTCTTTTCCTTTTCTAATAATATTATTTTACTTATAAAAAAAAAAAGGAAAGATAAATGCTACCATCTTTGCTGTGCATCAAGCTGCACTGCAAGAATGCCAATGTTTAGCTAATCTTGCCTTTAAAAATTTCATGAGCATTTTCTGGATATGTATGACTGTAGTACTGGCTAGAACTCTCAGTTCCGTTATTTTATCCTTTTGTTGTATAAAAAAAAAGAGGGATCCTTTTTCTGTTTTTCATGTATGTATTCTCATCTTGATTTCAAATTTTCTATAAAAACAAACAAAGATAACTATCCTTGGACTTAAACAGATATGTTAAAATGGTGTTAGACACAGCAAACCAGCACACATACATATATGTATATGGACAGCAAAGCAGGGATCTTTAAGTTGAACCAGGATCCACAATATGAGACAGTAACAGCAAAGATAAGTCTTAATTTCTCTCTCGCATTTGAAGGACATGATGTTCCCTAAACATTGGGTTATTGGGTTGTGTAGATTTTCAATTAAATTATATGGATGAGAGTTTATCAGAACAAAAAATCATATGCAAACAATAGATGTGAAACATCCCAAATTCCTAGCTGAGTTAACTCAATCCAAATGAGCTCCTGCTAGGAACCAAATCCTCCATCCAATATGTTATTGTAGCTTTAACAAAAATATTAGGTTCACTCAATAAAACACTATTCTCAGCCACAACCAAACTAGGTTCTTTTCAAACTAGCTTTACATCACCTATGATAATCATTGGGCACTTATTATTATAATACCAGAGAGAGCAGATAATGCAAATTCTGTCCCCAGAAGCTGCAATCCGGAAGGTACATTTTAAATCCCAGAAAGCCTAGATGGTCATTAGATTTCTCAGGGACCTAAAGTTCACCAAACGCCAACTTTGCAGATCAGTTAGGATAATCTCCATGGTCCTTTTAGCAGATTCAAAAAAGACACTTTTGCCCAAACTTGAGTTTTTTCATTCAATTAGGCTTTAAGGCTTAGAATATGCTAGGAGTATACATCATGTGCAGCTCCATTTGGAAACAACCTTGGGAATCATCTCACTTAGAGTATGATCATTGCTATATCTTTGTAGACTCCTGAGCTACAGAGTACACAAACATAAACAAACAAATAATGAATGAAAATTAAAGACTGTACATGGAAGATCAACAAGTCAAGTTGAAAATTATGATGCATCCACTGAATAGGATCATCCAACCAGGTAGAAACAATGAAGAGGCCAGTATAGGAGAGATGGGTATTTGATCAAATCAGAAAACTTGAGTGCTAATATCCACAGAACAAAATCCAAAGAAAGTTGAAGCCACAAACTCAGCAAGTTTAAGAATACATAGAAAGGCAGTATATTACTCTCATCAAATTTAAATTACTCACTGTGAAGTTGAGATTAACTTAATACATAAAGATAAAGGAGAAACATAATTTATAAACCCAAGTTCACAAGGTTTAAGATGCAAGAAGCACCAAAATCATTTAAGATTTTATTTTATTTTAATTTAGTTTGTCATGTTGAGGGTATTAAAAAATTTAATTAGGTATTTTCCATATTGGTTTAGTCCTTGAACCCCACATAACTAATGCTATTGTAATGGTGAAAGACATTAGAATTTGAATAAGAAATTGATGAGTTGGGAATATGTGTTTATCTTTGTTTGGTGGTGATGCCAAACACCCTTAAGTGGTGATGCCTAGGGTTTAGGCAGCTTCTAGGTGGTGAAGCCTAGGGTTTTTATTTTTATTTTTATTTTTAATTTTTTTCTTGTTTATCTCTATTTTCCTGCACTTTCCTACATCAGTTCAAGAATGCAACAATTTCTCTATCTATTCTGAGGATGACTTGTTAAATGAAATAAGAAGTGTTTTAAGGCATCCATTTATTTTAAGTGGCATATTGTAGGTTGACTAGAAGGTGAATTGGCAAGAAGTATAGTGTCTAGAGACCTGTGTCTACAACATATAGACATATCCCATTTATTACAAGGATACTCCTATTAAAGTTTTTCTTTTCTTCCTTTTCGCTCCCTATTTTTTAGGGTGTTGAAAACAGCTACACAAATAGTAAACTATGTGACCATGTTAGTCAGGACATCTGTTTGAAATTAAGAATCCATGTTTCATAATTCATACCAACCACTGAGATTGTTATCTTGGAGAACATGTATCTAGTACAAGATAACGCAAATGCTTTATCCAATAAGTAGAAAATGTTAAAATAGCTACTGAATAAAAAGACTGAATTAAAATTTAACTTGAAGTCGAAATGTTACAATTGTTCAGCCCCACATACCTTCTCAGATTGGCTTCCTACCTCAAGATCTTTCTTACCCTGATACACATTCAACAATTGAGGAACATCGTCCTGAAGCTTGATCACAAACCTCTCCAGAAAACTCCTCTCACTAGGTATTATGAATCTTGCTAGACCCAAATCTTTCTTCACCAAACCCTTGGCTAGTAAAATTTGAATAACTGAACATCTAGGGATAATCCTCTTCTCCAAACTTAAAAATAGAATCGTAGGATTTTTAGCAATATGTGCTGATGGCCAACCCATTTTGTTCACAAGGAGGTCCATTGCTTTTGTGATCTTCTCTTCTGATAAAGCCATACAATTTGGGTTCCTTTTAAAGGCCAAGAGGGCGACGTCCTTGGACCAACCCCATTTCTTATAAAGCTCCAATTTTGATTCCAGCTTTTCTTTACTCATCTTTAAAACCACTTGGACTGCTAGAACAAACACAGTTTTCAAGGGATCAAATCCCATTTCCTTAACCTCGAGTACAGCCTCAACAAACTTTGTATGATTTAAGAACGCTATACGGGGAAAATTAGTTACAAACAAAGAGATTTTAGAATGAGGCACTCCATGTTGTCTCAAAAGTTCAATGTTTGGGACCATATTATTTGCAACATCAGCCCCTGGGGATCCCTTGAAAGTTGTAAGGACTTTCTCATTGACAAGTAGTACGCTCTTGAGGAAATCATAGCAGGGGATTAGATGATTGTTCAAGCTACTTCCTAACAGAGATGGGTTTGAAGATATGATGGTAGTGAGGTCAGAGCTTGAAACCCCTTTAGAGCGGAAAAACTCAATTTTGGGGAAAAGGGTCTTCTCAGGACAAGATAAAAGCACCTTTGGTCGTATCCTGACAAGTTTGGAGATCTGGGTATTGGTGAATCCATTCTCTTTGAGAAGATTAAGCACTGAGTCTGGTCTCTCTGGGTTTTCAAAGTGTACCCATTTGGATGCTAAAAGAGCAGATTTTGATGATAACCCACAAGAGTTTATGAGGTAAGACACTGTAAAAGAATGTTCTTCTTCTTGACCTTCTTGTTGTTGGTGACTAGAATCAGATAATGTTATTGATGCGAACGATTTAACAATAAAGAAAGCATTTTGGTGAAGAAAACCCAGTTGGGTCGTTCTACGTTTGAGTAATAGTAGACGTGTTGAACAAAGAAAACCAAACATAATGGAATAGACTCACTGACTTTGCCCGTTGGTTGTCTGATTAATCCTTCAGGGAATGGTGTCCTCTGAGCTATCCTTGTATTCGGTATTCCAGAAGAGCTTGAGCTTCACAGTTTGAGAGTTAAATCAAACATTCACAGAATCCAACTAAAAAATAAAGCTTCTCAAAATCAAGTCTCGTGTAACACAGAAGAGAGAGAGAGAGAGAGATTGTGCTGTTTCCCCCCATTTGTTTTCGCAGGTACTGTTGGACTCTTGAGAAGAGTCTGAAACTCACGCTTTATAACACTTATCTGTAATGCTTATTTTTTCGAATTCATTAGCTAAGGCAAAATTAAATAGTGATTTGCTCTCATTTGCCAAAAATTTTCTTGCAATGACAAGCATCATGTTAATTTGTGTCTGTGTCTATATATATATATATATATATATATATATATATATTTATAAAGATTTTAAGTTAACTCTACTCAATCATATTGTATGTAATCAAACTAGATAAAAATAAATGAGGTAGAGTGTTATCTATCATTAAGGGTGGTGGTCTAGTGATCAAGGGACCTACTCTGACATGGTTTGGAGAGTGAAGGTCCAGGATTGAAATTCCAAGATAGAAGCCCTAATGGAAAAACTTCACATCTCCAACTCTTCGTCGACTGGTGATCTTATGGGGCTGGATGGAAAATAAATCTTTGCTTGTAAGCTCGATAACAAGTAAAATGTTATTAACTCTAGTTGCCCTTAACTACTTTATTTTTTTATTTTTCAGTAGGGTTGGGGAATTTGTATAAGTTGGGATAACTCGCTTTTTGTTTGCACTTGGAATAAAATGTTAGTTTTAGTTTCATGGTCAAGGTCTCATGTAGTGTTAAGAGCGTTTCAAAGACAATAACATTCAACTGATAGTGACAAGTAACCTATTTTGTATGACAGTTTCTGAATGTAGCGGATCTCATGCTGGTTGTGGTGTACGCACCATGTAGAAGTTTTATAAAAGCCTGATTGAGGATTGATTAGATTGTAACTGGTTACATCACTCTTTTTTGGCTAGGAATTCTTGACACTCTTAAACTAAGAATTTACATGCTTAAGCAACCTTGGGCTTAAACAATACATGTTAAAGTATTGTTAGAGACAGCAATACAGGAAGTAGCCAAGGAACCAAAAAAAGAGACATCAAAGTTGATATCTTTGAGTACGACCAGGATTCACAATGTCACATAATCACATTCAACAAAGAAAACAACTAAGCTTCATATGCATTTGAACGAATAGAAAGGTAATTCTGCTGTCTGCAATAACCAATAACACAAAGGAGGATTTTTTTTTATTTTCTATCTTCAATTTGCCTAATTCCATGAACAGGGGTAATTCAATCTTAAGGAGTAACATACTTGCTAGTTCATTAAATAAAACCTCCTCTTTCTCCCAAGAAAAAAAAATCTTGAGTATCAAGAAATTCCAACAATATAAGTTCAATTAAATTTTCTGTAGTTTCACTTGAAAGCAGCAATCCCATGAACGCGAGGTCTTTGTGATTACATTGTCCTACAATTCAGTACCACTAATATTTCATCTAATTTTATACTCATAATTTGAAGGACACCCATTAGACGACATTGGGCACCACAGAATTATAGTGCTCACCAAGCCCAAATGCATGCTTATGGTATGATAGTATGATACTTGAATTTGATGAACCATTCCCATCATCGGATTTGTACTCCTTCCCCATCTCTACATCAGGGAAGGACCCCGATAATATCATGATATGTTTTCTAAGGCAGTGAGTTAAAGCACCGAGCTCTAGTTGGCCTCCCCATGCCGCAGTAGATTCCACTTCTTTGCAGTAATTCTCAAATCTCTCTGTAACTGAATTATCAGAATCACCCTCTAACACATTCTCTGACAGGAAAAATGGGATGAAATCGGATGCATGTTTCCTCATATAAGCAGCCACCATTTCTCGAAGCTCTTTGTATGTATAAGGAGATGAACCACCAGAGAGGAGGGCTAACTGGTCCTCAACAGCTCGGTAGAGGCAGTGCCCATCTGGCTTTATTTCAGTAACAGTCAAACCAAGGGGTTCAAGCTTTCTTTCCAGTTTCTCATTTTCAACAATTCGATCACTTGTAACGTTGCTCTGCTCTTCTTGGATTCTTTGCTCTCTTGCTGCTTCTTCCTGAGCTCTTTTTTCTCGCCTCTTTGCACTCTTACTGGGCTTTGAATCCCTTGATTGGTCAGGTTGACTGGTAACAGAAACCCCAGCAATTGCCTTCACCAAAGTGTCAATAGTGCCTTTTCCATTTCCACTACTGCCACTATAGCCTAATGAGGCAAGTTCTTTGGCATGGTTTTCTTTAAGCTTAGCAGAAAGTTGAGAAACCTCTTCCTCCACCTGCTTCTTCTTAGCTTTCTGTTCAGCCTTGCTACCTTTGGCTGCTGCCTTTTTCAGCCCAATTTCCTTGTTCTGCAGCTGTGATATCTCTTTCCTGCACACAAACGATAGTCATTTGTGCAAAAACACGAGAATTTCAAAAGGCTGAAACACAAAATACAACAATTCTGAGGGACAAGCCTCAATCACACAAAAGGAATAATAAATAAGAAAAAGAACATTCCTTTCAACCACTGATTTGCAGAGCAGGGAACAGTTGAGGCATACTATGCTCAAATCCACCACCATTGTATTTTTTTTTTACTTTATATCAGGACTGCATTTCATATTATAAGGCTTAGTAGCACTGCCTTATTCTCATAAAGGCCCTCTTCTACTTTTTAATTTAGTAACAGGGATGAGTAAATTAAGCTCATAAGTGTCAAGTTCACTTAGCAAAATTCATCTTTGGATTAGAATCCAACTGTGCCAATCCAATTTAATTATTTCTTCTCCACAATCTTTTAGAAAGGGAAACAAGACATTGGTAACACTGCCTCTTTCAACAAGGCTATGTCTTCTTATTAAACTACCACTTGTATGCTGGAAAACTAGGAATAAACCAGAAGCAGCAAGAAACCATCATTGTTGCAGAATAGTTAAAGGCGTAAATGCACTTTTAGTCCCTACATTTTGACCCGATTTCTATTTTGGTCCCTACATTTTAATTTTACCATTTTTAGTCCCTAAACCAATTAACGCGTTCCATTTTGGTCATTTCCGTCAGTCAACCAACGGAAATTGCTGAGCTGGCTACCGGAAGAATTAAGAAATTATAAAAAATGTCACGTCACCACGACACATCAGCATATATTTTTTTTAAAAAAATTGTCAATTTTAATTAAATAATAAAAATAAAAATAGAATTAAAAACTAAAATTCACATTAATTAAGATTGTTCTTCAAATTATTCTTCATTTTACAACTTGTTCTTCATATTCTTCCCAAATCAAACCCAGCAACCAAGAACTCAAACCTAGCTCAAGAACACAAACCCAGCAACCCAAGAACTCAAACCCAGATCACTAGGACATAAATGAAAATAAGAAGAAAAAACTCAACCCACCATTGCAACCCAACCACCACCACCACCACCTCTGAAATTCCACTTAAACATCAAATCAAACCCCAAAACCCAAACTGAAATTCAAAAACCAAACCCAACCAAATCCGAACCCATAGAACAATCACAGCCAAATACCCATCACCTGCAACCCCCACATCCACCAACAGCAACAACAACCCACCAACACCAACACCAACCCACAACACACACAAGACCCACAACCCCACGACTACCCACGCCCATGGTGAGCAAAACCACCCACCCATGGCTACCCACGACCCCACAGTGTACAAAACCACCCACCTATGGCTACCCCCGCCCCCACGAACCCACGCCTACCCACAGCACAACCCCACACCGATCTGAAGCCCACCCACCCAAAGCCGATCTTGAGAAGAGAGAAGCTTCACCGAGAAGCTTCACGAACCCACACCTACCCACAGCCACCCACAACCCCAACGACCCCAGCCGGCTCACAACCCACCCACCTCAACCCAACCTCAAACCCAGCCACCCCAAACTCAACCCACCCCACCCTAATCTCAACCCGTCCACCCCAAACCCAATCTCAACCCACCCAAACAGCTTAAGGATCACAAATCCCACCCCCGAAAACATCAGAAAATTCAACAAAACCCACCTCTTCTCAAATCCAAACCCATCATTAGAGAGACCCACAAACAGAAAACCACCACCACTAATTCCAAAAAAAGAGAACCCACACAGAAAATATCAAATTTAAACCTTGCAACCAAACCTACCCCAAGCCAAACCTCAAATACAGTAGCGGGAAACTCAGATTAACCGTTGATTGGTGGGTGTAGGTCTCAATGATGATGTTTCGGTGGTTATAGTGGTGATTTGAGAGAGAAGAGAGGTTTGAGATATGAGTGAGAAGAGAGAAGAGAGGTTTAAGTCAGAAAGGAGATAAGAGAAGGGAGAGTTAAAAATTAAGTAACGTCCAGAGAGAGTAAAGATACTTTTTGATCTTAATTTTAGTAATTTTTTTGTTTTATTTCTGTTTTTTATTTAATTAAAATTGAAAATTAAAAAAAAAAAAATAGATGCTGATGTGTCATGGTGACGTGGCATTTTTTATAATTTTTTAATTCCTCCGGCAGCCAGCTCAGCAATTTCCGTCGGTTGACTGACGGAAAGGACCAAAATGAAACGTGTTAATTAGTTTAGGGACTAAAAGTGGTAAAATTAAAATGTAGAAACCAAAATAGAAATTGGGCCAAAATGTAGGAACTAAAAGTGCATTTACGCCATAGTGGCAAATCAAGAAATAAACAAAATGAAAAGCAGTGAAGTGATAGTTTAGATTTGTGATAAATAAATGACCTGTGTCTAGCAAGCATTTCATCACGAGTTTCCTCTTTCTTTTGTGATGCATTATCTGAAATTGCTTCAGTAGTTTTATCCTCTATTTCTTGAGTGTCCTCCATTTGAGCAACCCTGCAATCAAGGTAGACAACAATGCAGAGCACAGGGTGAAAACCTTCCAATGCAAATAACTAGTATTTTAGATCTTTTGAACTACAATAAACACCATCTGGGGAGAGGGGAAAAGGCAGAGAGAGGGGGTACAAAAAGATGATAAAAAACAGGCATCTCTTTAAATTAAAAACTGAGGAGATCTAAGTTCGATGAACAACTTTAGAAGATTACAGAAGCTATCTTCAATTTTAGCTTGCTAGTATGTACACAGTTATTTAAGCTCTAACATGTATCAAATACATACAATATAGTTTCTAAGAGTCAGCAAAATTTTTCTACCTACATAAACTGTCTAAATATATGGTTCAACTTATGACTTGTTGACATACAAATTAAACTAATTCCTGGTATAACCAGTGTCAGACTGTCACAAATTAAAATCATTTGGTTCATGCAAATATTGAGCCACTTATACCTATACAATTGAAACATTGTTGCAAACATGTGGTGATATAAAGAAGGTTAAATATGGTGGCATGGAAAGCAACATCGTGAGTAACGACCTCCGATGGCTACATTAAGATGGTCTACAGTTCTTTTTTTGATAAATTAAGATCCTCTAGAGTTCTTAAGTAAACTCCACCATGAAATCCTAAAATCCTAACTATCCATTTTGAAATGAATGGATTGGATTTTAAAAAGTCATCAATAATCTACATAGATACCAAATAGTCATAGTCAAACTTTCACTTAAGGTATCAACATTAACATCAACAACAATGCATCATACAACAGATTCACGTACATACTGAACAGTAAAAACATAAACCAAAATCAATTTAAAATTCCCAAAAAATACAATCTTTTGCTAGAACCCATTCTAAAAATCACAACGCAAAGAGAGATATATAAAAAATAAAAACTGAGTCATAATTTTCTCAAAAGAAGGAATCAGATAATAACCCACAAAGCAAAACAGTCTTAAACATACATACAAGATACTATACTAGGAACTAGATAGTTTCTAAATTTACATTCTTTGAATAACAAGAAAAACACAAAAACTACTAAAGTTTGAAATTTTATAAAAATATAGAAAATGTTTTAATAAGATTTCTTACCAAGCAATCAAAGGGTTTGAGGAAGAAGAGCCTCAAGTATCGATAATGAGAGAGAGACAACATAGAATAATATTTGAGGTTAGGGTTTACCGTTTACGCGTGAGAGTGAGACAACCAAGAATTCTCTGAAACCATATGCTGAGTTTAAGTACTGTTACTTAAATACCCTTTTTAAAATTCAGACCCTGGTTCACTTATTTCACTGACAGACCAAACGGCGTTAAAAGTTAAAAGTTAAAACCCTTTTTTTCTGTTGGAACTTAGATGCACAGAAGATACTGCCATGAATATGATACCGTAACAGTAACACGACAAGACACGGAAAATAGGATACTATTACAATTAGAAATATGGGTATGCTACTCAAATAAAATGTCCTCGTTAAAACCCCATTTAGAAAAGCTGGAGAAAACCTTAAACCCATCATGTGATGTCTTCTACTACTTCTGCGTAGCACATTATACGCTATTCAAATAAAATATCCTCATTAAAACCCATTTAGAAAAGCTTAAGAAAACCCCAAACCCATCTTCTCCTATGAAATACAGATACGGCAGATACGACAACGTTACAACACATGATGCGCTACCCAAATAAAATGTCCTCATTAAAAACCATTTAGAAGGGCTGGAGAAAAGCTCCTTGTTATTGTAAGATTAATCTATCTGGTGAGTGTGAGATGTTTACCTTTTGCTTGGTTGGTTGGTTGTATCACTTGTATGATATCAATCAGATCAACAGCTTTCAGATGGATGATTCATTCAGGGCTCAAGAGACTGGTTCCATCCCAGATCAGAGAGATATGAGGTTTGCCTTTTTCTCTGGGTTTTAACAGGGGTAACTAAAAAAAGAGAAAGGTGTATACGGTTTTAACGTCGTTTGCTCTTTGAAATAACTAAGGGTCAAATTATCCGAATACTCTTAAAGATATTTATTAATAATTTTTTTTTTTAAATTAATACTACGGAAAACATAAAAAAATTATTTAAAAAAAAGTTAGTTTTTTTAGCTATAACTTTTTTAAAATATAAGTAGTTTATTAATTGATACTTGTTAGAAATTTGTTAAAATGGGTTACAGATAGCTTAATTGGCAAAATCTTTTATAGTTGTATAAAAGATGGGTTCAATCCTCCGTCTACATCAAAAATTGATTGGTTGTATAAGAGATTTGAGATTTAATTCTTGCTTACACCAGTTTTTAGTAGTATAAGAGATTTGTGATTCAATTCTTGCTACACTAAAAACTGATTAGTGTATTGATCTGATAATAAAAAGTTATCATTAGAAGTGAATGTTATACATTAAAACTCTCTAAAAAACCAAAATAGAAATGTTAAATTTTCATATAGAATTTTAAAATGGTAAATAATTATATCTAAGTTTTACCCGTTCTATTTTATATTTTGTAACTTCAAAGAAGAATGTTAGGGCATGGTTAAGAATTAGGCGGAGCCTTCTGCTTTCTCTTTGTTGATTTGCTTTTCCCACCAAGTACAATGAGGGCCTTATTGGGCATCAATAAGGCCCAAATCGTAATTTAATTCAAGAACTTTTTAAAGACTAAGCATCCATATCAGTTGGTGGATAATCATCTATAATACAAAAATTCCTCCATTTTACACATTTTGGCCAAAAAATAACTCACATCAGTGGATGCAAAGCTGTGCAAAATTGTGGAAACTCATCCATGAGCTACAGTAACCGTGTAAATAAACACGGCTACTGTAGCTCGTTCATTTATTTTTTTATCAATTTCCGGTTCGCTCGTTTTTTTCTCTCTCTTCTCCGAACTCAACAAACTCAGAAACATCTCTCCTCATCTTCTTCTTTTTCCTCAGATGCACACAAACACACCCACACACAAACACATCCACACAGACAAATCAACACAGAGATACACTTGCTCAGAAAAAAAAACACAGAGATACACAAACACAGATCGGAGCTTGATCGGAACGATCGGTGCTTGTGGAACAATCGTGGGTCTTGCTTGATCGGAGCTAGGGAGATCTCGGATCTGATCGGCGCTTGTGGATTGGAGCTAGGGAGATCAGTGCTTGTCGCTTGGGGGTGGGAGGTGAAGGCTCTGTGGTGGAGGAGAGAGGGAGGGGTGAAGGAAAAAGGGAGGCCGAATCGGTGGAGGGCTGAGGCGGCGAGTTGGATCGGCGGCAAGGCGGGCTAGGTGAGGCGGCTGTGATGGAGAGAGTGAGGGAAGGAGAGAAACGGGTGAGACTTGAGAGCTGAAAATGTAAAATGGTAAAGGAACTGGTGAGAGTGAGTATTAATAAAAAATAATAAAAATAAATAAATAATATTATTTAATTAGAATAGAGATGTAAAATAGATAAACTGATGTGAGTGTTTTGAAAATATGATAGTATAAAATAGAAAAAGTAGGTTTTTAGTGTAAAATAGACGAAATTTTTAAACGGACTGATGTGGTTGCTCTAATAAGTTAGCAACAACCCAAGCAGGGACGGACCTACAGGGGGGCCAAGGGGGCCCAGGCCCCCCTGGCCCAAAGAATAAAAAGGAAAAAAAATTGGGCCCCCTAGCCCAAAGAATTTTTTTTTTTTTTTAATGGTTAGATTTTTTTATTTCTAACCTCACTCTTCCAAAAACTTAGACCCCTCCCTTTTAATTAGCATAGCCAGTTAACAACTACCCAACTCAAAAACTTAACAAAAATAAAAAATAAAAAATCTTAGTCAACCCAGTATTAAAGTAGCAAAAGTAAGTTTTGGTTTGTGAAAAAAATATATATATATATATATATATTTTTTGCAACAGTTGATACTCTTAAGAAATAATATTATTTTGTGGTTTTTTGTGTTTATTGGTAGATGACTACATCTTAATGTATTAAGAAACAATGATTTTGTGTATTGATCTTGGTTGATAGTTTGTTAGTACTATATGGATAACTATTTGGATATTTTTTTTCTTCTTATATTTCGGCCCCCTAGCTTGAAATCCTAGGTCCGCCCCTAAACCCAAGGCAACTATTAAGCCCTAATTTTAAAATTTTGGATTCAGATACTCAACACATTAGGTATAGATTGTATAGTGAAAATAGAGGCTATCCCAACATGTATTTGCAACTAGATCCATTCATAATAAAATGAATAGATTTTATTTCCGCCATCAGCTAAGGATCAACGGTAAAATATATGGCACTTAATTACAAACACATGTAGTTTTTACATAATAAGTTAGTAATTCCTTCATCCTTGTAACCTCTTAGGTTGGTTGGTTCTAACTTCTTTGATTTCACATGATCTATGAGGTTATGTATTAAAGTTTACTAGCTAACATGTTGGAGTCATCCTAATAATTTTTCTCTCCATGACTATACATATATAAAGAAAAAAAAAGTTTAAATTTGGGGCCCAAAATTATATTTGACCCCTAAGAAATAACAGTTAATCAAAAAAAAATATAATGATCAATTAACCCATATTTGTAGCCCCTCCCCTTAAAAAGAGAGAAAGAGAGAGGAGATTTTACCTTTAATCCTTTTAAGTTTGATACCCAACATGAAGAATAATCTCTAGTCTATAAGTGCCACACAGAGATGGATCCAAGATTTTAAGCTAGTAGGGGCCGGAGTATAAAGAAAAAAAAAAAAAAAAAAAACCTCCAAATAGGCATCTATATAATATTAAAAATTTATAAATACTCAAAATCATTGTTTTTAAATACATTAAGATACAATCATTTACCAATAAAGACAAACAAAAACAAAATAATGTCTTTTTTTTGCGGGTGACCTAGCGGTAAATAATGTCTTTTTTTAATATCAGGCTAGCTAGGATTTTTTTTTTTTTTGTTGAAGTTAGAGCATTCACATTGGCGGTGCTAAAAATGTTAGTTTTTAGCACCTTAAAAAGTTACTTTATCTATCTTACCACATCACTTTACAATACACTCAATATCAAATGTTTTATTTTTTTTAATATAATTTCATTTAAAATAATAGAAAAAATTCATTAAAATAATAAAGGAAGCGAGAGAATTTGAGTTTTTTAATTGAAGGAAGCGATATAATCTTAATAAAATATTTTATTTTATTTTTAACAACTTGTTACAGTCAACTGGTATTTATACTAGTTAATTGTAGTTGCAAAAAATTTAGCTTTAACTTCTCCAAGAACACATGATTTTTTGGTTCTTTGGTGATAAAATAGTTTTCTTTTTTGTTGCTAAAATGCAATCACCATTGTGAATATTTTTATTAAGTTTTTTGGTTGGATAGTTGTTATTTAAATGGGGCTAATTAGGCTTATTGTGGAGAAAGGGGCCTAACTACAAAAATGAAAAATATTATAACTATAAAAAAAAAAAAAAAATTGGACCCAGGAGGCCTGGGCCCCTTAGACCCCCACCTGGGTTTGTCCTCGGTGCTACAGTTGGTGTATGTCACCACTCATTAGCTCGTCCACAGTTGATCATTAATCATGAACCAATTACAATATATGAGTATTTTGAAAAGAAAAGAAAAGAATGCAAATAATTTTAAATCTAGTGTTGGTGATTGAACATTGTCTGCTAATATTGTTGATATACCAATTTTTTGAAAATTTTAATACAAAATCTTGACAAATTGAAGTAAATAAATAAAAATTGATATTAGTTCATTAAAATATATTTTAGATTGCATATGCAAATATATATGAGATTATCATATAATCAACATGATAAATGTATTCGGACCCCTTTATTAGTTTATCTTTCCTTAATACCAAATAGATGTTTGCTTTATTTTTCATCTGTTCATTTAATTTTGAATCTCAATACATGAATAATGAAAAAGAAAACATTAATTCAAACTTAAACCCCAAAGATGTAGCCCTAGTTCCATCCCTATTGTTCACTATCATTGCCCACCATTTTGCTCATCATCCCAATTATCATTGCCTCCATGTTTGACTCATATATATTCGCAATTTTTTCATTTGGTGTAGCTTAATAGCATCTTGTCAGCTATTGAGAGATTAATCAAAGAGAAACTTATTTAGTTGGAGGTCTTATGAGATCGTCTCATGAGCTCTAACCAAAAGATTGTTGTAGTAAATAAAGGGTCTAAGGACATGTCGAAAAGGTTGATGGTTATCTTTAACCTTCTTTGTGTTATATTCAATGAGATCATCTTCATTGCGGTATGAAGGAGAAGAGGAAAGAGGGGGGATTGGGGGGGGGGGGGGGAGGGGACTTATGGGATTCTACAACTTAGCTTATGAGAGAGCAATATATTACTATTGATTAAAAACACAAAGAACAAGAAAAAATGCAGATACTTAAGGTTGCTTTTTTGAATAAATAAGAAAATTCCACTTTCCCTTTTCCACCACCCCTCTAAGATCATTATCATCAAGTGTGCCAAATGCCAAATATTTGGCATTTGGCACACTAAACACCAAAAACAGACTATCATGAGGTGTGTTAAATGCCAAAAATTTTTGAAACATGTTACAGTACACTCTCATCTTTTGAAAATGACATTTGGTGTTTATTATTTTTTATTCAACTTTCTCTCTCATCTCAATTAAAATATCCCCTCATCTTCACGTTCAGCCACACATTCACTGCTTCTCCATCTCTACTCTCCTAGACTCTTTTTGTTCTCCCCTCTCCATTTTACTCTCTTCTCTTCCCATTCATGAATCATGAGCCACCACCAATTTCCTCTCTACTATCTCACAAATTCCATCATCACTAATCTATAAAATCTCCTTCACCGGTTTTTTTCCCCCTTTTGTTCGCTCTCTCCTCTCTATTCTATCTCATACATCGAATCTACTTAGTTCAGTTTAGTTCATCTCAGAGCAAAGCATTACTGTTTCGTCTAGCATCTGAGCTTATTGGGTTTGTATTTTGGAGTCACTGATTCGCTAAAGGTATTGCCAATTCAATCTTGGTATCGCCGATTCTCTAAAGGTTTCATCAATTCGCTGTTTCTTTGAAGGTTTCATCAATTTGTTCTACTTTTACTGCGTACAGGTAAGTTCTCCGTCTTCTTTGTGATCCTCTCAGTATTTCGGTGTCTATTCTCTCTATCTTCTTAGTTCATATGTGCTGTGTTATTTTTTTTTTCAATTCTTTTGCATTACCAAATAATTACTTGGATGCAAACTATGAGACACTACGAATTCTAAATTCTAATTCCAGCATTTATAATGATAATCTATTTGCTTCATTAATTCCAGCGTTTAGGCTAAAATCATATCTCTCACAAATGGTTTTACATTTAGGAATTTAATCCTGAGAATAAAACCATATGTACCAAAGATCTAATTCCAACATTTAGAATGATAATAAATCTTTTGCAATAATTCCTATTTTTGTGCATTCAGATATGCATTTGATTTTTATTTTTATTTTTGGGGGCTCTCTTTGGACTACTTTTTTTTTTTTTTTTTTTTTTTTTTTTTTTTTTTTATCTACATATCTATTTAGAGTATGAATTTTAAGAGATTATTCATGGTACATTGATGTCTTATGGGGAGATATTAATCTTGAAGAGCAACTTTTCGGTGTATCTAAAAATAGTCCCATGTTAGTCCAAGATTCTCCATTGAATGATGAAGTTGCCACTTTTAAGAAAAAAACAACACGTGGTATCAACTTCAGTCTTGAGGAAGACAAGCTGCTTGTAGCAACATGGCTCAATACTAGTGTCGATCCTGTGTATGGTAATGAGTAACATAAAACAACATTTTATGGTAAAGTTGCAAAAAACTTCAAGGACCACAAGACTGATTCTACACATAGTATTTCATCCCTAACAAGCCGATGGGGAGAGATTAATAGGAAAATAGTTAAATTTTGTGGGTCCTTAGCTAAATTGAAGCGAAGAATGAAAGTGGAACCATTGCTGAAATGAAGGTACAAATTTTGCAATGGTCTTTATTTTTTTTAGATTTACAACACAAATGGATTGTTTGAAGAAGCTAATTATGTTATATTTATTTAATTTTTTTAGATTGAGAAAGCAAGAGAATTGTTTAAAGGAATTCACGGTTACTTTTTTCAATATGAACATTGTTGTCTATTGTTGAAGGATTTTTCCAAGTGGGCACATAATATGCCTAGGGAAGATTCAAGAAAAGAAATGTCTCAAACTCCAAATTCAATAGATCAAGGAGGGAGGGTCGATGACACTATGGATTTCGAGAGGCCAAAAGGTAGAAAAGCTAAAAAGGCTAATCAAAAGAGAAAAGATGATGGGAAAGATTTCGCAATGGAATATTTGAAAAAGAAAAAGAAAATTGTTGAAGAATCTTGTGCACATGAAAAAGAGAAAGTACGTATCAAAGCGGAAAAGGTTCACTTGCAAAGTTGAAAGAGAATGAAAGAATTATGAAGCTAGACACAAGTGTCATGAACGAAGACCAAAGAACTTTTTATGATGGACTCCAAAAGGAAATCCTTGCCAAACAAAGATCAAGTCTTTCATTAAAATGTTGGTGATGTCTTGTTTCAACTTTATTTTGGTAGTAGCTTATTTTAGGCCTTGATATGTATTTTGTGGTCTTAGCAAAAATTTTTGACTCTTTTATTATGTGATTTCATTGTAGATTCTATTAGGCCACTGCCATCTAAGTAATCCTAACATTTTAGCTTATATAAAAATGTCGTGTATTTTCTATGTTTGATTTTATATTACTATAGAATTTGTGTTGCCTATAATTGTGTATTTGCTAGTTATAAATCTTAAATTATCATTAATAAGTATTCCGAGTACTTGTAAAATGAGGAAATTTTGGCCTTGTTTGGTTTAATAATAATGAATCATTATTATTGGTGTGTGCATTGAAAAATGGAAGTGTTAGTCTGAGCAAGTTCGAGGGTTCCAATCTTGAAGCATATGCATGAAATTGTGATTGTGCAGACAATGGATGCACTATATCAGTATTATGGAATATATCTATGTGAGCATTGAATAAGAGATAATCTTAAAGATAATTTTATATCACTAAAGGCTAAGCTAGGTCTTGATAAGTCTTTTCTAGATCAATTATTAAGCTAGCGAGCTAAGGCTTTGTGGATTATAATATATTGAGAACAACACAGTTATCTTTTTGGAAGCTATTATTGTTCATCTATTGTTAGTTGCAGGTTTCTGTTCCATAAATGCATGTTTGCAAAGTATACACCTACATAGATTATATACTATATACATTTTTTTTGGTTATATTTTCTTATAGTTTCAATGCTTGTCTTGACTATTGGGCTCTTCTAATTGTTTCTAAAATGTATTAATTGGTTTACAATTCTTAGTGCTAGAAGAAGATAGGAGACAATCTCATCTTAGGTCATGTTTTTTTATTTAAAGAAAATTTTATATTTTGTACATAATGATCAAATCTTCTTTTAAAGTTATCCATTTCATTTCATATTATGTTTCTTGCATCTATATTGATAATTGCTTTCCAATATTTTCTTCTAATTTATTTTCATGGGTTGTTGTTTTTTTTTTTTTTTTTTTTTTTTTTTTTTTTTTTTTTTTTTTTTTTTTTTTTTTTTCGTGAATTGCTTGATGATGACTCAAATGAAGATGAAATAATTATACAACTTCTCACGGGTTGGACATCACAACGTAAGCGTTGTCGGTATATTGACTGTAATCATTTGACAGGCTATAAAAGACTTTATGATGACTACTTTGTTGAAGTACGTGTATATCCTTCTAAAGTATTTTGAAGGAGATTTCGAATGAGACGTTCTCTTTTTCTCCGAATCCTATCTACGATAGAAGCTCATGAACCTTACTTTATCCAAAAAAGAAATAATGCCAAAAAACTTAGTCTATCTCCCATTCAAAAGATGACCGCTGCACTTAGGATGCTTGCTTATGAAGTAACAGCTAATTTTAGAATATATAGTAGAAAGCACTGCAATGATGAGTCTGAAAAAATTTGTTGTAGTAGTGGTTTCTATTTTCTCAGAGGAATACTTGAGGTTACCAAACAATGAAGACATCGCTAGATTGTTAACCCATGGCCAAAATTGTGGATTTCCAAGCATGTTGGAAAGTATTGATTGCATGCATTGGAAATGGAAAAATTGTCTAGCTGCATGGAAAGGGATGTATTGTGGTCATATTTGTGAGCCAACTATTATTTTGGAAGCAATGGCTTCATATGATATTTAGATATGACACTCATTTTTTGGGTTACTTGGATCAAATAATGATATTAACGTGTTGGAGCGATCTCATATATTTTCTGAGCTTGCACAAGGACGTGTTCTTGCAGTTAATTACTCAATCAATGGTCATAATTACACAATGAGATACTATCTTGCCGATGACATATATCCAAAGCGGTCAACATTTGTGAAAACAATCCCAGCTCCATTAGAACAAAAAAGAAAATTATTTGCAAAAGCTTAGGAGGCATATAAGAAGGATATATAGCGTGCATTTGGAGTGCTTCAAGCACGATTTGCAATTGTACGTGAGCCTGCACAGTTTTTTTTTTTTTTTTTTTAATATCATGAAACACTACAAGATATTATGAAAGCATATATAATTTTTCATAACATGATTATTGAAGATGAGCGAGATAACGCTAAAGTAGTGGATTTAGATTATGAACAAATTGATGAGATTTCATGTACACGAATGTCACATGAGCCAACAGATGAATTTATGGAGTTCATTCAAGTTCATCAATGCATTAGGGGCCAAGAAGTTCATTCTCAACTCCAAATGAATCTTGTTGAACATTTATGGCAATTACAAGGAGAGTTGTGAAAACTTTTTGTTTTGTTTATTTGTTTCCTCTTCTTTATGAAGTTGCCATTAAAACTTTTGATTTGGTTTATTTGTTTCATTTTGTTTATGAAGCTACCATTAAAACTCATTGGGAATGTTTTTTTTGTTGTGTTAAGTTTAAGTACCAGCCAATTGTTTTTTTGTGTTGAGTTTAAGTACCATTTGTCATCAAGGAAGTGACAAGCTTAACTTTGTTGAATTCAGTGGGTTTTTTGTGTGAGTTAATTTTATTGGATATGAGTTATGCGTGTAAGTTTTCTATGGACAACATTGGTCATTTAGTTCAATTGAAACAACTTCAACTTGATAGGTTGGCTTTTAGATTGCATTTATAAATATGTTTTTGGCTTTTGATATGAGTCATGACAGGTTCAAAGTTTTTTTTTTCTTGAAGGTGTGATTGGTTCATAGTTTAGTTTATATTTTATGTATATAGTTTTTGACAGATTGATAGTTTAGTTCAATTAAAGTGGATATGAATTTCCATTGCATCTATCATTCTCATCAAAAAATTCATGTGATCATTAAGGAAAAAAAATCCAAAAATATGGTTCTCACGAAAAATGGATTTCTAGAAGTATGACCATTAGAATAATTTTTTTAAAATGCTTGTTAAGAATATATGGATTTTTAAAAATATGACCGTTAGAATAAGACGATTATTTGAAAATGTTACTGTTAGAATGAGAAGAATATTTGAAAATATGACTGTTAGGAAGAAATAATAACATAAAAATAAAAAAGAATTAAGAAAGAATATTTAAATGAAGTGGTAATGTAAGGACTGGATTTGGCTCCTGAGCCCAGATGACAGGAGGACCTAAGCTCAAATAGCTCAACACAATTAATTTGTTAGAGAGTGGACTCTAAGACTAGGCTTTTATGGGTGAGATAACACTTACTATGGGCCAAAAATAACAAGGAGACAAGGAAAAACAGAAAGCAACCACAGCGTTATGAAGGATAATTCTCCTTGGCCAAGTCCGAGGAGATTTGTTCTTGATTATATCACCACGAGATTTGTTTACAGTTTTAGTTTTTTGTGCTACACAGTTTTTCTCTGCTATTTTTCCGATCCCCTCTCTCCAAGGGACCTTTTATCTTATATAGACCCTTTTAGATGATCCTGGCCTTCCATTTGTTGATCCTGGCAACCACAACGTCATGAAGGATAATTCTCCTCGGCCAAGTTCGAGGAGATTTGTTCTTGATTATATCACCATGAGATTTGTTTACAGTTTCAGTTCTTTGTGCTACATAGTTTTTCTCTGTTATTTTTCCGATCCTCTCTCTCCAAGGGACCTTTTATCTTATATAGACCCTTTTAGATGATCCTTACCTTCCATTTGTTGATCATGCAGGCCACCACTCAAGTACTAGTCCCATCGGATACCTTTCCTGAATCCCTGTGAGATGTGGCAACCAAGACAGCACTGTTCAAGGTTCTTCTTCACATAAATGCGGCCAGGAGATTTAGTGGGATGCATTAAATGTGATGGCAACCCTCAGTTCATCAATCAAATCAGTGCTGGTCCCCTCCCCAAAGCTCCTTCTGTACTGTAAGGTCTCTTTTGATAATATATTGATGACGTGATCATAGAATCCGAGGACGTAGATTCCTCGGCACAGCAACTGCCCTTCTTGGCCATGCCATGACACGTGGCGCAATTGCTAGTACCCCACAGGTAAAAAAATAGAACATCTAATATATGGTGTATTGTAAAGTGGTTGTTAAAATAGAAAAAGTAACTTTTTGATATATCAAAATAACATTATTTTACAACGCCTGATGGGAATGCTCTTGCTCTAAGAAAAGAAAAAAAAAAAAAGAACTAAATATTCTCTTTAATCCGAATCTTTGCTTTGTTTAATGAACTGGAAATTTTAGGATGATATTGGGAGGAAAAGATAACTACTTAAGGTAATCGATTCTTGGAAAAACCTCTATTATGAACATATATTTATAAAAAAAAAATATTAATATTACTATTGCAAATAATATGCAGAATCAAGCATAGAATCTTAGGTCATTGACATTGAATGCATCTTCTCTAAAGTTGACATTCCTTCCCCACACCCCCCCCCCCCCCCTCTTTCTTTTCCCCTAACTGTAATAGAGTAGATTCTCTCTCCAGTGCTCACTTTGCTGTCAAGTGTGAAGAAGAGACACATGACATAGGTATACGTCTAGGTGCACCATATGTTACAGTGATTGTGATCTGTGACGAATGGTGGGATGTGATTCAAAAAATTGAAAAGCTAGAAGAATCGAATAATGACTAATGAGTGAGCAAGGGGCTACACTATTGATGAATACATGCATGTATGTTGTATCTATCAATGACTAATTAATGGGCAAGGGGCTATAGTACTGATGTATACATGTATGCTATATTTTCATGTTGACCATGCATTAAGCTTATAATAATTAATGGCCATGTCACGTACCATGGATAGCTACTAGGCTGTGCTACTGGTCGGTAATATTCTCTGACATGCATGTTGTGAGGTCGTGGCAGATTCTCAACTTTAGTTTCAAGGATTCTTGTATATCGAAGAAGATCATGTAAAAAGAAGAAGAAGATGCATAGATTTGATTGGCAAAAAGACAAGTAAATATTCATTCTTCTATTCCTACTTTTCTCCTTTCTTTTTCATTGGAAGAATAAGTTTTAGCATTTTGACCAGTATCAATGGTCTTGTTTTGGAAGAGTAAGTATTAGCATTTGTGAATACATAAAACAATACTACATAGGATTTGGGATTGATAACAGGATGTTATGTTTTTCTGTCAATAAAAACCGGTGAGAGAATATGTTTCTTGAAGAACCCAGAATTGAAAATTAAAATTTGAAAAAAAAGAAAGAAAGATCGATCGAATTGCTACTTTCATGACATTCTAACAAATCTAGAGGCATTGGAACAAAAAGTTACAGTAGTTAGAATGTCCATTTCCTCCATAGAAATGGAATTACTTTCCACTATGTTACTGTTGCCTTGCCAATTTGCTGATCTTCTTATCCAATTACATTATATTCATATACTGTGAATTTGATGCGGGGACCAATGCACAGAAAGTGGAAATGATTTGGATAAACTCTATCTTTCTCCACATCAGCTAAATGATTCTACCATGACAGATTACCAAATATAGCAATATTCAACCAAAAAATTTATAAGTTCCAAGTTCATCATTCAACTTAAAGAAAAAAAAGAAATCAAGGTAATGTATTTTGCAAATTACATTACCATGCATGAAAAATAAGTCAAATTATCAGCTGGCACTTGAACATAAAATTGATTAAGCATTATTTCATATGAGAGTAAAATATCAGTGATGGTTGAGGCACCTATATTATTATGGTTTTGATGCCATTACATCGTATTATTAAAGTATTTGGCTATTTGCACATTAAATGAATGAGATTCAGATACTAAGCCTTTCTAGGACCTTGACATTCTCTGGTAACTGTAACGAATTATTTAATTCCATTTCATGTTGGAGGATAATGTTGTCTCTTATCAAGAAAATTCTTCTTGTCACCCTTGCTCCATTTTAATACTATTCTTTCCATAAATAATGCTACCATCCAGTGCCGAAAGCTCTTCTGTGACTATTTACAAATCCTTTTATTCCAAAACTTTTTAATAGCAAAGACATTCCACAAGATTTCAATTATCGTTACAGTGTGATACTACATGCGACTTGTTTATTAGGTCACTGTCAGCAAATCATAGGGGGCATTTTCTCTTATCCAAACAAATATCTGAAAGAACTCTCTCTTTTTTATCCATTTAAAAAGTTTTAGACTGTTTTTCCTTTTTTGGATTAAACAGTGCAATCCATATCCTCCACAGCCTTATAAATAAGGGGCAATGAAATCTCAAAGTCCATAGCCAAGCCTCAGTACACAAACAAGCTTCCTACATTACAAACCCTGCTCACTTGCGTAGCTTTTCCCAAAACCCTTTAGCTTTCAATTGCATTTCAATTTGCAGTTAGCTGCATTGCAAGTTATTTCTCTGCTCTTCATATAGAACTTGTTCCTTTTCTTTGCAAAAGCAGACAAAGCTATTTGATATGGATAGAGTAAGAGATTTGGCATCAAAGAAGGCAGCTGTGATCTTCACCAAGAGCTCCTGCTTCATGTGCCACAGCATCAAACAACTCTTTTATGAACTTGGCGCGAGCCCTGAAATTCATGAGCTTGACCAAGATGCCAATGGGAGGGAAATGGAGTATGCTCTACGAGGGCTGGGATGTACTCCCTCTGTCCCAGCTGTGTTCATAGGAGGAAAGTATGTAGGCTCAGCAAAAGATATCATATCCCTCCATGTTGACGGGTCTCTCAAACAAATGCTCATAGATGCAAGGGCCATCTGGTTCTAGCAACTCCAAAACAAGCCTCATACTATGTTAGTTACTGCAGTAGAAATGTGATCAAAGCTCTAATACCACATGTAGAGGAAAAAGTAGTTTAATTTTCTTGAGTTTTCAAGCTAATTGTATGATAAAAGTTACACAATATGAAAATAGGCTTCAGAGTTTTGATAAAAAAAACTCTGACAATTGCTTTCAATTGTACGGATCACAAAATCAAATAAAAAGTATACTTGTGGATCCAGTGAAGTTTTAAATTTCCAGGATTCCTTCCTATCAACCAAAGCATAGACCAGACAAATATCAAATTAAAGTCTCAAATGAATGTCTTGATCATACAACATTCCGGAGAATTCAATGGAGAATAATAAGCAACAGTACTCCCATGCAAGATAAATTGCCTTAGAATAAAGCTACATTGCATTGCTTTTTGATGAGTAATCAGAAATGTTCCAACTGAAAAACTTATCCACTTACTAACAGTGAGCCCTGTATATGAATAGACAATAGCATTAGTCATATAAGATGCTTATAGTTTGATGCACTTGAACATTAGATTGTTTATGTATATATATAATATATGAGATATGCATATATTAATTACTAGAATGAGACCTACTTAATGGTTGGTTCTTAACTGTATGGCTCAAATTTGATTCTTAACTGTTTGGCTCTGTCACTTAAATTGGACCCGTGGTGCAAGAGATATCAACACCATTTAGCAGGCTACTTGGTAAATTTTATAGTAATGGCACGTGCATGGCTCCTTTGCTTAAAGGGGGGGACAAAAAGTGGATGCTGCAACTTTTTATGCCTCCCTAGTATTCCTTCATATCCAGAAAGAGAAACTTTAAACCTCTGCCTATATAAACTAAGTACAGATTCCTCAATGAAAACATGGAGATGCCAGTTAGTGTAGTCGGTAAAAGTTTCTTGACAGCATAATAAAACCTGGATTCTCACCTTCATTGAGGATGGAGGGTTCAAGGAATAGAATGCAGCTATTGCTTATTGTGTAGCTCATAGGCTACACTAACTTCTAATGAACTTAAAAATAGAAAACAAACTGTGCAAAATCATACATAAATCATATATAAACATGTACAATCATATATGTAAATATAAATGTTCTGTCCATAACATATAGACATGTGTTTCCATATCCAAGAAAATACAACCATATGTGATAAGCTGCATGTGTGTTGCTAGTGCTACATACCCCATGGCTGAGCATGAATGCTATGCAGTTAAAGTAATGGGGATGACATCAATTTTGTGGCCCATTAGCTTGTTCAAATACTTATGAATTATGCGGTTCATTACCTCATCTAAAGACAAGAATTCTGTCCCGTTTGGCTCGAAGGGAAAAGTTCACACATGTGGCCATTCATGACATGGTCATCAACACGTGAGAACTGTACCAAGCACAGAAATACGAATACCACATATATGAACCTTTGCCCTGTGTGGTTGCGTGTGAGAAGGAATCACACAAGGTGGTGGGCGCAACGCAAAGAATCAGAGCCACCGAAAGCTAGCCCATCTCACTCGCAAACTTTATGCATATAAACTACAAGAAGTGATCATAAGAATCTGGTTTAAATTGACCAGCCCCATATAATTTTATACTTTTGTTATGTCATGATAGAGAGTATTCTTGTTTCCAAAAAATCTGCAAAAGCTGAAGAAATGGTCAACAGGATGAACACGTCTCCCATATTTGATTGTACAGTTTTCGTCCATATATCTTGGAAGGAGTAATAATAGTCTACATATCAGATGGTTACACACTCAAAGCTAGTCTAATAAATTGAGTTATATGAATGTGGAAAATATGTCCGCCAACTTGTTAGGCCCATTAGAAACACAGTAGTCTTTGTCTTAGAAAGTTTCTTTATTGGTTTGGGCATCTTAATAAGCACATTCTCTTTTGAAATGTTCTTGTTTAAAGAAAGCAGTCCACTCTAAGCTGTCCCTATAAATAGACTAGCATAAGAGCTCAAATTCAAACAACCTAAAGCTTCAAACTCTTTTCTCCATAACCCAATTCTCCTTCCCCGAAAGCCACCATAACCATTGGATCGAATTCAGTTTGAATTCGATCCTTGGTTTTAAGAATTTACAAAACAACCTGCAAACTTCTCTAAATTAGACATCCAATTATCCTGTATTGCTTATTAAGTAGACAGGATTGTCAAGATGGACAAGGTGACAAGATTGGCAACAGAGAAGGGGGTAGTGATATTCAGCAAGAGCTCATGTTGCCTGTGTTATGCAGTCCACATTCTATTTCAGGAACTAGGGGTGAACCCCGTGGTTCATGAGATTGACCAAGACCCTGAAGGCAGGGACATAGAGAAAGCTCTCATGAGGATGGGATGTAATGGGCCTGTTCCAGCTGTGTTCATTGGAGGAAAGCTGATAGGATCCACTAACGAAGTCATGTCCCTTCATCTAAGTGGCCACTTGATCCCAATGCTGAAGCCTTATCAGCCTTTATCTTAAATATTTTACTCCAATATCTTTTTAGAAGAATAAATCGGGCTCAAATTAGTAGTATCTTCATATTGAATAGTCTATATATATAGTGTCTATGTGTGAACTGTGAAGTGCTTTGTAGCATTTGATTATTAGTAGCTATAGTTTGTAATCTGTTTGCTATTCTTAATGAAGTTGGCTTTAAATACTATGTTTACACGTGTTAAAGAAATTTAACTAAATTTGGTGATTTTTTTTTTTAATTCTGAAAAAGCTTCAGAGCTGCTCACTGTTCCTATCATTAACTTCAACCAGTAATTTCGGTTAAAACTGTGTCCAGCAGAATAATCTTACTTAGGATATAATCCCATATCAAATTCCACACCCAATCAATGTGAAACTTCAAGACCTTCTCTCATGTGAACCAACAAATAAATAAATCAGGCACTGATACCATGTTAGAGCATCCGACTGAAAAGTTTAAGTTATTAAGAGGAGGTCCAACTAGCATTAATCCATACCAAAGTTAACACCTTGCTGGCATGGGAAACTTCAATATGAAGTCACAGTCCTTATAAAAGTGAACTTTTGAGATTTACCATCACTGAAAATTGCACCATTGATAGGACAGTAAACATCTCTCTCTCTGCATGTGAACACATATTCATTCTCATGCATGCCATGCACAATACCTCATTATCATATTTTTACAGAGAATTGTCTCCACATCCTTTTTAATAAATATTAAAATTTCCAATAGGATGAAAGCCGTAGGGAATTTGAATTATCGATTTTTGACAAATAACAAGTGAAATTGGTTTGAGCATGTTCCCAAGTGATCCTGCAATCCCAGATACCCTAATGTGCGTTTGGCTATTTTAATTGGAGCATCATCTTAAAATATAGTAAGATTAATTGTTTAACATCAGTGTCTTTAGGACATAAAATGGGTACTTAAGTGGAAGAAAACAGTGTTACTTTACCAACTTTCATAAAATAAAAGCATTATTTCTGTGAGGGAGAGAATCCAACTTTTGAAATCCCTATATTGCATTCTCCATATGCAAAAATTTCAAAAAGGAAAATTCTTAACTTTCTAATATGTGCTGCCCACTGATTCTTCTACTTTTGTAGAAAGAATGGTATTACATTCCCATTTTGGGTAAGTATGGTATTACATTCCTCACCTTTTTCTTTTTAAATTGTTTTTCTTTTGTACCCTTTGTTATGGGAAGGTAGTCAAGTGGTTATAGTAATTAGTAAGTGAAAAACCAAGTTCGACCAACATTCGGGTGGCCTAGTTGGTAAGATACTAGGCCAACAAGTCTCAGAACTTGGGTTCGAATCTCAATAACTAGCTGTGTGTTGCTCTTTATATCTTATCTTCATCCCAAACAGTCCAAAGAATTATAAGTGAGTTTTTCATAAATCGAAAATATAGTCTCACCCGAAAGCGGGTAAGGTGTTATTATAGTCACACTTAAGTAGAGAAGCCACACTAGTTGTACCCTCTACTTTTTTTTTTAATACCAAAAAAAAAAAAAGTATAAACCCCCTCTCCCCCCCCTCATGAACCTGGACCATCCTTGCTGGATATCATCGTGGAGCTAGCTAGAATCTTTATTAAATATTTAAATTCCTTTCTCAGTGCACCTGTCACTCTAGCAAAGCAAACTATGAATAACAGAATTATGCAAAAGCCAATATAAAAGGCAGTGTAAAAGTCATACATATATAGTTTTTATATATATATATATACACACACACACATATACCGAATAGAGATTATCTTGCACATTATCTCAAAACCTTGCATTTAGGGCCACAAACTATGAGGTGCTGCTTCAGCCACTAGTTTCTTTTGAAAAAACAACGATTAAATTTGAAATTTACCAAAGTTTTGAAAACATAGTCCCTTCTTATTACTTTGAAATTTAAGTTCGAATTAAAATTTTTTCTTAGCAGTACAAATATACCTTTTTGATTTAGTCTGTAGTCAGTCAACAGAAAAAAAAAAAAAAATTATAGGTAACTGCAGTTAGTTGATTTGATAAATTGGTAGGTAATATATTTTAGCTATTTAGCTTAACTATAGGATTGTATTCCTATTAGCTATTGACATGTTGAATATTATTGTCATAACCTGAGGACACTTCTATATAAATTACTACACGTACAATTTGGCGGAGTCAAGAATTTTGAGGTGGGTGGTGAACTATATTAAGATAAATTCAAATCACAAATAGACATTACCCTAAAAAAACTAGATAATTTTTTTTTTTAGAGTTTCCACTTATAACGTTCGCTCCTAATGATAATTTTTTATCATCAGACCAAAAAACCAATCGGTTTTTGGTGTAGGCGAGGATTGAAGTTCAAAGATAAAAATTTTTACCAATTGAGCTAACTAGAGTCCACCCACATAATATGTGTGTATGAAAGTATAAATTTTAATTATTTTTCTTATTCTAAAGTAAGTTATATATATATATATACACACACACACACATTGAAAATTATCAACTTTAACATGTATATATACATACCTAGACACAAGATCTTCTTTATAAGAGAAATTTATAATCTTCTTAAACTCTAATAAGTATACAAACATTTTATAATTGGGTATACAACATACAAATATATAGAGCCCCAAAAAAAAAAAAAAAAAAACGAATATAGTATCTTCCATCAAAGTCATGTTCAACAATAATACTTCACGTAATAAACTCATCAATTATTATTTTTATAACAAAATTATTCATAATTTCCTTTTTAATATATAAATTGTTTGCAAAACTTCATCCATGTTTAACAAATCAAAACCATAATGTTATAATTGAAGTCTCATATGAGCTTTTTTTTTCCTTGATCAAATCTTGAGAATAGAAAATTTCAATCAAAATGCATATAGTATCCATGTTGAATGATTTGAAAGCATTAATAGGATTTGAAATTGAGCTAAAAATTAAGGGTTCCACTATTTACTCACAAATTAAAACTTATTACCTAATTATTTCATTCTAATGCAATTGTATATCAACTCTAAACTCTCTTTTTTTGGGAAGGGTTATTAGATTAGTTGATCAATGTTTTTTTTTGGGGGGCCAACTCTTTTTTTTTTTTTTTCACATAAACCTTTAAATATTTATAAAATATACCTATATTGTTAAAGAAAATTAAAAATATTGGGGGCGCCCCCCCCCCCCCCCCCCCCAAAAAAAAAGCATGCATGTGTTTCCGCCACCTACAAAGGCAAACTATATTAATATGAGCTTGAGTACTCATGTAAATATTAGGTTTGAGATTAGGACAGGTTTGGCTTCACAGACACTGAATAGTCAAAAGAATTGGTCCTCTCCACTTTATGTGATCCAGGAGAAGATTTTGGTATTTTCAGGCTGGTTTAGGGGTTTGGTATTTCTGCTGTAAACATCTGAGGTACTACATTATGTTATCAATTCCAACAATGAAAGCAAATTATATACAGAAGTGATAAACAGATTCTTAAATGGTAAATGGAGACAAGCATAT